>NC_090026.1:45008023-45316869 GCF_037176765.1 Anolis sagrei | reverse complement strand
TGCCCAAAAAGGGGAGATTGGAAACAGGCCGAAAGTTGTCAAATTTAGTGGGGTCCAATGATGGTTTCTTCAACAGCGGTTTTATAATAGCCTGTTTTAGGCTCGCTGGAATTTTGCCTTCCCGAAGGGAGGCATTAACCACCACCGTTACCCACTCAGCCAATCCCCCTCTGGCCTCCTTCAGAAGCCAGGATGGGCAGGGGTCTAGGATGGACGTGGTAGGCCTCATTCCTCCGAGTATCTTGTCCACATCCTTGGGCTTCACAAACTGAAAAGAATCCATCAAAATAGGACAAGCAGGTGCTCGTGTCACATCCTCGGAGACTGCATTTAACATGGTGTCCAGCCCAGAACGGATCAAGGCGACTTTGTCTGCAAAGAACCGAGCAAATGCTTCGCAACGCGTGCCCGAATTGTCAGGGCTCCCGCCTGAGGTGGCGGGAGTTAAAAGACCTCTGACAATCCGAAACAACTCCGCCGGACGGTTTTTTGCAGACGCAATAGTGGCCGCAAAGAAAGTTTTCTTTGCGGCTTTTATTGCCGCGGCATATGCCCTTAGAAAGGACACAAACCGTGCTCGATTTGACTCGCTTGGGTCCGAGCGCCACACGCTCTCTAGTTCCCTCTTCCTTCGCTTCATCACTGCCAGCTCCTCAGTAAACCAAGGAGCTGGTTTAGCTCGGCTACTTGAGAGGGGACGTTCCGGAGCGATCATGTCAATTGCCCTGGTCATCTCCCCATTCCAGAGAGCGACCAAGGCGTCGACATGGTCACCTGCCGAGGCGGCGGGAAAATCCCCAAGAGCCGTCAAGAATCCATTCGGATCCATAAGCCTCCTGGGGCGGACCATCTTAATGGGTCCTCCACCTTTGCGGAGGTTAGGGGGCGCAGTGAGCCTAAATCTGATCAGGAAGTGGTCGGTCCATGGCAACGGAGAGATGGACAACTCCTCCACACCGCCACCCTGCTCCCAACCCTGGCAGAAAACCAAGTCCAATGTATGTCCAGCACAGTGGGTGGGGCCAGATATTTGTTGGGACAGCCCCATGGTTGCCATGGCAGACATGAAGTCCTGAGCCGCTCCTGTGAGGGTCGTCTCGGCATGGATATTGAAGTCCCCCAGCACAAGAAGCCGCTGAGACTCCAACGCCAGGCTCGAGACTACCCCCGCTAGCTCAGGTAGGGAGACTGTAGTGCAGCGAGGTGGACGGTACACTAACAGAATCCCTATTCTGTCCCGGTCACCCACCCTCAGGTGGACGCATTCAAAATTTGTGGTCTGCGGGATGGGACTCCTGGTCAGATGGATGGAATCTCTGTAGACTACTGCGACCCCGCCTCCCCGTCCTCCGGATCTCGGTTGGTGCTGTACGGAGAAGCCTGGAGGACAAAGCTGGGTAAGATTTACGCCTCCAGCTTCATCTAACCAGGTCTCCGTGATGCACGCCAGATCTGCCCGCTCATCCAGGATTAAATCCTGGATAAAGGTCGTTTTTCCGTTGACAGATCTGGCGTTCAACAGCACCACCTTCAATCCAGAGGGCCCGCTCACCTGGTTACACCAATTTACCTTAGGAGACCGGTTTGGGATTATTAATGTGGATAAGCGGTCCGAATTAAGCCGAATTTGAGGCAATGCTCAACTCTGGCTATGGGAAGGTGCTCTTGTTCCATTTTCCATTATGAGGAACCTACTGTCCATAGACATCTCCAGTCTTTTTTTGCCAGCATGTCTGCATGTCTGCATGGGGCGCCCTTTTACCTTGCCGCAGAGGCAGTATCTATTGATCTACTTGCATTGTATGGTTTCAAATTGCTATGTAGGCAGAAGTTAGGGCTGACAGTCGGGAGCTCACCCTAACTCTCAGCTTCACATTGCTAACCGTCCAGTCAGCAGGTTTTCCTACAGCTAGAGGTTTTATTATTGGACTGCACAATATTTATTTATTTATTTAAAATATTTGTACCCTCCCCTTCTCTACCCCCGAAGGGTCCCTGGGATTACCATTAAACTTATATCTCCTCTACACTGCCATATAATCCATATAATTCTGAATCAAATTATCTGCTTTGAACTGGATTATATGGCAGCGTAGACTCATATAATCCAGTTCAAAGCAGATAATTTGGATTCAGAAACTGGGTTATAAGGCAGCATAGATTCACCTTTAGGACTTTATCCCATGAGTAGGGAGAGCATCATATTAGTATGGCGTTATGTCCTGTTGCGCTAGAAAGCAACTTGTGTTGTTTTTCAGATCCCATCACACATTGTTCTTCCTTTCCTTTTCTCTAGAAATCATCTGTTTTCTGGTTTATCACACAAGTGAGCACTGTTTTCACCTGCTCCATTTTTTTAAAAAAAAAGAAAACCTTGGGGAAAAAACTCCTGAGAAGCTTGACATTCCCCTCCACTGTTCTTAACCTAGACCCCACCTTGGGGATACTTGGCTTTCCTCCTCATCTCATTACCCTCAATTTCGGAAGTCCGAAACAAAGTTAAAAATCTAGCAGTACGGCAATTTCAAATGCTAATATTACTATAAAGGAGAAATGACAGGAAAAACAAAATGCTGATATCTTGAAATTTCAGTATTTTAAATGATTAATTTTTTAAAAAATTACCATGCCGGGCTCACGAAGCAGGATTTTGGGAGAGAAATGTCAATGCTTGGTAGGAAACCGCCCAAAAGAACAGCCATTAGGCGCCGGTCTTAGCACAGCTGGCTAAATGCTAAACGTTATGCTGCAGAAAAATCCTGCTGATAGAAAGGTCGGCAGTTTGAGCCCAGATTAGGGTAAGCACCCACCGTTAGCCCCAGCTCACCTGCCCACCTAGCAGGTTGAAAGCAGAAATGAGATGAGATAAATAGGGACTGCTTTTTAAGGACATCAATTGAGGGAAAGCTTCTTGGCATGGAAGACGGAGTAACAGCACACACACCCCAGCCAGAGTCAAGCACAGCCTTCAAGATGCTGGAAATAAGATGGAAAAGAAATCTAACTTAACCTCTGTGTTGTCTGTCCTTGTTAATTGTTAATTGGCATTAAATGTTTGCTGTATGTATGTTCTGTAGGCCACTCTTAGTCCCCTTTGGGGGTGAGAAGGGCGGGGTATAAATAATGTAAATAAATAAATTACTCCACATCACTGAAGCAATTCTTCATGGGCAAATTTGACAGATCCCATGCCATGTAGGAGCCCCTGGTGGCACAGTGGGTTAAATCACTGAGCTGCTAAACTTGTTGACCAAAAGGTAGCAAGTTTGAATCTGGGGAGCGGCATGAGCTTCCGCTGTCAGGCCCAGCTTCTGCCAACCAAGCAGTGCGAAAACATGCAAATGTGAGTAGATCAATAGTGGGAAGGTAGCAGTGCTCCGTGCAGTCATGCCAGCCACATGACCTTGGAGGTGTCTATGGACAACGCCGGCTCTTTGGCTTAGAAATGGAAATGAGCACCACACCCCAGAGTCGGACACGATTGGACTTAATGTCAGGGGAAAACCTTTACCTTATCCCATGTATTTTCCCTCACTTTCCCCCATTTGGGGGGGGGGGGGAGGTTGAGCTGTCTAGGATAGTGTTCTTAGTATTAGAAAGGATTTCTTAAAGGCATAAGCTATTTCCCAACAAATATTTCAGAGAGAGGTGGAGTCTCTTTCATTAGAAAGCTAGAGTGGTGCAATGACTATTGTTATGGTACAGCCGCACCAGGAGCTCCAGCTTATCTTGCTATTTGTTGATTACTGCATGTATTTTAAAGTTCTATGCCTTTGCAGTTAGATGGCTTTCCTTACTTTGCAGTTATTGGGTCAATTGCTTGTCAATTATCATTAGGTTCCCTAGTCCCGCCCCTTTTTTGGGCTTTGGCAGGGAAGTGAGCCATTTTGTTAGTTAGTCTCAGCCAGGTTAGCTTTTGTATAGGATGTGTGTAACTTCCCCTGTACAAAGGCTTCAAGCTTTAAGGATTTCCAGGGTTACAGAAATTCCAACAGAAACAGAAGGGAAAGCAATCCAGGGGAGAACAGTTTTAAGAGGCTCCTAAGAAACTCCAGGGAAGCATTTCCTCAGCTTTGGGAATTTCCAGGAAAACAGCCTTAAAGACTAAAGAACTTCAGCTGGAGAATATCCACCATCTTGCTGGTAGGTCCACTTGGCGTCCGAGAAGCAGTTCGGCCCGGTAGCGAAGCACACATCAGTGAGGGTTGGATTTCAGTCAGCCTGGGAGAAGTTAAAAAGAGGAATTTTCCTTTAAAGAAAACGTTATTGAAGATAGTGCCTGTCCCCTGTGAACAAGATTGAGAGAACCAATACTTTATCAAAAAAGCCTTGAAGTTCCTGTTTGATTTCATTAATAAAAGACTTCGTTGTACTTCTCTAGCCATCTGAAGATTCTTTGTAGTGGAAACCTCTGAGAACTTCTCCTTAGGCCCCTGGCTTCCCGCTGGGCAAAGGTTACACATCCTATTTTTTGAAGTCAACTAACTACAGGCCCAGCGGCGACAGAACAACTATAGAGACCAGTAGGTGATCGTGAAAACGTCACGTTCTCTCCATCTCAGAGGAAGGCAAAAGCAAAATCCCTCTGAACAAATCTTGCCAAGAAAACCCTATGAATTGCAAATGACATGAAGGCACATAACGGCAGTTTTAAAGAAATTGAATGGCCCCCTAATAGGAATACTGTACTAGATTTCTTGCATTGGCAGGAGATTGGCCTACATGACATTTGAATCCACCTCCAATTCTATGTTTTTTCTGAACTTGGAGAAAGTATTCTCCTTTCTGTCAGACATTGGAGGATATGCCACTTTGGAGGTGGCACCTGCTGTGGCACATGTGCACCTCATCAGAAACCAAATAAAGAATATTGTATTCTGTCAGAACTATTATTCATATGCAAATATATGTGATTTAATTGACTCATCTATTAAAATGTGCAATTAAGTGGCTAAGCTGCCTTTAATATGGTGGCAGCCCCCCAGTTTCCAAACGATCCCCTGGCTGTCAGTCCCTGGAATGAAAAACAAAAGTCCCCCCTGCAGTCACTTCAGCTGGATCCTGCCTGGCATACTGAAGCTGGATTTTCAAATCCAAGTATTGATCGACTGTCCTTTTGTACAAATAGTTACCAATGTGACTGTTTCAGAGCTGCGATAATGGAAGCACTGCAGGCAGGCTGCTTTGGCGGTGTTAATTTCAGCAGCTAAAGGAGTTGGAGTGCTCTATTTTGCTGGCTGGCTGGAGCACATTGCTATCACGAGGTTCCCCTCCGGTTAATCTGGATTTGAAAAGTGTGATGGGTTTATATCGCTTCCTATTCTTAAAGAAATTGCAGAGGTTATTAAACCCCTGACAAAATTCACTTTCAGCAAAGTAGATGACTCAACTAGCAATTAGGGGCTTAGTAGTACATGCAGCATCACGGTGAAAGTAACTGGCTTTCGTGTAGTGACAGAGTCCAGGCAACAAATACTAGTAGGAAGACAAGAAAGTTGGGCAAAGGAAAGGGATCAAAGCCTTTCAACATTTCACAGATGCACGTGGTCAAACAATACCAGGATGTGGCCAAGATGGCAAAATATACAGGGTGAGGCAGCATAGCTTCCTTTTTTCAAAACTTAATAAAACCCATTGTATGAATCAGAATTTTAATATATATATATATATATAATGTAGGCGCATATCTAAAGTTTTGTTTTACGTAGTTTTGAAGATCAAATTAGGTAGGTGACGTCCCCCATTCTCCATACACTGAGTAAACCGATTTCTGGCATTTGTCGTGACTCTTGCCAGCATAGCAGGCGTTATGTTGGCAATTTCTTCCTGGATGTTGGTCTTCAAATCTTGTAGGGTCCTTGGACGGTTCACATAAACATGGGATTTCAAAAAACCCCATAGAAAAAAATCACAAGGGGCCAAATCTGGAGAGCGGGCCGGCCACTCCAAATCTGCTCGAAGAGTAGGGCTCAACAGCAAAAGCACCCTCCTCGCTGTTCCAACGCATGATGGCGACTGAACTGTGTCAGGACAAAACTTTATAATCCCACCTCTTGAACGAGACCACTAGCGCTCCGCTACGTTTTCAACCGACTAAATGACGCACATTTTAAAAAAGGAAGTTATGCTGCCTCACCCTGTATTATTGAGGAAGAATAGACAAACTAGAAAGGGCTGCAGCAGTTTGCTTTTGCCTGAATCCACTGAAAAGGGCAAGATGAAGCCCCTTCCTCTCTACCTTACAGAGAACAATGAATTGACCCGGACCCAGATTTTAATTGGCGTGTTTTAACAACTGTTTATTTAATGTTTTGTTTTAATGAGTTTGTTGATTGTTCTTATCATTATGATGGCACCAAATGTGACAATGCCCTGAGTCCCCCCTCGGGAGTGAGAAGGGTGGGATACAAGTATATGAAATAAATAAATAAATAACAGTAAACACAGAAGAAACTGGGATAAAAGGGTGTGTGTGGCTAAATGACATTTAACAAAATGCACGCTGATTCTCACTAATAACTGGAAAAAAATACATGCTTAAAAGGTGCACTTAAAACCCAATTTCGGCCAAACAAATGTGCATATTCACATGACTGTGTATCCCTGTAGTCAAGGGAAACACGTGATTTCATTCTTACATGCTGGTGTGGACAGCTCTAGCGCATTTCTGCATTTTAAACTCCCAAAACAGCTGATCAGGGCTGTAAAGAAATGGAGCCATGGACATACAGGTGGCTAAAGGGAAGGACAATTGGAAAGCAATTCCCATGAGAAGTCTCTGCAACCTTTCATTTGTTCTGATGTTTATGAAATTAAACAGGACTTGAATTTACAGGAGGGCAAGGAGAGATAAAAAGAATTCTGCTCATGTGCACATTGAGATATCAGCATCAGCAATTATGAGGTCCGGCACATCTCGAAGAGTCAACTAAAAAAAAGTCAAATCTTGCTGATTAGTAAAATCCACTAGAAATGAAGGTGTCAGGACCCCGGGAAGCATTTACATGGGACTAACAGCTCTGTGTTTGGAGTTGATGATTTTTGGCCCCAATTTTTTGTCCTGGATTCTGAGGCTGTCTGGAAATGCCCTGAGTTGTGCTTATGTAACTTCAAGTCACTTGGCAACTTATGGTGATCCCCATAAATTTCATAAGGATTACTCAGAGATGGGTTGGCATTGTCTTCCTCTGAAATATAGCCTGACTTGGTGATCATCCATCCAAGTATTAATTAGGGCTGGAGTGCAAACTACTTTTGCACTTTGAACTCAGTTTGCAGCAACTGAAGTATTCAAGCTGAGGAGAAAGGAGAAAAGGAGAGAGCCAGAAAAGATAACAGAGGTTAATTGGGCTGTCCATGGAAAATTTGGATAGTTGGAGGGTACGCAACGCCTGATGTGAGTTTTCACCAAGAAAATTGGGGAGTAGAGCAGCTCTTGGAGCCCACAGACTTAGCATTTGAAAACTGTTGTTGCTGCTTCCTCCTCTTCCTCCTCCTCCTTATAACTCTCCTTCCAAAAACTGAAACACATTAAGCTTAAATACTATTTTGTGTTGGCTAAACACTTGTTAATGCTGCAACCAATGTGTTGCAGTGATTGTTGGAATGTTGGGACTGGGACTTGGCCATCATAGGTTGGAAGGTACACAACAACAAAAATTATCAAAATATGCAGGTTAAAACATTGGGAAAGACACAGCTTTAAGTTGGATAGGAATAATGTAGCATCCCAGATGTTCTTGGACTGAAAATTCTTTTTTAAGGTATTTTAAAATTAAATTTTTGAGTTACAATGCTTAAAAAAGGTAAAGAAGGGGAGGGAAAAGTATAAGGAATAGGTAGTAGAGTAGATCTTGAGGTAAATAGGGTCCATTTTGGAAGAGTATATGGAAAAGTATAGGGATAATTGTGTATAGGGAAGATAGATAGGGAATAAGAGAGAAAGGGGGAAAGGAGGAATTGGTTGCTTCCATTCTTCATCTCTACATCGCAAAGTATTTCTTAATTGTGTGTGTGTGTGTAATGTTAGTTTGTGGGATTAGCATAACTCAAAAACCACTGGGCTAATTGACACCAAATTTGGACACAATACATGTAGCAGGCCAATGAGTGACCATCATGCATAAAAACATTGAAAAACACAACAGAAGAGACTTAAAAAGCCAAAAAAATGCAACACATGTACAAAACCACTTATATATAGGCAAACACACATACACACACACATATATACACACAAAACACATATACACAGACTGAGCCACAGCAACACGTGGCAGGGAACAGCTAGTATATATATAATTACGTCTTTCATATTCTTATCTCTTCTTTGTCTTCAAAAACTTTGGGGCCAATCCCCTTTTTCCAGTCACATATTCTCAATCCAATGATAATTATTTCATCCTAATTGATCTTCATATACTCCTTCAAGGGTCACCAGTCAGTTTGTGTGATCAGTTTTCCTTGAGTTTTCTTCAATAGGAACGTCAATTTATCCATATTCATAATTTCCATTAATTTTTCCAACCATTCTTCCTTTGTCGGGATTTCATCTGCTTGGCGTATACCATCCTTGCAGCTGTAGTCAAGTAAGTAAAAAGGATGTCCCTATTCTTATCTAGTTCAATCTCTCTGTCGGTTAAAACTAACAGAAAATATTCTGGTTTTAGTTGTATTTATTTTTTAATATCTTTCAACAGGTTTCTTGTATCATTTTCCAGTAGTTCTTAACTTTCTTAGAGGTCTACCATAAATGATAAAATGTGTCTTCCTGGGATTCACACTTCCAGCATTTATTCTGTGTATTTTTATACATAATGCTTAATTTTTGTGGTATCATATACCAGCAGTACATCATTTTGTACCAGTTCTCCTTTAGATCCATCATTGTATATTTTAATTTTTTTATTCCACATTTGTTCCCATTCTGATAAATTTATTCATTGGTCTGCCTATATTTCTTGCCCATTTGATCATACATTCTTTGAAAAATTCTTAGCAATATTACCTGCAGGGATTTGCAGTTTCAGCAACAATTGGATCTTAATTCCCATCTGCAACTAAGGGCCCTTCTACACCTACCTAAAACCCAGGAAAATAACCCACTTCCTCCCAGGTTTCAGTAATCCCCCATCCCCTCCATCCTTCCATCCCCTCCATTCCACCAAAAAAATTACTGGAGGGGCCTGCCGGCAGTGCATACCCTTCTGTACAGTCCTTCTGTACAGAAGGAGTGGAAATGACTCATCAGGAGGTTGAAAATCCCAGTTTAATTTAAATTAATCTGAGTTAAACTGAGGTGTCATTTGGATGCCTCAGGTTAATCTGTCATGGGTTGCAGGTTTGGGGAAATAACCTGCACCCTGAGTTACAAGAATACAAGCCTCCTTTATCCTGTGCTTCTTATTCACTGTTTCTCATTCAAAATGGTAGTGTCAACTGCCAAGTACGCCTGCCCTGTTTGGCATAAGTCTGCCTATGCAAAGCAGGTGAACATAGCATTGAACGAAACATGCAGAATAATCACAGGATGTCTTAAACCTACACCTGAGAAGTTGCTGCTAAATGTGAGAGTAATAAGGTTGAACACTGTGAAAGCCACGCACTACATAGCTACCAGCTTCCTCCCAGTAGACTCAAATCAAGGAAAAGCTTTATGAGAACTACCACTCCTCTTGGCGTCTCCCCAGCAACAGCAAAGGTCTCCCTCTGGGCATCTAAACCAGGAAATCCCAACTGGATGGCCCCCCATGAAGGTCTTCCTCCATGGGCAAACCAAGGATGGGCAACTTGGAAGTCCCTGAACAGACTCAGAAGTGATGTGGACAGATTAGAAGACAATCTGGCAAAATGGCACTACCTAAAAGAATCCCACATCTTGTGTGACTGTGGAGCAGAACAGACAACTCTGTTTCTGTATGCTTGTCCACTATGCCCTGCCTCATGTACAGAGGAAGAATTGTTGGAGGCTACCGACAATGCCATTGCTGTTGCCCGTTTTTGGTCAAAAGATATTTAGCCGCCTGCGCTCCTTCTATTTTTATCAGTTTTATACTAATTTATGCAATGCTTTTGATACAAAATACATAAATAAAATCCAAAATGGTTTCATCAAAAAGAAGTAGCTAGTTTAATTCATTGGTAATCCGCAAAATAAAAGGCTTATCTCTGGACTTTTACAGACTACATGATTATAGCACAAAGTTCAACCTTAACTGCTATGGCAACAACCTATGGATTCCTGGGATTTGCATTTCAGAGAGAAGTATATAGATTTCTCTCCCAGAGAACTCTAGTGGGTCATTGAACTACGAACCCCAGGATCCCAGATGATGTTGTTACGGTAATTAAAGTGGAACCATAGTGCTATAATTGTGCAGTGTGAAAGGGTCCTCTTTTTCTCTGATTCGCTAGCTCAAAGCTGGTCAGGCCCAGTTGGCCAGGCACATCCTTGCTTTTAACGGAAATTACGGGTAATATGTTGTCATGGGAACTAAAGAGTTTGACAATTGCTTCTTGATACAGGATCATTTGAGGAACGTTCTGACTGCGGTGGGAGGGAATCGGGGAAGGAAAAAGACCTTCTTCTCTCTGCCAAGTAACAATGAGGCAATTTAGATGACTGCCTGAGAGGAGAGGGAGAGAGAGGAATGGGGGGGGGGGGAGATGAGAGAGAGGGGACACACCTTCTGTAACCTCTCTCCTGATCTCCCTAGGAACAGGTTGGAATCAAGCAGCCTTCCAGATCTTGTGAATCTACATCTCTGATAATCTCTAGTCAAACAATGGACAAAATGCTAGGAGTTACAGTCCACCAGTATCCAGAAGGCCACAAGTCTCCAACCCAGCCCTTGGGTTTATATCAGTGTGTCTCAACCTGGGGGTCGGGGTCCCTGGGGAAGTTGCGAGGGGGTGTCAGAGGGGTCGCCAAAGACCATCAGAAAACACAGTATATTCTGTTGGCCATGGGGGTTCTGTGTGGGAAGTTGTATCATTGGTGGGCTTCAGAATACTCTTTGATTGCAGCTGAACTATAAATTCCAGCAACTACAACTCCCAAATGTCAAGGTCTATTTTCCTCAAACTCCACCAGTGTTCACATTTGGACATATTGGTCCAGATACATCATTGTTTGAGTCCACAATGCTCTCTGGATGTAAGTGAACTAAAGCTCCCAACTCAAGGTCAATGCCCACTAAACCCTTCCAGTATTTTCTGTTGGCCATGAGAGTTATGTGTGCCAAGTCCTGTTCAATTGCATAGTTGGTGGAGTTCAGAATGCTCTTTGAATTTAAATGAATTATTATTATTATTATTATTATTATTATTATTATTATTATTTACAGCATTTATATACCGCTTTTCTCACCCCTAGGGGGACTCAAAGCAGTTTACACATAGATAATGGCAAAAATTCAGTGCCTTACACCTACAATAGTAAAACCACACTTTAAACATAAATCATATTAAAAACAGTACATCATCAAATATCAAAACAGTTATTATAACCATAAAATAATCTCATCAGTCAAGTCGCTGTTCCAGTCCTTGTCCCACTAAAAGCTGCATATATCTATTGTCCGAAGGCCTGGTCCCAGAACCATGATTTTAATTTTTTTCTAAAGGTCAGGAGCGAGGGAGCAGATCTTACCTCCTTTGGGAGTGTGTTCCATAGGCGGGGGGCCAAAGCCAAGAAGGCCCTGCTCCTCGTCCCTGCCAGCCACATTTGTGCTGTTGACGGGAGCGAGAGCAGGGCCTCCCTGGATGATCTTAAATTGCGAGGTGGGACGTAGGGGCAGATGCGTTCGGACAAGTAAGCTGGGCCTGAAATTAACCATAAATCCCAGCAAATACAACTTCCCAAATGACAAAATCAATCCCAACCCCACCAGTATTCAAATTTGGGCGTATTGGGTATTTGTGCCAAATTTGGTCCAGTGAATGAAAATACATCCTACATTTCAGATATTTACATTATGATTCATAACATTAGCAAAATTAGTTATGAAGTCACAACAAAAATAATGTTGTGGTTGGGGGTCACCACAACATGAGGAACTGCATTAAGGGGTCGCAGCCTTAGGAAGGTCAAGAACCACTGGTTTATATGATCATGGTGATGTGCTGTCATCAAGTGCTAGGATATGTCATTGCCTACCATTGTGGTGAAATAAATGAAGTAATTACTGACATGGAAAAGGCGTGTTGCTGAATACAACAGGCGGGCTTTGCTCTAGGTCTCAGCGCACATTTCTTTCTAATCTTCCAATTTCTGCTAATCATAGTCTACCTGTACCAGCAAAATTAGCATCGGAAAGCATCGCGTGCCAAATATCATAGGTGCCCTGCTCAATGTGATACATTTAATTTTTTCCCCACCTTGGTTTTGAGCTACTGGGGGTGCTAATATTTTGAAAGCACACTTCAGGGACTATTCTGGCATGCTTTTCTCCCACCTCCCATTTTTGCTTTTGTTGTATCTTAATTGACACTGCTTGTTTTTGTCTGCATTTTCAGTCTACCAGAAAAAAAGATCCACAGGGGAATTATTATGAAGGGAGAGCACAGTAAGGAACAAATGGCAGCAGTTCCTTGCGAGTAGATGTACTGGCAGGGAAAGGTTTCGGCTACCACTGAAAACAGCATCTGGAGCATTTCCTCATGAGCAGGTTTGCTGGCAGAGAAGTGCTTCATGTTGCAACTAGAAGCAGCAAGGGTACAATTTCCCAAGCAGCTTTTCTTGTCACAGGAAAGCACATCCACCTGTCATTTCAAAAGGCAAATTATAGAGCCTTGCCAAAACACACGGGCACACACACTCTGTAAGAAAGTTAATACTCCTTTAATGACATATTTTAGGAGTGCGTAATACAAAACACAAAACCTGGAAATAGATTTCAGAGATTCTTGTATCTGTGTGAATATTTTCAAAATACACGATGGGAGCTCCTTCAAAGGGGAGGAAAAGTGAACAAAATTAACTCCATGTCTCATCTCAGATTTCATAATGTCACTGCATGTCACAGGTATATCTACAGAAGCGCAAAATTAGGGCACGGTCTCCCCAAATAATAATTCTCCATCTTCCATTAAATATTCCTTCCATCCTCAATTTTAGCATACTTCATTTAAGCATTTATGCCCTATCTACACTGCCATATAATGCAATTTCAAACTATATCATCAGTGTAGAGTCATACAATGTAAGAGACAGATAAAAGTATGGATAGCAAACAGCAAATTGGAGAGACCTCGATGTAAATGCTTCTCAGTTTCTCATCCTCTGCTATGTAAAAATTTGGGGATTGAACATGCTCTCGTTACATCCAGGATAGACTACTGCAACGCGCTCTGCATGAGGTTGCTTTGAAGACAGTTCGGTAGCTTCAAATAGTCCAATGAGAGATAGCCAGGTTAATAACTGGGGCGGCATACAGGGAGCACACAACTCCCATGTTACGTCAGCTCCACTGGGCATAATTCAAAGTGCTGGCTTTGGCCTATAAAGCCCTAAATGGCCCCGGCCCAGTTTAGCTGTCTGAACGCATCTCCCTTTACAAACCACTGTGGAAACTAAGATCTTCTGGAGAGGCCCTGTTTTCGTTCCCGCCACCATCACAGGCTCAGCGGTGAATCCAGGATCACACCCAAGCTGCGAACCTGCACCTTCAGGGGGAGTGTAACCCTGTCTAGTATAGGTTGTCATCTTATAATATTAGTCTTATATACTAACACTCTGCCGTGCTTTTTGTTTCTTTTAGTAGTAGTAGTAGTAGTAGTAGTAAAATAATAATGTCACAAGTACCACCTGCTGGCAGTAAAGAATTGGTGGGATCATAAACCCGCAAAGGTTGTGGAAAATGAACTTGCAAAAATACTGTGGGACTTTCAAATCCAGACTGATAAAGTTTTGGAACACAATACACCAGACATCACGATTGTGGAAAAGAAAAAAGTCTGGATTATTGATGTCGCCATTCCAGGTGACAGCCGCATTGAGGAAAAACAACAGGAAAAACTCAGCCGCTATCAAGACCTCAAAATCAAACTGCAAAGGCTCTGGCATAAACCAGTCCAGGTGGTCCCAGTGGTCATTGGCGCACTGGGTACCGTGCCAAAAGATCTCAGCTGGCATTTGGAAACAATAAACATTGACAAAATCACGATCTGTCAACTGCAAAAGTTTACCTTATTTGGATCTGCAGGCCTAGACACTTGGGAAGAGTTCGACTTGTGATTTTGTGATACAAAATCCAGCATATAGATCTCGTTTGCTGTAACATACTGTGCTTTTGTGTCAGTAAAATAATAATAATAATAATAATACTTTATTTATACTCTGCCACCATCTCCCCAAGGGGACTCGAGGCAGCTTACATGAGGCCAAGCCCAACAGTACATCAGTAAACAATAAAGCACCAAGCAAAACATCACAAGTTGGCACCCATCGGGGGGGAAACACTCAGCCGTTATCAGGACCTCAAAATCCAACTGCAAAGGCTCTGGCATAAACCAGTATAGGTGGTCCCAGTGGTCATTGGCATACTGGGTGCTGTGCCAAAAGATCTCAGCCGGCATTTGGAAACAATAAATATTGACAAAATCACAATATGTCATCTGCAAAAGGCCACCTTACTTGGAACTGCACACATCATTCAAAAATACACCACACAGTCCTAGACACTTGGGAAGTGTTCGACTTGTGATTTTTTGATACGAAATCCAGCATATAGATCTCGTTTGCTGTGACATACTGTGGTTTTGTGTCAGTAAAATAATAATAATAATAATAATAATAATAATAATAAGAAGAAGAAGAAGAAGAAGAAGAAGTCAACCTTTTAAAATTCACCCATCCATTTCAAGGCAATATATTTGTACACTCTGGCACTTCCAAGCATTTAGCATGCAGCAGTGAGATGCTTAAAATTAATTTGTTGACAAAAAAAACAAGTACACCCATTCCTTGTTTGATCTGGGACGCCTAGCACAAAGTCCTACTTGTGTTTGTGCTTTATCCACTGGTGTCCCATTATCTCCTCCTAATCTCTGCACTAAACTGGAACCTAATTAAAGAAAGCCATACACATATACACACACTGAGCCTAACAGCCTTCTCTCGGCAGGGGTTTCCTAAAACAATAAAACTGACAGCTGCAAATAATTACATGTGCACCAGGTGGCACAAGCTAGTGCTGCAAAGCCAATGGTTAAGCCCCACATGTATCCAGCACATGCTATATGGGATATTGGGAATAGCAAATATAAAAAGAAGAAGCCGTCCTGACTATTCTATAAGGGTGCCGAAGTGGTATGTTTGGTGCTGAAGTTTTGCCACTAAGGAGAGGTACTCACTAGATCATTGCAGAAGAACGTGGTTGTGGGCTCAAGCATTTGAGCAGTAGATTCAGCAACTAGAATGAGAGTGATTTTATGTGACCAGCAATGGGCTGACCTTGGACTATGATTCTGGCAGAACTTTTAAATGTTATGTTTACAACTGTTCTTAACTGTTGTTTTAACTGTAACTGTTTATTTTAATTTATGTGTTCAGCATCTAATGGTTGCCCGTTGTAAAGCCACCCTGAGTCCCCCCCCCCCCCCCCCGGGATAAGAAGGACGGGGTACAAATGCACAAAAAAAAAAAAGCAGTGAATCCACTCTCAGATTTTACTACTGCCCCTCCTGCAGCAGCTTTAGGTTGCACAGCAATTCTCCTAGTGCTGACCAGAGTTTAGCATCTGGATTGCTCTCTGTACAACTTGGAGCAGTGGTGGAAATAGTATCCAGGAGATCCGTGGCCATGGGAGTGGTAAATTCATTGTCAGTTTTATTGCCATTTTGTAAATCCTAAAATGGAGAAACGATTCCCACAGGTCTCCTACCACTAGGGTTGATCATGACTTGGTAGCTTTTTTTTTGGTCGTGTCAGGAGCAACTTGAGAAACTGCAAGTTGCTTCTGGTGTGAGAGAATTGGCTGTCTGCAAGGACATTGCCCAGGGGACGCCCAGATGTTTTTGATGTTTCATCATCCTTGTGGGAGGCTTCTCTCATGTCTCCACATGAGAAGCTGGAGCTGATAGAGGGAGCTCATCCGCGCTCTCCCCGGATTCGAACCTGCGACATGTCAGTCTTCAGTCCTGCCGGCATAGGGGTTGAACCCACTGTGACTTGGTAGCTGAACTTACATCTATGATTAATATGACTGCCAGGATGTGTATATGTCACAATCAGTTTGAAGAATTGTAGGAATACTCTTTGGAGAGGCAATATTAGTGGACTACCCAACAGAAACAGTACCCACAAAGAGGCACCGCCTCATAGTTTGCCTATGTTTCCTTCACCATTCTCCAGTTTTAAATTGATATCAAGAGTTATTTGGTTTCCGAAATAAATCTTGGATACCAGTTGTCCTTCAAATGGGATTTTAATTATCTCTTGCTGCTAAGGCAGCATAACCACTAGATGGTGCATCTGCATACGACTTATTCCCCATCTGTGTTAGTTTCTTGGAATAGACAATAGGTCTTTCTCAACATTGTAAAACCTTTCAAATGTGCTGGAGCCCAAGTGCCACAATTTCTAATTCTAACATATAGACAGCACTGGACTGAGGAATGGTGTTGTGTGTTAATTGGGGGATATGACCAAACTGAAGCTGCATATGTATTTAGAGTATGCAAAATGTAAGTATTTGTGGGTTTTTGTAGGTTTTTTCGGGCTATATGGCCATGTTCTAGAGGCATTCTCTCCTGACGTTTCACCTGCATCTATGGCAAGCATCCTCAGAGGTACCTTGCCATAGACGCAAGCGAAATGTTTGAGGATGCTTGCCATAGATGCAAGAGAAACATCAGGAGAGAATGCCTCTAGAACATGGCCATATAGCCCGAAAAATCCTACAACAACCCAGTGATTTTGGCCATGAAAGCCTTCGACAATACAGTGTAAGTATTTGCTTTGGACAAAGTTTGGCTGAAATACTGTGTCCAATTCTGGGCATCGTGATTCAAGGAGAATATTTGCAAGCTGAGATGTGTCCAGAAAAGGGTGACCAAGATGGTAAAAGGTCTGAAAAACAAAACCCGATGAGGAATGGTTTTGGGAATTGTGTATGTTAAGAAGAATTGTGTTGTGAAGAAGAAAAGGTTGGAAAGTTGACACAATGCCCATCTTTAAATATCTGAAAGCATGTCATGTAGAAGGATTAAGCTTGTTGTTTTCTGCTCCACCAGATTCAGTCTGCAATAAAAGAGATTCTGACCAAATACTGGGAAGAAATCCCCGACTATAAGAGTTATCCACCAAAACAGTGGACTCTCTTTTAAAGAGAGGTTGGATGGTCATCTTTTGGGAGTGCTTTAGCTATGTATTCCAACATGGCAAAATATTGGCAGTTCTTATGGTCCCTTCCATGATTCTATGAAATGGAATGCATGAAACAGGTGTAATTTTGCTGGAACAGGAAGCATAGCAGGAAGGAATAAGGCTGCAGGACAATGACTATAAAGGAAATAGGGCAGTGTTTCTCAAGCTTCCTAATGCCGCAACCCCTTAAAACAGTTCCTCATGTTGTGGTGACCCGCAACCATGACATTATTTTTGTTGCTACTTCATAACTTTAATTTTGCTACTGTTATGAATCATAAGGTAAATATCTGATATGCAGGATGTATTTTCATTCACTGAACCAAATTTGGCACAAATACCCGATTCAACCAAATTTGAATACTGGTGGGGTTGGGTGGGGGGATTGATTTTCTAGTTGCTGGGATATATAGTTCACCTACAATAAAAGAGCATTCCGAACTCCACCAACAATAGAACTGAACCAAACTTAGCACACACAACTCCCATGACCAACAGAAAATACTGGAAGGGTTAGGTGGGCATTGACCTTGAGTTTGGGAGTTGTAGTTCACCTACATCTAGAGAGCACTGTGGGCTCAAACAATGGAGGATCTGGACCAAACTTGGCACAAATACTCAATATGCCCAAATGGGAACACTGGTGGAGTTTGGGGAAAACAGACCTTGAGATTTGGGTAGTTGCTGGGATTTATAGTTCACCTACAATCAAAGAGCACTCTGAACCCCACCAACGATAGAATTGGGCCAAACTTCCCACACAGAACCCCCATGAGCAACAGAAAGTACTGTGCTTTCTGATGGTCTTTGGCGACCCATCTGACACCTCCTCATGACCCCCCCCCCCCCAGGGGTCCCGACTCCCAGGTTGAGAAACACTGAAATAGGGGATTGGACAAATCAGTGATTTGGATACAAGAGATTTTGTCTGCCTTCCCTTGACACCCAGTTGCAACCACGGAAAAGGTATAATCACTAGCAATGTCCCAGTCATTGTCCCATTTTTAATACCAATGAGATCCCATTTTGTAAAGTTGCTTGTACAACATATCATTATATGAATTGTGTTGTTGAAGGCTTTCATGGTTGGAATCACTGGGTTGCTGTGAGTTTTCCAAGTTGTATGCTATGTTCCAGGAGCATTCTCTCCTGATGTTTCACCCGCATCTATGGCAGGTACAGCAAAATAGCCAGGATACAATTGTGCAAGTGGATGTTCCTTTGTTCCAATAAGGATGACTGTATATGAGATGAAGATCTCACTTTGCTATGCTAGGCCCTTCATATGCTATTTACTTTTCTTACTTAGGCAATCCCTCATAGCTCAAGGATAATGGCCCTCCAAGTAAAGTGTCTTGGCGGTGGGTCCGTAGGTGGCTGTGGAGCCCTATTTATTAGACTGCAGCTCCCATCATCCTTCATCATTGGCTATGCTGTCTGGGATTGAGGAGAGTTGGTGCTATCCAAAAACATTTGGAGAATCACAAGTTGTCCTTCCTAGTCTCTAGCAATTCAACTCCTCCATCTGAGTACCTCTTTTAAAGTATTTGCTTATAAATAAACACCCTGACCTGGCATTTCAAACTTCCAGACTGACATTCCATTGAATTAAAAGTCTTGGGGGACTCTTCATTGAAAGAAGGTTCTGCAGAGCAGAAATGAAATGACATGTCAGAGAGAAGAAGGAGAATAGTGAAAGAATTAGGCCAGCCCAAGGAGACAGTGTGCGGCACATAGCAAGGGAGCATGTGATGCACCAGCAGATGCTGGGAGCAAGCATTGTCCTCTTAATTCAGTTCAAGATCCCTCTATGAAAACATTTAAGTTGGAATTCAACCCAATACAAGGACTGCAACTACTTTTTCATTTTTGTTTACGTGCAGGCGGAGAAGGAGAGAGGGAAGGAAGGGCGAATTAGTGTCAAAAAAAGGAATGCCAGTGCAGTCTTACCAGTTCACCCGAATTCACTTTATCTGACCTGCTACAACCTTATCTCCCTCTTTGCAAATCCCATGAAACTCGCCAATATTGGGTTTTGGATAAGGTCTAAATCAAATAAAGGCAGTGGCACCACTAGGGTTTGTACCATCCAGACTTGTAACTCTTTTCATGTAATTTTGATGATGTTGCTTGTTGTTATGTTTTGGTTTTATTTTGTTCGGGCTTGGCCCCATGTAAACCACTCTGAGTCCCTATCGGGGAGATGGCGGCGGGGTATAAATAAAGATTATTGTGACGGTGCGAGTGGCACCACCTATGTGTAGAACTGCTAGTTGCAAAATTTAAACTGTTGTATCATGCTTAATCCTGCCTTTTTACCCTGCTTATGTATAGCTGGATTGATTGGTTATTTATAGCTGTCAATCAGTGTTGTTTGCACCAGTTGAATTGCTTTCTCAAGCTCAGTTGTTTGGCTCCACCTCTTCCTGGAGGAGGGGAGTGCTTCCCTTTTTTTCATTCTGCCATCAGAGTTTCTATGAGATGGACGTGAGTAAGAGACTTGACTCTAAAAGCCCCTGCTTAAATTACCTCTCAGCACCAATTCTAAGGTTTTTTACCCTTGGGACTCATGCTTTATGTCCAGATCGTCCTGGACAACATTGAGGAGACCCAAGCGCCTTCAAACCAGTTCTTTTGGCACCAGAGGAAGATCTTGTCCCTTCAACATAGGCCATTGGACTGGGTTGTGTTTATTCCGATATTCACAGCCATTGAGGAAAGAGGAAACAGGAAAAGCTTCTCAGCAGCAAACTCCTTGGACTTCAGAGATTGTAAAGTATATTTCCTTTATCCCTGTTGAAACATCAAGCTTATGCCTGAGAAAGATAACTCATTGTGAACAATAAATACCATTTCGAGATATCTGTTGTGTTACTGTCTTTGGGAGTTCCAGTTTCCTATAGGAGGGCAAGAAGCAATCCCCCGGGGAAAGATGCCACGTCCATGCCTCTTCCACTAAGAGCTATAGCTATGTTTCAGATTTTTTTAAAAACCTGGTTTACTCATGAATTTTAACTGGTTAACCATATCCCCATGCTAAGTCTACGAGATGCAAAAAATTAAGAGTCCCTCCAGAACTGCAAGCACTATCTCAAGCAAATATTGACAATTTATTCACAGTGTTTGGAACCCGCCTACCTGCGTGGCCGCATCTCTGTGTACGAACCCACATGATCTCTTTGTTCATCTGGAGAGGCCCTACTCACGATCCCATCTGCATCGCAAGTGCAATTGGCGGGGACGAGGGGTAGGGCTTTCTCGGTGGTGGCCCCTCGACTCTGGAACTCTCTCCCTAAGGACATCAGGCAAGCCCCAGCCAGGATAACTGCATGCCCATCCCCCTCCAAACACCTACCCTTTTCACCTGGTCATGCCCAGCACTTTTTAATTTTAATTATTACATTTGGTCCTGCCACAGATTTTAATTGCATCATGGTGTGTTGTTAATGTTATTGCCTTGTTTTTGAGTTATTTTGCTGTATTGTTGTTGTTGTTTTTACTGTTGTATTTGGGCTCGGCCTCTTGTAAGCCGCACCGAGTCCTCCGGGAGATGGTAGCGGGGTACAAATAAAGGGTTATTATTATTGTTATTGTTATTATTATTATTATTATTATTATTATTTTTACTGTCATTGTGGGGTGTGTGTGTTGAATGTTCTCATTAAGGAGACCAGACTTGGTGGAGGTGGTTGAAAGGGGCAGAGCTGCAGGCTATTGAAGGCTGCTCTGCCCCCTGCTGTGCTCTTTGCTTCAGCGTCAGCTAGGAGGCAGGTTTCAACCCCCCCTCCCCGCGCAAAATTTCAACCCCTCCCGAAAATTTTTTCTGGCTACGGCCCTGCAACCAATACAGATCCCAATATTGTAGCTAAAATACAAAAACAAAAAAAAAGACTAAAGTAGCAACTATAAATAAGCAACAATTAAAACAACACAGTGTGTTTGGAATGCATGCAGACAAAAGCAGATTTGAAGTGTTGTTGTAATTGGATAATAATTAAAGCTCTGACTGACTACCTTCTCTCTCTCCTCCCCCCCCCCCCCCCCACTTCCTGGAAAATCCTATGAAACCCTCCAATATTGGATTTTGAATGAAACTTAAATCAAATAAAGGACCTACATTAAAGAACTTAGATTAATTAAACTTTTTAATCCCTACATATAAACCCAATTTTCTGGAATGTTATCTATAAAATAGTATCTACTGTGTACTAAAGAAAAAAAGTTTATAAACCCCTTTAAAAGAAAAAAAGATGCATACAAATAGTGATAGCAGCAAAGTATTGGTACTATTGCCTCCTTTTTGGAGAAGTAAAGCAGGATATATCAACCTCTTGACAGCTTAGGTATGAGATCCATTAGAGCATCTGTAATTATTTATAGAGAAGGAGAAAAAAAAACACATTGCATTGATTTTTTTTTTAAAAAAAAAAACCTGATTGCACAGCAAATGAACACTCCCCTTTTGCAGAGAAGAGTTCTTCAAAGATAATAATGAAATTACTGATAACTGCCAGCAAAAGGATACCACTTTGCTATCTTGTTTCTGCACTTTATTTCACTTCATTGCTGTTAAATGAACTCTAAAGCGCTTCCGCAAGGCAAGAGTAGCCTTTATCTGATAGGACTCTGGTATGTGGACTTTCTGAGATGCCAAAGACCTGTGGTATTCATGCCAGCAGGGCAGAGAAATGAGGGAAAGATATTTAAGGAGCGATGGCTTAATTTCTGTTAACCTCCTTTCCTTAAAAATAAATCTTGATCTGTGATTCAGCAATTTGATCTGACAAGCAGTGAATTGGCTCAGCAGGATTTCTTCCTCTCTCGTTTCTTCTACATGACATATCGAATAATCCAAAATTCACTATCCTTCCACTCTTTTTTGTAGTATGATCTTTCTGTGTGATCCAGACAACAAACAAGTGTAATGGAGGATCTTAGGCCCCCTCTACTCTGCCATATAATTCAGATTATCAAAACAGATAATCCACATTATTTGATTTGAACTGGATTATATGAGTCTACACTGCCATATAATCCAGTTCAAAGAAGATAATCTAGATTGTATATGGCAGTGTAGAAAAGTCCTTGAGTGCCCAAAATGGGGTGTGTGGTGTGGGGCTGGTCAGTCATGGGGCCGACCCGGGTATTGGATGGCAACCTGTGCTTGACGGAATTACACACCCCCTGAGGGCGCAGGTGCGTAGCTTGGGGATCCTCCTGGACTCAACGCTGTCACTTGATGCTCAGATGTTGCCGGTGGCTGAGAGGGCCTTTGCACAACTCAAACTCATGCACGAGCTGTGACCATACCTCGTGAAGTCTGACTTGGCCAACATGGTCCATGCCTTGGCTACATCCAGATTGGACGATTGCAATGCACTCTACATGGGGCTGCCATTGAAGAAGGCCCAGAAGCTCCAACTGGTACAATGGGTGGTAGCCAGGCTACTTACTGGAGCAAACTATAGGGAGCATACAACATCCCTTTTAAAACAGCTTCACTGGCTGCCGATAAGCTGCCGAGCCAAATTCAAGGTGCAGGTTATGACCTATAAAGCACTAAACAGTTTGTGCCCCGCCTATCTATGAACCGGCACAAACTTTAAGATCCTCCAGGGAGGCTTTCCTTTTGCTCCCACCACCGTCACAAGCATGGTTGGTGGGGACGAGAGAGAGGACCAGTGGTGCCCCCCCGCCTCTGGAATGCCCTTCCAAGAGAAATAAGACAAGCCACATCCCTCCCCTCCTTTCATAAGACCCTGAAGACCTGGTGGTTTGAACAAGCCTTTGAGAATGACGAGTTCTAGCTTAGCCGCAGATACTATTGAATAGGGCCATATCTTTTTCTGCCATTTACCCAGGTTACTTTCTTCTATTAGGCCCCGGAAATGAACAGCCATAGACTCTACCTAATTTCCCGGGTCCTCTAAAATTGCATTAGCCTCGACCCTGCCTTTTAAATCGCCTTGAACAGGTAGGATTATTTTAAATAATATGTGCTGTTGTGATTTTTTATGCTTATATTGTCTTGTTAATTTTATGTTTATGCTATTTTCTTTGTATATATTGATGATGTTACTTGGAAACCACTCTGAGTCCCCTCGGGGAGATAGAGCGGTATATAAATAAAGTTTTGTTGTTGTTGTTGTTGTGTGGACCAGGGCTTCTTAAACTTTTTCAATTCATGACCCTTTCCTACTCAAGAAATGTCTATGTGACCCCAAGTATGTGTACACACACACACACACACACACACACAAAAGGAGTGTTCATTAGAGATTTGCCCTGGCCCACTTCATGTGGACTGAGAGCAATGAAACTTGACACAGTTATTAGTCCTTCTCTACCTAGGTGCCACCTACAGACACACACTTCTCCCATCTTTTTAAGCAACTGTAAACACCTCACTTGTAGTAGTCAACAGGTTGCTCCAAAAGCCACATTATAACTTCAGAAATCAGAGTCTCATCATCTGAAAAATGCTTGCCCTTCAAAAAGAACTTCATTGTTGGAAAAAGGTGAAAGTCGATGGTGTGAGATTGGGTGAATAAGGGTGATGCAGTAGAAGCCACAGGGGCATGCTTCCATTTCGGCAACATGTGAGGTGTGAACTGGTGCGTTGTCTTGCAGAAGGCAGACACCTTTGGTGAGTATGCCACATCTCTTGGTTTTGATGGCCTCCTGCAATTTCTGCAGCAGCGAAGCATAATATACCCTAGTGATCATGGTACCCTTTGTTAGAAAATCCATCAGTATTACACCGTGCTGGTCCCAAAATACTGTGAGCATGACTTTGCCTGCTGAGAGTTGGGCACATGCCTTCTTTGGCAGCAGTGACTCATGGTGCTTCCATTGCATCGGCTGGACTTTAGACTCAGGTTCATAGTGATGGACGCAGCTTTCAACCTGTGTGATCAGTCTATTGAAAAAATCCTTCTAGTTTCCATGGCGCATTCTACTTGTTCCTGCTTCTGGAAAGGTGTGAACAGCTGAGGGATGCACATGGATACCTTATGCATGTGATGATGGTCTTGGATGATTTTTTTTCCCATTGACCCCACACTAATCTTGACATTTTATGCTATGTGGCAAATGGTCATGCAGCAATTTTCCAAAATAGCGACCTCCACTTGCTGGTTGGTGTGTTCATCAATAGCAGAGTGGGGTCACCCTGGAATTAGAACTGTTTGCACTGAAGTCCACCATATTTGAATTGACGATGCCAGTTCTTGGCTAAGTTATGTAAAGTCCAGCTGAAACATTTTCTGCAGTCTATTGTAATGTTGTTGCTAGCAGAATTGTGTAAATGGGTGGCATTCAGAAACGTGTTATTGCTGCCATTTTTTCATAGCCCCAGCATTGAGCTAAGCAGACCCTATTTGCGGATGGGACTCACAATCAAGAAGCAATCTTCTGGACATCTACAGTAGTGATCTAAATAAAGCTGTGTGGGATTTTGAGACACAACCTCTGTGTGGGAGTCAGGCTTTTGGACATGTTGCAAAATGGCTCAGTTTCATCAGTTTGACTTCTTGGAAGTTCTGTTGGATCACCAAACTATGGACTCAATAGATATAATTGTGTATTTTGGGCTCTGGCCCCACTTTTGCTGTGGTCTCCTCTTTGGGGCCTTTCGGCTTCACCCAGTTTGACTTATGCAAAATGGGTATTTTGTGATTAGAAATGAATAATAGAATCACAGCCTTGAATGAGACCCAAGGGCAATCCAGTCCAACCACCTACCACAATGGAATGGACAAAGAACTCCCAACCAATGGCCATTTTGCCTCTATTTAAAAACATCCATAGGAGGAGACTTCAACACAGTATATTCCATTGTTGAACAGTTCTTACTTTCAGGGTTTTTTCTGATGTTTAGGTAGAATCTTTTTTGTAGTAGTTTGCATTTATTGCTCCATTGCTCTAGAGCAAAAGAAAACAAACTTGCTCCTTCCTTAATATAACATCAATTCAAACATTTAAACATAGCTATCAAGTTTCCTCTATGCCTTGTCTTTTCAGCTCCCTAAGCCACTTC
Source organism: Anolis sagrei (assembly GCF_037176765.1). NCBI lineage: Eukaryota > Metazoa > Chordata > Lepidosauria > Squamata > Anolidae > Anolis > Anolis sagrei. Next base: position 45,291,463 of record NC_090026.1, on the reverse strand, counting down.
TCATAGGACTAGGCTTTCAGACTTTTGCCCATTTTAGCTGCCCTTCTCTGGGTACATTCTAGCCTGTCAATATCATTTCTCAACTTTAGTTCCTAGGACTGGACATAGTATTCCAAGGTGAGATCTGACCAAAGCATTTTAGCTCTACAAGGGCTGAATGAAAAGTAATGCCTCCACCTTCGTTACTTGGGTTTGGATGGGAATATTTTAATAAATCAAACGCAGAAATAATCCTTAGAATGTGCTCTTTAACTACCACTATTCACTTTTCCACATAATCATTACACAATTGGATACATTTTTGCCAACAATGAACAAGTTTTCTGAAGCCGTCACGGAAGAAGTTGACACTCTGTTTCCACAACTAGCATCTCACAGTTCTCTCAACATACCCATCATGCACAGATCTTCCGATAGCCAAGCAAAGCAATAATGTTATCCACACAGTCTTGTGAAATGCCAATTATGAGTGAAACTTCTCTCTGAGTGATACGACGATCTCCCTGAATCAATCTGTCAACCTTTTGCTTGTGAAACTCAGTGGTTGCTGTCACAGGACTTCCAATTCTTAGTTTGTCATGCAAGTCAGATGTTCCCACTTCAACTTACTCGCCCAACGACACACAGTACTCACATCAACACAATCACCATAAACAGCTTGCATTCTCTGATGAATCTCCTTTGGGGTGACACCTTCTGCTGTCAAGAATTCAATAACTGCACGTTGCTTAAGTCACATTGACCCACCATCTGCTCAGGGTTCCATACTTTGCACTTTAACAACACAACTGTTCAATGCTAAGGATTCCCACTAAAATGGAACTGTACAAGAGAGTCTTCTGAACAAGCCAATACCTGCCACAAAAGCAGTACTGCCAGCTGTTGAGGAGTTATGAAGATGGAGGCATGACTTTTCATTCAACCCTTGTATGTTCCTATTGATGCAGCCTATAATTGGATTTGTTGCTGTAGCTGCTGCATCACACTGCTGACCAAATGCACACCAAAGCTCTTTGGGGAATGGGTCCTGACCCCATTGTTATAACTTAGGCACTGAAATCCCTTTTAACACCTTTGTAGCCACCTTGTGTTAGGAGGTGTGGAGGTATAGGTAAAACCTGTTGACAGATTGGGCAGAAATTGGTTTGATATTTTTGCAGATGGAGGTGTTTATTCTAGCAGCCTACCAGTTAGCTTTTAAAGTCTTGAATGTTAGGGTGATATAGATCAATGAATAATAAAGCAGCTTAGCCAAACGAGTCAGCAAAAGGAGTTTTAAATAAAACATCCCATAGCCAATTTAGCCCTACTTAAAAAGCAAACACCCTCTTTCCGGGAACATGAAAGGGCAATATTAAATATATCTAATATTCCTTTTCTGCCCTTTACTTCTACAGTAACTGGATTCTAGTGCTGACTTATGTTTTGCAAAAAAGAGGCTGCTGGAATGGAAAGCTTTTGGCAACTCCCAGTTGAATTACTTGGGGATGGGAGAGGAAGAAAAAGAAACATAAATGAACGGTAACACCCAGCTGGAGGATTTTGGGAACATTAAACACACTTCACTAGCATTGCCAAAAGTGGTTGTTGAGTCAGTGTGTGTGTGTCATTAAAGATTCTGGAGATGTTTGCCTTTTTCAAAGTCTCAGATGAATAGCACCGCACTCTTCAAACTGTTTCTGTTCAACTTTACTAAATGGCTGGTATCCAGAACTGTTGATACAAAGTGACTCTTTCATCACTTCCAAAAGCAGCATATACGATTCCCATCCCAAAAAACCCCCCCACCATTTGATAAATTCTATGATGTATATTGCCTCCCTAGTACACAGCCCAAGAACAAAACTTTTCTTGGCATTTTAGGCCTGTTCCTGGGGTTCTTTGGGGTGCGGATTCAGAAAATTGCATTGCATAGCTCTCATTTCTTAGAGATGGTTTTCTATTGGTGATCAGATAGCGACTGGTCGATGGCATATGTTCTATATCTCAAAGACTAGAGCTGATGGGGGGAAACCGGTGCCATTTTTGGAATTAGCAGATCAATTATACCCAAACAGAAGGCTAACGTCTGATACACGAAAAGAAATGTGTGTTGGCTGCTAGTGTTATTGACCCATTCACACTACAATGTTGGTGGGCAGGAAAAGAGATTTAAAGATGGGATTAAAGCCAAACTTAAAAACTCTGGCACAATGAAAACTGGGAAGCCATGGCCCTTGAGCACTCCAGCTGGAGGTCAGCTGTGACAGCAGTGCTGTAGAATTTGAAGAGGCACAAATGGAGGGTGAAAGAGAGAAATGTGCCAAGAAGAAGGCATGTCAAACCAACACTGACCAGGACCGCCTTCCACCTGGAAACTAATGCCCTCACTGTGGGAGAACATGCAAGTCAAGAATAGGGCTTCACAAATCCTACGAACCCACTGACAGTACACCAGTCTTGGAAGACAATCCTACTCGGACAACGAAGGATCATCTAAGTAAGTAAGTACACAATTATAGCACTATTATGACACTTTAACTGTCTTGGTTCCATCCAGTGATTCTCAACCTTTTTTGGACCAAGAACCACTTTGACCAGGGACCACAATCCAACGTTAGTATCAAAAAGGTTACAAATCAGTTTTTGGTTAACTTTAGATTTGGTTTGGTTATTTGGGGTGCTGATTCAGAAAATTGCATTGGATTGACCACATCAGCTTGACAGCGGGCGCTGTCGGTAGCCCAGCCTTCACATTGGTATGAACTGCAGCAGGGAGTTCCGCAGTTCCTGGGCCGAACTTTGAGGCCAGCAGATGGAATGTGCCTCAGCCGCCAGCTCCAAGACCAGGAATGCCTGCTAACCTCAGCTAACTTTCCCTCTCCCTTACTTTGTATCATTCCCCTAATAAAACACTTGAAACTTGAAACTTTTTGTCTTTCCGCATGCTACTTTTGTATCCCTTCCTGGCTCAGCACTCCATGAACGTTTCCATAAACTCCTTTCTGGGCTCCGGAGAGCCGTGAGCCCGCGGGGGGCGCCTCCAGGTGTCCCCCGGACCCCGAATCTGCGTTCGACCAAAACGCGGATAAAGAAACCGCCATTCCGGACCCCGCTATCCACTAAACGTTTAACATGGCGGATCGCCGCCGTTCCAATTTTGCCTTGTTCTATGATTAATTCTAAGTCTATCTGCCATCTCAGTTTCTCTGTTTTGGGCTGCTCCTCCTGGGAAAAATTAGTTTTGTTTTTAGAACTTCTGTTTTGCAGAGAAACAGCTGATTGTCAAACTGGGACTCCCCGCTTCTCCGCGGCAGCCCTCGCTCCACGTGGATCCAAGCCGCCGGGGACCTGCAGCAGCCGACTGTGGCGGCCCCGGGGAGGGGGCCAGATGGGTCCCAGGTCTTGGCTGAGAGATGCAGTGCTCCAAAGGACATTGGCCCACCTTCCACCACTTGCAGATTCTTTTACGGACCTTTCTGCCCCCTCTGATTGACTTGGTGCCCTAGCATCACGGACTTCCTCCACGAACTCAAAAGCCAAGCCGCTTGGGGGAGAGTGGCCCCCGCCTGTGTGTGCATGCCCTTACTGGAAAGGATCATATCTCAAGAACTCTGCTGATAGCCTCTATCAATTGCTGTGGTTTTCTAATAAACTTTATTGGGATGGGACGGGGATCTTTCATATGAAATCTATGAGTTATAAGAATCTATAAAGAATATATAAAAGAAATATATATGATATGTAATGAAATGAAATGAGATGTACCTTCACCCCCTTTCCTTGCCTTTCCCCTCTTGAACTTTACCCTATAAAAGAGTATGTGACCTGGGGATTACAGTTAAGGAAATCCAATTTCCTTGGAAGAAACTCCATCCATATTGACATTGCATGGACAAATACTGGCAAATCTATGGCTTGTTTTCAGAGTCAGACGAACAAAAGCCAGAGATTTGTCAGCCGAAAAGCCCGGAAAAACAGACTGATTAAATCAATCATGGTGTTTGTGTATGCTCCCTTGTGTCAAAGGATCTCCTTTGCCTACAGGGTTGAGATCCAGACACCACCCATAGCCACCCTTTCTGCCTATACACATCTTTTATCAGGACCCAGGAAATCCCTTGTTCTCCCCATCCGCCTCCCTGCCGTGAAGAGACAAAGGGTGTTCAATCAGCTGCCGGACGCCTCCCAGGCATTCCGCCCCTCTGCGCTGTCAGGCTAGAGCCCGCCTCCTGGTCGCTGATTGGACAATCTCCGGAGGCGCTCCGAGGGCTCTGATTGGCCCTCTGGAGGCGACAGCGGCCGGCGATTGGAGGGAGGGTGGGACCAGCGGCCAAGCCTCCTCCCAGCTGTTCCGGAGCCGGCCAATCAGGACAGAGGGAACTGACAGGAGGCGGGCGGGAGATTCAAAACCGGGATTTCTTTGTTTTGCCTGTATAAATATGCCTGAAATTCACTGTACCGCATGCTTACTTGAGGATTCATCCCTGTAACGCATCCTTTTCAGCTGAATCGCTAAAATAAACGCCTCGGTCGCAGACTTCCTCTTCAGCCTCTGGTGAGATTGATTTTCAACGTTTTTGCGTCTTTTTGAATTGGCATCCGCTGGCCGCTCACCAAGGTCAGGACCCCATTCGCGGTCCTTAGGGACTCCCCTCGCTGGGAGAACCCCCCGAAAAGAGCTCGATATCAAGCTCTAGTTTCTGATACAGAACATATGCCATCTAACAGTCGCCATCTGCTCACCCACAGAAAACCATATTTAAGAGCTGATGTGGTAGTAGCAATCTTTCATGGGTAGTCAGCCCCCATTGCTTCAGCACTATAACAGGGTTTCGCTAAACCAGTTGCTCTAGGTGTTGTGTGGTTTCAAAGCAACGGTGTAGTAATGGTCAGGCCGTGGACCATATTTTTGTTTTTGCAGACCACTAGTGGTTCACGGACCACAGGTTGGGAACCACTGGTTCCATCCTATTGGATTTGGGGTTTTGTAGTTTGGTAAGGCACTGGCTGAAAGCTTTATATATTCCTCCCTAAATTGCCAGTCCCAGGATCTCATAAGATAGAACCATGGCAGTAAAAGACACATGACATCACTATAATCATAGTAGACTTCCCCTGTCACGCATTGCTGTGGCCCAGTCTGTGTACATGTGTTTGTGTGTATATATGTATATATGTGTGTGTATATATCTTTGTATATGTGTAAATATGTTGTTTTGCGCATGCATTGTAATGTATTTTTTTTATTTTTTTGGCTTTTAAAGTCTCTTCCACTGCATTTTTCAGTCTTTTTATGAGTGATGGTCACTCGTTAGCCCAGTGGTTTTTGAGTTATATTAATCCCACAAACAAACATTACATTTTTATTTATATAGATAGTTGGATGGGATGGGGGAGGTATGAATTTTAAAGGCAATCTTAAGTATATTTCTTGTATTTTAATTCAGTTTTGGCCACACTATTTTAAATTGTTTTTTAACTTTTGTATTGTATTTCTTAAACTTATCTAGTTTGGATTGTTAGCCGCCTTGAATCCCAACAGGGAGAAAGGTGGGGTATGAATAAAGTTAATAATGATGATAATAATAATAATATAGTATGAAAGGCTTTTGTGTTTTCCCCCACTAGAACAATTTCCTGAAAAAACAGACATTTTAAATTTTTGAGAAGGCAACTTCTGGAATATCCCAGTCAGTTTCACCCCTGGGATTTTGGGTTCTGTAGTCAAAACAATGTCACCAAGATCTGTCTAAAAGCAGAATACACCAAAGACTGGATGTTAGGTGATCCCTTTCCCAACTCACAGAGGCGCCTTCTACACTGCCATATAAAATCCAGATTTTCTGCTTTGAACTGGATTATATGGCAGTGTGGACTCATATAATCCAATTCAAAGCAGATAATGTGGATTATCTGCTTTGATAATCTGGGTTATATGGCAGTGTAGAAGGGGTCTCAGAGATATGCTTTATTTGACTTAAAAGGGCTTCCAGATTGAAAAGTAACTCTAAAGGTTCCCTCTTCTATACAACCTTTAAAGGTGCAGGAACCACCTCCAAATTTTGCTCTGGAAGCCCTGCATCTTGAATTGATGAGGCCATCATAATAGAGGGGGAGAAATAAAACAAGTATATTCTTTGGTTTTAGTGATATTTGTTCACTACCTTGAGTATATTTTTAAAGTGAAAAAATAAGAACAAAAATGGAATAAATAAATACATTTCAAATAAGAAAGCTTGGTTGCTTAGTTATGACATCTCACACAGCTGTTGCATTTGATTTGTGATGGAGCAGTGAAATGCAAACAGCTTCAGATAAAAACGGAAGGAGGGTCTACCACTCTTCGCGAATTCTAAAAAGGGTAGGATTTGACTAAATTAAGAATCATAAAGGTCCATTTGCCGCAGCATCATATTTTTAATTGTGACCAGCTTCAGATTGCGGAAAAATCAATTTTGAAAGCTGTGAATTCCCAGAAGAATCCTCTCAACCAGGGGCAATTCTGGAAGCCTTAGTTCTTCACACAATATTTTTTTCACACCAGATTTCAGAATGAAGCAGAGTCAAAGCTTGGGAATATCTCCATAGGAAACCAGCATGAGGGAAATGCATGCCTGAAACTCTGATGCACCTGTCAGTCAAAATTGACAAGACAGGACTAGGTGGATCACTGATCTGACTCAGTTTAAGCACCTTCTGACAGTCTCATAATTATGGCAATTGCAAGCCAAGCTCCTTTATTTGCCCTGAATCTACTCCTGCTGACATAGGCTCCATCTACACTGACCATTTTATGCAGTTTGAAGCTAACTTTAAACTACAGCAGCCACAGAACAAGCTCCCACAAAAAGCATGTGGGAGAAAGTTCTTAATGTGAATCGGAGCTCTGTGGTTTGTATAATCAACAAAGCCTCAGACTCGCATATTTCATCGCATAATAGTTGCATTTTTATCCATTTTAGTTGGAAAAGGGGGGCGCGACTTTTATGTGATGAAAATAAATTTGCCTTTGATTCTCTCTGTTCTCTGGGAAAAAGGAAGAGGGGCCAACCAAGGGCAAGATGGATGGTATCCTTGAAGTGACTGGTTTGACTCTGATGGAGCTGGGAGTGGCGACGGCCGACAGGGAGCTCTGGCATGGGTTGGTCCATGAGGTCACGAAGACTTGGAAGCGACTGAACGAATAAACAGTAACAACAAAAATCAATAAATTAAAAAATATTTTGTTTGTGTGCACGAGCCAAAGTAAAATAGTAGTGATAATACTGTAGTATTAGTAGTAGCAGCAGCAAAGATGAAGTACTTTGGCCATATAATAAGAAGACAAGAATTTGGCGGCAATTTGTTGTTTCCGACTCTTCGTGACTTCATGGACCAGTCCACACCAGAGCTCCCCGTCGGCTGTCACCACCCCCAGCTCCTTCAAGGTCAATCCATTCACTTCAAGGATTCCATCCATCCATCTTGACCTTGGTCAGCCCCTCTTCCTTTTTTCTTCCATTTTCCCCAGCATCACTGACATCTCTAAGCTTTCCTTTCTTCTCATGATGCGGCCAAAGTACTTCATCTTGATCTCTAGTATCCTTCCCTCCAATGAGCAGTCAGGCTTTATTTCCTGAAGTATGGACTGGTTGGATCTTCTCGCAGTCCAAGGCACTCTCAGAACTTTCCTCCAACTCCACAGTTCAAAAGCATCTATCTTCCTTCGCTCAGCCTTCCCTAAGGTCCAGCTCTCACATCCGTAGGTTACTACAGGGAATACCATGGCTTTGACTATGCGGATCTTGGTTGCCAGTGTGATGTCTCTACTCTTTATTATTTTATCAAGATCTATCATTGCTCTCCTCCCAAGAAGTAAGCGTCCCCTGATTTCCTGGCTGCAGTCTGCATCTGCAGTAATCTTTGCACCTAGAAATACAAAGTCTGTCACTGCCTCCAAATTTTCTCCCTTTATTTGCCAGTTGTCAGTCATTCTTGTTGCCATAATCTTGGGGTTTTTTTATGTTTAGCTGCAACCCAGCTTTTGCGCTTTCTTCCTTCACCTTGATTAGAAGGCTCCTCAGCTCCTCCTCGCTTTCGGCCATCAAAGTGGTGTCATCTGCATATCTAAGGTTGTGAATGTTTCTTCCAGCAATTTTCACCCCAGCCTTGCATTCCTCAAGCCCCGCACATCGCATGATGTGTCCTGCATACAAGTTGAATAGGTTGGGTGAGAGTATACAACCCTGCCGTACGCCTTTCCCAACAGTGACAAATGCAAGATACTCCACTTAGGCAGGAAAAACGAAATGCAAAGATACAGAATGGGGGACGATGCCTGGCTCGAGAGCAGTATGTGTGAAAAAGATCTTGGAGTCCTTGTGGACAACAAGTTAAACATAGAATCAAAGAGTTGGAAGAGACCTCATGGGCCATCCAGTCCAACCCACTGCCAAGAAGCAGGAATATTGCATTCAAATCACCCCTGACAGATGGCCATCCAGCCTCTGTTTAAAAGCTTCCAAAGAAGGAGCCTCCACCACACTCCGGGGCAGAGAGTTCCACTGCTGAACGGCTCTCACAGTCAGGAAGTTCTTCCTCATGTTCAGATGGAATCTCCTCTCTTGTAGTTTGAAGCCATTGTTCCGCGTCCTAGTCTCCAGGGAAGCAGAAAACAAGCTTGCTCCCTCCTCCCTGTGGCTTTCTCTCACATATTTATACATGGCTATCATATCTCCTCTCAGCCTTCTCTTCTTCAGGCTAAACATGCCCAGCTCCATAAGCCATTCCTCATCGGGCTTGTTCTCCAGACCCTTGATCATTTTAGTCGCCCTCCTCTGGACACATTCCAGCTTGTCAATATCTCTCTTCAATTGTGGTGCCCAGAACTGGACACAATATTCCAGGTGTGGTCTAACCAAAGCAGAATAGAAAGGTAGCATGATTTCCCTAGATCTAGACACTATGCTCCTATTGATGCAGGCCAAAATCCCATTGGCTTTTTTCGCCACCACATCACATTGTTGGCTCATGTTTAACTTGTTGTCCACGAGGACTCCAAGATCTTTTTCACACGTACTGCTCTCAAGCGAGGCGTCCTTCATTTTGTATCTTTGCATTTCGTTTTTCCTGCCAAAGTGGAGTATCTTGCATTTGTCCCTGTTGAACTTCATTTTGTTAGTTTTGGCCCATCTCTCTAATCTGTCAAGATCGTTTTGAATCCTGCTCCTGTCCTCTGGAGTATTGGCTATCCCTCCCAATTTGGTGTTGTCTGCAAACTTGATGATCATGCCTTCTAACCCTTCATCTAAGTCATTAATAAAGATGTTGAACAGGACCGGGCCCAGGACGGAACCCTGCGGCACTCCACTTGTCACTTCTTTCCAGGATGAAGAGGAAGCATTAGTGAGCACTCTCTGGGGTCGTCCATTTAACCAATTACAGATCCACCTCACCGTAGTTTTGGCCATCAGAGTGGTGTCATCTGCATATCTAAGGCTGTTAATGTTTCTTCAAGCAATTTTCACCCCAGCCTTGCATTCGTCAAGCCCTGCACATCGCATGATGTGTTCTGCATACAAGTTGAATAGATTGGGGGAGAGTATACAACCCTGCCCTACACCTTTCCCAATCTGTTGTTCCATGGTCAGTTCTGACTGTTGCTACTTGGTCCTTATACAGATTCCTCAGGACAGAGACAAGGTGTAGTATTAGTAGTAGTAGTAGCAGCAGCAGCAGGAACGATTCCCACATTTTTAAAAAATATTTTAAAATGTATTTTATTTCATTTATTTTTATATTATTATTATTATTATTTTGCATACAGCTGGCAAGGCAGAAAGAGCGCGCGCGCTGGCCCAACTCCGAGAGCAGCGCTAATTGGTGCAGCTGTTGCCGCTCGCGCGCCGCCCGGGTCAGCGTTCCATCGCCAGCTGTCCGAAGGGGCGAAATTCACACGCGCGCTCTCTCTCTCTCTTTCTCACACACACACACACATATATATACAGTCTTCAGAGATCCACGCCCCCTCGCACGAGGCGGGAGAGTGCGCGTGCGCGTCCCCCGGGGTCCGCGGGAGGCAGGCAGGCGAGCGAGGCAAAGAAGTGGGCGCGCGGCGTTGGCACGCGCGCTCTTGGGCTGCTTGCTCCTGCCTCCTGACTGAGGAGGAGGAGGAGGAGGAAGAAGAAGAAGAGAAGTTGCCAGCGATGCCCAGCTGAGCAGAAGCCGGCCAGGTGAGGGGGAAGAAAGGGGGAAGCCCCCTGCCTGCTATAGAAGCTAGGAAGGCTGGCTTTGCTGGGAAGAAAGGTGGAAGAGTGGGCAAAGAAATGGAAAAGGGAGGAGGATTTTGCCATACTTTGTATGGACTCCCCCCCCCCCCCCCATAAGCCTTCTATGGGACATGCTCTCTCTCAGGCTGAATCTACATTGCTATATCATACATGACTCAGTGTAGACCCATCTAATGCAGTGCAAACCATTACTGGCAGTCCCTAAGTTATGTATATAGGTTCTGTAGCTTTGTTCTTATGCTGAATTTGTATGTATGTTGGAGCGAGCACGTTTTCCAGTGTAACTTCAGACAAAAATATGGATTGTTTGGCATAGGGAAGGGTGAATACCTCTATGGAAGCATTTCTCAACCTGGGGGTTGGGACCTCTAAATACATGAGAGGAAGTCATAAGGAGGAGGGTGCAAGCTTGTTTTCTGCTGCCCTGGAGACTAGGACGTTTATTGTGTCAGGAGCAAATTGAGAAACTGCAAGTCGCTCCTGGTGTGAGAGAATTCACCGTCTGCAAGGACGTTGCCCAGGGGACGCCCGGATGATTTGATGTTTTTATCATCCTTGTGGGAGGCTTCTCTCATGTTCCCGCATGAGGAGCTGGAGCTGATAGAGGGAGCTCATCCACCTCTCCCCAGACTCGAACTTGCGACCTGTCGGTGTTCAGTCCTGCCGGCACAGGGGTTTAACCCACTGCACTACCAGGGGCTCCATTAGGACAATGAACAATGGCTTCAAACTACAAGAAAGGAGATTCCACCTGAACATTAGGAAGAACTTCCTGACTGTGAGAGCTGTTCAGCAGTGGAACTCTCTGCCCTGGAGTGTGGTTGAGGCTCCTTCTTTGGAAGCTTTTAAATAAATACTGGATGGCCATCTGTCGGGGGTGCTTTTAATGCAATTTTCTTGCTTCTTGGCAGGGGTTGGACTGGATGGCCCATGAGGTCTCTTCCCACCCTATGATTCTTTGACCTCTGAGCTGGGTGGTCAAGAGGGCATGTCAGAGGGGTCACCAAAGACCATCAGAAAACACAGTATTTTCTGTTCGTCATGGGGGTTCTGTTTGGGAAGTCTGGCCAAATTCTATCGTTGGTGGGGTTCAGAATTGTCTTTGATTGTAGGTGAACTATAAATCCCAGCAACTACAACTCTATTTTTCACAAACTCTACCAGTGTTCACATTTTGGCATACTGAGTATTTGTGTCAAGTTTGGTCCAGATCTACCATTGTTTGAGTCCACAGTGCTCTCTGGATGTAGGTGAACTACAACTCCAAAACTTTAGGTCAGCGCCCACCAAACCCTTCCATCTGGTAGTCATTGTTGGTGGAGTTCAGAATGCTCTTTGATTGTAGGTTAACTAGTCCAGCACTACAACTCCTAACTGACAAAATCAACCCCCCCCCCCCAACCCCACCAGTATTCAAATTTGTGCATATCGGGTTTTTGTGCCAAATTTGGTCCAGTGAATGAAAATACATCCTGCATATCCAATACTTACTTACTTACTTAGGTGATCCCTCATTGTCTGAGTAGGATTCTCTTTCAAGATCGGTGTACTGGGGGTGGGTCCGTAGGTGACTGTGGAGCCCTATTCTTGATCTGCATGTTCTCCTGCAGTGAGGGCATTAGTTTCCAGGTGGAAGGCAGTCCCGGTCGTGGTTGGCTTGGCACGCCTTCCTCTTGGCACGTTTCTCTCTTTTGCCCTCCGTTTGTGCCTCTTCAAATTCTACAGCACTGCTGGTCACAGCTGACCTCCAGCTGGAGCGCTCAAGGTCCAGGGCTTCCCAGTTTTCAGTGTCTATGCCAGAGTTTTTAAGGTTTTTCCCCATGATAACTCTTTCAGGAGTGGATTTCCCTCCTAAGAGGTAGAAATTTATGTTATTTTGCTTAATTATTTTTAATATTTTTACCCCGCCTTTCTCCGCAGCAGACCCAAGGCAGCTTGCACATCAAAAACGTGTGATAAAAAAGTTAAAAACATATTTAAAATCATCCTTCACCTTCATCCTTCTCGCTTTCTTCTCTTCACTTAAGTGGCTGAGGGGGGAAAGGAAGGCGCCTGAGGCTGTTAGGAATTGTGGGAGTTGAAGTCCAAAACACCTGGAAGACCCAAGTTTGCTCATGGCTGGTCTACACTGACCATATCATGCATGGTATGGCAACCTAGCTCCAGCCTTGGTCCTCTTTCTCTGCCTTTGATTCTCTCATTCATTCTCTATTCCGCCCCCTCGCCAAGTCTCCAACTCTCCCTTCTTTCGTTCTCTTTCAACCCACCCATCTTCCCACTTTCCCTTCCCACGTTTTCATGCCTCGCAGATTTTCCCTGGCTCTCTTTTGTTCTTCCATTCCTGTTTCCCCTCTTCTTTGTAGCTCGCTGCTCTTCTCCTTCATCCTTCTCGCTTTCTTCCCTTCGCTTCTCCCTGATTTTTTTCTCCTATTTCTGTTTCTGTCAGGAACTTGTGAGAAAAGCTTCCTCTGTTCTTTTCTTTGGCTTGCAGTGTCATAGACTTTCCCTCCCTAAGGTTTGCTCTGGTTTGTTTATTGGTTTACTAGCAAAGTACTGGTTGTGCCGCCAGTCAAGGATTGAATGAAGATTCTAAATCCGGGGGAACCAAAAGACATGTATCCAAGGGGTGGGATATGTTTGGCAGAAAAAGCTCGGAAAGGTGGCCGGAGAGAGTGAGTGTGGGGGATGATTGGTATGCTTAGTGGTCATTTTATGAGAGAATTCTATATTGGGATACATATAAAATCCTAAGGATATTATATTTGAACTGAGTAAGTTGAACTGAATGGAATTGTGTGACTTAAGTCAATACAGACAGCTAGCATCCGTAGGCTGGTGTTTGTCCTGGATGTGATTTTTAATAGGTTTTATGTGGGACCAACATTTTAAGAACGAGTTTCACTTTTCATTGTAAACTTCTGAATACTGGAAGCTTTAAGAGGGTGGAAGGCTCTGTCAACTGTATGAAAGCTGCCTCTGTCCAAAAGCTTGACAAGGTGAGCTGTATGAGCTGGAAGCTTACATAATCTTGTAAACAGAATTCCTCATTTGTTTGTCACCAAGGGTTGGTGCAAGAATGTACAAGCTGAAGAGTCCAAGACTTAAAACAAGTATATGCGATTTAAACAGCATTCCCAGTCAGGTAGTTCCAAAGGCAGGAGAAAACTCAAGGTACATCTACACCAATGGTTCTCAACCTTTCTAATGCCGCGACCCCTTAATACAATTCCTCGTGTGGTGGTGACCCCCAACCATAACATCACTTTCGTTGCTACTTCATAACTGTAATTTTGCTATTGTTATGAATCATAATGTAAATATCTGATATGCAGGGTGTATTTTCATTTACTGGATCAATCTGGGTCCAAATATTCGATACACCCAAATTTGAATACTGGTGGGGTTAGGGGGAGTCACTTGTCATTTGGGAGTTGTAGTTTCTGGGATTTATAGTTCAGCTACAATTAAAGAGCATCCTGAACTCCACCAATGATGGAATTGAACCAAATTTGGCACACATAACTCCCATGAACAAGAGGCAGGGTTTGGTGGGCATTGACCTTGAGTTTTGGAATTGTAGTTCACCTACATCCAGAGAGCACTGTGGACTCAAACAATGGTGGATCTGGACCAAACTTGACATGAAGACTCCATATGCCCAAATGTGAACACTGGTGGAGTTTGGGGAAAATAAACACTGACTTTTGGGATTTGTAATTACTGGGATTTATAGTTCGCGTACAATCTGAACTCCACCAACGATAAAATTTGGGCAAACTTGACACATGGAACCCCCTTGACCAACAGAAAATATTGTGTTTTCTGATGGTCTTCGGTGACCCCTCTGACATGCCCCTGCAACACCACCGAGGGGTCCCAACCCCCAGGTTGAGAAATCCTATCCACTGTAGAATGAATGCAGTTTGACACCACTTTAACTGCCATAGCGGATCCCCTGGTGGTGCAATGCATTTATTTATTTTATTATTTACTAGCTGTGCCCTGCCACGCGTTGCTGTGGCCTATAGTAAAATTTATCAAAGTTGAGGTAGATATCTGGACTATTATGAAAGAGAGGTACCTACCTATTCCTTCCCCCTTTTCCTCCCCCTTTCTCTCCTTTCTTCCTTCTCTACCTCTTTCTTCCTTCCCTTCTTTCACTACTTGGTTTCATCCTTCTCTCTTTCCTTCATTCCCTCCCCCTTTCTTCCTTTGCCTTTCTTCCCTCCCTGTTTGCTTCCTTCTTTCACTTTTTATTTCCTTTTATTTCACCACCATCATAACAATAACAATAATGCAATGCATTGCCTCTGGGACCTGACACCTCTCCCATTCCCCCAAAAGGGTCTCATAGGAACAATAGCATCATCATAATCATAGAAATAACAACCTTTACCCGCCACGTGTTGCTGTGGCCAATCTTCCCTCTTTCTCTCCTTCTTTCCCTCCCTCCCTCCTTCCTTCCTTCCCATCTTTCCTTCTCCTCTTCTTTCTCTATCTCTTTCCTTCCTTCCCCCTTTTTCTTTACCTCCCTTTCTCTTTCTTCCTTCTTTCCTTCCTTCGTGTCTTTCCTAGATTTTGACAGGGCGGGAAGGGGCGGGGTGGGGTTTGGAGGTGGCGTGAAGTAAAAGGAGGTAAGATTGGGGCAGGGGAGTGATGGAGCGTGGGGTTGCGTGTGTGTGTGCGGCAGCGGGGGGAGTGATGGAGCGTGGGGTTGCGTGTGTGTGTGCGGCGGCGGGGGGAGTGGGGTTGCGTGTGTGTGTGGCAGTGGGGGGAGTGATGGAGCGTGGGGTTGCGTGTGTGTGTGTGGCGGCGGGGGGAGTGGGGTTGCGTGTGTGTATGCGGCGGCGGGGGGAGTGATGGAGCGTGGGGTTGTGTGTGTGTGTGCGGCAGGGGGGGTGTGTGTGCGGGAAGCGGCGCGGCGGGGCTTGGAGTGGGCATGGTTTCCGCAGAGGGAACGTTGGCCGGAAGGCCATGTGCGCGCGCCAGGGAACTTGCGACTGGGCGCCAATGCGCATGCTCAGTTGTTTTGCCGTTTTGTGAGTGTGTTGTTGTGTTGTTTTTCATTTTGAGTAGATATGTTTGTACCTTGTGGGTTGTGTTTTGGGCATGGGAATTTTGGTTAAGTTTCGTTGGGGTTTTTTTGAGTTTTGTTCTTTTGCCGTTTTGTGAGTGTGTTGCTGTGTTGTTTTTCATTTTGAGTAGATATGTTTGTACCTTGTGGGTTGTGTTATGGGCACGGGGATTTTAGTTAAGTTTCGTTGGGGGATTTTTGAGTTTTGCCGTTTTGTGAGTGTGTTGTTGTGTTGTTTTTCATTTTGAGTAGATATGTTTGTACCTTGTGGGTTGTGTTATGGGCACGGGGATTTTGTTTAAGTTTCGTTGGGGGATTTTTGAGTTTTGTTGTTTTGCCGTTTTGTGAGTGTGTTGTTGTGTTGTTTTTCATTTTGAGTAGATATGTTTGTACCTTGTGGGTTGTGTTATGGGCACGGGGATTTTAGTTAAGTTTCGTTGGGGGATTTTTGAGTTTTGTTGTTTTGCCATTTTGTGAGTGTGTTGTTGTGTTGTTTTTCATTTTGAGTAGGTATGTTTGTACCTTGTGAGTTGTGTTATGGGCACGGGGATTTTGGTTAAGTTTCGTTGGGTTTTTTTGAGTTTTGTTGTTTTGCCGTTTTGTGAGTGTGTTGTTGTGTTGTTTTTCATTTTGAGTAGATATGTTTGTACCTTGTGGGTTGTGTTATGGGCACGGGGATTTTGGTTAAGTTTCGTTGGGTTTTTTTGAGTTTTGTTGTTTTGCCGTTTTGTGAGTGTGTTGTTGTGTTGTTTTTCATTTTGAGTAGATATGTTTGTACCTTGTGGGTTGTGTTATGGGCACGGGGATTTTGGTTAAGTTTCGTTGGGTTTTTTTAGTTTTGTTGTTTTGCCGTTTTGTGAGTGTGTTGTTGTGATGTTTTTCATTTTGAGTAGATATGTTTGTACCTTGTGGGTTGTGTTATGGGCACGGGGATTTTGGTTAAGTTTCGTTGGGTTTTTTTGAGTTTTGTTGTTTTGCCGTTTTGTGAGTGTGTTGTTGTGTTGTTTTTCATTTTGAGTAGATATGTTTGTACCTTGTGGGTTGTGTTATGGGCATGGGAATTTTGGTTAAGTTTCGTTGGGCGGTTTTTGAGTTTTGTTTCCTCGTTGGATGCCCCTAACAAATTTATATATATAGATTAACTGCATTTCTGTACCGCTTTTCTCACCCCTGGGGGGATTCAAAGCGGTTTACAAAATAATAAATGGCAAATTCAATGCCTCACGTATATACAAAATATCACATATCCAAATCAATAGCATATAACTGTAGAAAATAACAATTAAAACTATTAAAACATCAAGCATAGACATAAGCGTGAAACATATTATTGCTTCAATTAACAACGTAGACCCCTTCTCTCCCCCCCCCCAATCTCTCTCCATAGTGTTTCAGCCCTTTTTATACCCTCCCTGTCCCGTCCCCCCCATCCCACCAGACACAAAGTTATTTGAATACAAAATGGGGTGGGTAAAAAAAACACGTCCTGGACCTTCTTGGGGGATGGCAAATGTGATATGGGGTCCTTGGCGCGGGCGGAGGAAGAGTCTTATCTGATGATGGTAGTAGGCTACTGATCAGTTTTGTAAAAGTCCAGAGGAACATAGATTTTATCAGTTGTGGTGTCATAGGTGTGAACTATCACTTGCCAGTACACTGAGGATGGGGAGGGACACCGAAGTGTAGCTGCCGCCGAGGAGAGTTGGTCTGTAGGCTGCACTTTCCACTCTGGAGGAGCCGAAGTCTCCTGCCCTCCTTTCCATGTCCTCCTTGCCGACAGCTGGTGGGAGGGGGCAGCGAGGTGTAGCTGCTGCCGAGGAGAGTTGGTGTGTAGGCTGCACTTTAAGAGCTTGTGCCGGCAGGACTGAAGACCAACAGGTCGGAGGTTCGAATCCGGTGAGAGCGTGGATGAGGTCCCTCTGTCAGCTCCAGCTCTCCATGTGGGGACACGAGAGAAGCCTCCTACAAGGAAGATAAAACATCAAACATTCGGGTGTCCCCTGGGCAACGTCCTTGCAGATGGCCAATTTTCTCACACCAGAAGCGACTTGCAGTTTCTCAAGTTGTTCCTGTCACACAAAAAAAACAAAAAAAAACAAAAACATCATGGCTCAATAGTGTATAAATACACCCTCAGTGTGCCAACTGTGTCATCCTTTCAGCTATAGAAGTGCTTCAATGAATAGGCCAGTATGAGGAAGATAAGCAAAAGCTCATGTTCTATTGTGTTTGTATGCCTGTACAAGTATGCAGCTTTTAAATTATTGATGTCACAAACAGCAGCTACACAGAACTCTTAATCTGCTGCATACCTAAAAGAACCCTTTGCCATGCTGCGTTAAAGAGAAATCGGACCAATACTATGCATTTCCTTGCCTGTTTAAACCAAGCAGAACCACTTAGTGAACAACCCTCTAGTATAAGTGAAAAGCCTGTATATTATTATAGTCAGAATGCCACAGTTCAACAGAAATAAATTTAGAGCTATTAATAGTATCTAGGTGTTTGCATTTTAAATAGGGAAACAAAATGTAACTGTATCTTTTATACAATCAGCTCCAGTTAACCGTGAACTTCATATTTTCTCATTCATTATGTACAGAGAAAGATTTTTAATACTATTTAAAGTGTTTGTATAAATGGAGCCCTCTCAATGATATCATCATGTGCAACTGGATAGTAAATTTTGGAGCTTGGGAGCTTCAAGCAAGCTTTATGTTACACTTGACTCTTCATTAGATAGGTTGTTGTAGGTTTTTTGGGATATATGGCCATGTTCTAGAACAGTGGTTCTCAACCTTCCTCATGCTGTGACCCCTTAACACAATTCCACACATTGTGGTGACCCCCAACCATAAAATTATTTTCCTTCCTACTTCATAACTATCATTTTGCTCCTGTTATTAATTGCAATGTAAATATCTGATGTGCAGGATGAATTCTCATTCACTGGACCAAATTTGGCACCATTACCCGAACACTCAAATTGGAATACTGATGAGGTTGGGGGGGGGAAATTGATGTTGTCATTTGGGAGTTGTAGTTGCTGGGATTTATAGTTCACCTGCAATCAAAGAGCATTCTGAACTCCACCAGTGATGGAATTGGGCCAAACTTGGCACACAGAACTCTCATGAGCAACAGAAAATACTGGAAGGGTTTGGTGGACATTGGCCTTGAGTTTTGGAGTTGTAGTTCGCCTATATCCAAAGAGCACTGTGCACTCAAACAATGATGGATCTGGACTAAACTTGGCACGAATACTCAATATGCCCAAATGTGAACACTGGTGGAGTTTGGGGAAAATAGATCTTGATATTTTGTAGTTGCTGGGATTTATAGCTCAGCTACAATCAAAGAGCATTCTGAACCCCACCAATGACGGAATTGGGCCAAACTTCCCACATAGAACCCCCATGGCCAACAGAAAATACTGTGTTTTCTGGTGGTCTTTAGTGACCCCTCTGATACTCCCTCATGACCCCTCCAGGGGTCCCAACTCCCAGGTTGAGAACCACTGTTCTAGAAGCATTCTCTCCTGATGTTTCACCTGCATCTATGGCAAGCATCCTCAGAGGTTGTGAGATGCAGGCAAAATGTCAGGAGAGAATGCTTCTAGAACATGGTCATATAGCCCGAAAAACCTACAACAACCCAATGATTCCAGCCATGAAAGCCTTTGACAATACATCTTTATCAGATAGTTTCTGAATAACTGCTTCCTGAAGAGGTTTTCTGTGTCAAATAAAGTTATATCTCCTCAGCTTAACACTGTTATTTAAAATGTCGCTGGACTTCCACCATATCAATTGGAGTTAATGCAACCACAGCTTTTCCTCCCCTTTTTCTTTTGAATTTACAATTACTTGTGAGAAACTGTGGCAATGTGTCATCTTTTGTGTGTCAGAATGCATGTGGCTAATAAAAATTGCCTCCCTTCTTCCTGTTCCCCCGATTTGGGTCACTTCCTATCATTGGGAAATCTCCAACACTCCTACTTCTGTTAACGTTCTTTAAGCCATGAAGCTGGGGGAATATCTTGCTCCCTCTCAAGGGCAGCAAGGGGGTGAATTCTTAATAGCACAATAACAAATCTAGTTCAGATAGAGATTGCTATACTGCAACGCTTTGACACATTTATTAACCTTCCCTTAAAGCTTGTCCTTGGTTGAGCATGATAGGAGGTCTTTATGCAGGAGTTGTATTCCTGTTTGATCCAAGAGTAGATTATAATCACAGATAGTGCTGCTGGATCACATCCCTGGTCCATAGTGAATCTGTGCCCTCTCCGAGAAAAGCTGTTGTATTGCGAACATTGAAGGTGTGTTACTAATAGGGAGAATTTTGCACCCAAGCAGAGCTTGCAAAGGTTATTTTATTAAGTTAATTTTCCTTTCTCTGCACCCAGAGATTGTGCGTCAGGTAGCAATGACTCATAGCATCCATGCCATTGGGGCAACAAATCTGCTTTGGGCTTTAGTTCAAACTTCAGAAGAGTTGTTCAAGATGCTGAAGCTAGGGTTCAGTCCTTTGGAGAGCTCCTTTAAAGTTCAAACTAAAACGCTAGTTTGTCTCTCAAAGCTAATATCCCAGGTAAAGCATATAAAAGCAGTGAATGGTCTTTGTAGTACCACATCAGAAGTGGAAAATAGGAGAACAGAACATCTGTGAACATTTTATTAGATCTATGCTTCCTTTTGGTTTTGGTTTTAATTTCAGAGGCTAAACGGAGCAATTACACAAAACAAGGGTTTGGTGTCACCTTCCCGTTACAAAATGTAGCAATCTTTTATTTGAATGTAACCTGTATATTTGATACATTGAGTGCTCCTGTAGTCAAGTGCACATTGTATTTTTCCCAACATGCATTATCTTTTACTGTACCTGAGCCCATTTTTTGCTATATCTTTCATTGCCCTAATCCCTCCTTTCATCACATAGATGAAACTTGTACACTGAGGAACCCCTGCCATAAAAAAATCACACTGATCTTGGGAAAGTTGCTTATTGGGAAACTCTCCAACAGCCAGTATGGCATAATTAATTTCTTTTAAAAAGTAACTTCCTAACCTAGGTTCCAACTGTCTAATCCTCTTTTGGTGGAATGAATAATCAAGGAGCACAGTCACTGTTGTAGGTTTCCTCCTCCCATGAATGTAGTCCAACATCCATAGAATCATAGAGTTGGAAGAGATCTCGTGGGCCATCCAGTCCAAACCCCTGCCAAGAAGCAGGAAATTCACATTCAAAGCATCCCCGACAGATGGCCATCCAGCTTCTGCATAAAAGCCTCCAAAGAAGGAGCCTCCATCACACTCCAGGGCAGAGTTCCACTTTTGAACAGCTCTCACAGTTAGGAAGTTCTTCCTAATGTTCAGGTGGAATCTCCTTTCCTGTAATTTGAAGCCATTGTTCCATGTCCTAGTCTCCAGGGCAGAGGAAACCAAGCTTGCTCCCTCCTCCCTATGACTTCCTCTCACATATTTATACATGGTCATCATGTCTCCTCTCAGCCTTCTCTTCTGCAGGCTAAACATGCCCAACTCTTTAAGCCACTCCTCACAGGGCTTGCTATCCAGACCTTTGATCATTTTAATCACCCTCCTCTGAACACCTTCCAGCTTGTCAACATTTCCTTTCAATTGTGGTGCCCAGAACTAGACACAGTATTCCAAGTGTGGTCTGACCAAGGCTGAATAGAGGGGTAGCATCCCTAGGAACTATTTATCAAAAAAGGGAAGTCAAAAGCTTTCCTCAAATACAATTCCTCTATGATGATTCACTATGCTGTTAACTGAAGTCTAGAAACGTCTGGATCATCTTTGGTTAAGAACTACTGCAATAAAATTTTAGCCTACTAATTTTCAACCTTTTGGTACCCTAGATATTTTGGACTTCAACATCTTTAAGGTCAAAGGCAGCATGGTCAGTGGCTGGGAATTGGGGCTCTTAAGACCCAAATATCTGGATTAGCAAAGGTCAAGAGTCATTGCTTTTATTTCCCTTGAGTATGATTGGGAAATAAAAGTTAAAGCAATGGTATTCCCCATAGCAGCCTATGAATGTGAGAGCTGAACTGTAAGGAAGGTTGAGCAAGAGAAGATAGATGCTTTTAAACTGTGGTGTTGGAGGAAAATTCTGAGAGTGCCTTGGACCACGGGAAGACTCAACCAGTCCATACTTCTGGAAATAAAGCCCGACTGCTCACTGGAGGGAAGTATATTAGAGGCAAAGATGAAGTACTTTGGCCTCATAATGAGAAGACAGGAAAGCTTGGAGAAGACAATGATCCTGGGGAAAATGAAAGGAAAAAGGAAGAGGGGCCGACCAAGGGCAAGATGGATGGATGGTATCCTTGAAGTGACTGGCTTAACTCTGAAGGAACTGGGGGTGGTGACAGAATCGGAATCGGAAGCGACTGAATGAATAAACAACATGATTGGGATGATTGGGTGTCTGTCTTTACTGCTAAAAAGTTTGTCTTTCCCATGTCATCACTATCAGAATCCTCAGAAGAATAAGGATAGGAATGGCTTCTGTTGGGCTAAGGCATTTAGGAACCAATATGCCAATTTCCGGAACATCTCATTTCAGACACTATCAATTTCAACACAAAAATGTCCTTAAACTGTCATAAACCACCAGTTTTCAAGTTCTTTATGGAGATTGGCGTCTTAATCAGTGAGCAAAAGAAAATATGTTGGTTGGAAATAGATTAGTGTTGCCCAAACTTGGGCCCACACCAGGGGTTAGACTAGAGCTCTTAAAATCCCTGTCCATAGTGACTTTAGATCTACAAGCTGAAGACCAAAAATATTTGCCACCTCAAGTCTGATCTAAATGTAGACATACACAGAGTATCTCCAATGAAGTAAAAGTCCCATTTATTTCATCCAGTCAGCCTGAAAAAGTCTGGATCCGATGCACAGAAATTCATATCACTGGGTCATCATCTTTATAACTGAGGCACAACATCAAATGAATAGTTTGTCCTACTATATATGTGAAGACCATGCCTATGATCGGCATGAAAGCTACAAAATCCTGAGCTTAGCTTTTGAGGTGTCCTTGTTCTGAATGTGGAAGTCTTCTGAGGCAACTTGGATGGCCTCTGACACTACCCTTGGCATTACTTCCGCCAGCTCTAGGAAGGGAAATGCCATTCTGATAAGGTGGCTGGGTCACTATCAGGCTTCCAAGAGTCACGATTTTGGACTGCAACTTCAAGGATTCACAGACAGCTTGAGGATTATGAAACATATAGTCTGAAAAGTATCCCCCCGCCCCCTAATCTCTGGTTACTAGTCTTTCTCCAGATTTCAGCACCAAGGGCAGGTACTCATAACTGGGAGACAGTAAGTGAACAGTATTCTGATAGACTGCAACAATCCTTCCTTCCCTAACTTTGCACTTAGGCTGCCGTTGCACCAAGAATTCAGGTGAATTATATCTGTGGACAGATGAATTCCACCTAAACATCAACATGTAAGCAAAAATATTCCACTTAAGCATTATGAAAAGCTTCCTAATGTTCAGCAGTGAATTGTGCTGCCTTGGAATGTGGTGGAGTCTCCTCTGGAGGTTTTTTAAAACAGAGGCTGGATGGCCACCTGCCAGGTGTGCTTTGATTCCTGAATGGCAGGTGGTTGTACTGGATGGCCTTCATGATCTCTTCCATCTCTGTATCTTCTCAGGGCTTAACTAAGTAACTCAGACATTAACGATTTAATTCCTGGATGTTTCTTTTGCATTTATGAACCTGGTATTGATTGATGGCCAGCTAAGATGTGAGGAAATGTGATTGAAACTGCATTATATAGACTGATATAATGCAGTTTAAATACATATGCATGTATGTGAGATAGGGGAAATATTTAATGAATTTGAATGTCTTGGAATGGCTGTATTTTCACTTTACATGTTCTGAATGTATTTTAGGGGAAACATATGTTGAGATTCTTCTTTTTAGTTCAGTCAAAACATGTGCTTTGAAGATTCAGTACAGAAAATGTACATTGCCCTTTTAATCGCTGATGGAGCTAAAATTTTTAAATATTTTTTGTCGATTGATGATTGCAGGGCCAACACTTGTCTTTTGAGGGACTGCCACCTGACAGGTATTGTAAAATAAATGACCATTATGATAATAGGTTTGCTAATCGACCCTTTAGATTCAGAGGCAAGGGTGGGAAGGCAGTTTGACTGGCAAACCTGAGGCCCCATCTACACTGAACATTTAATGCAGTTTCAAGCGGCTGAGGGAGAAAAGGAAGGGGCCTGAGGCTAGGAATTGTGGGAGTTGAAGTCCAAAACGCCTAGAGGGCCAAAGTTTGTCCATGCCTGTGATATAGGATGAAATACGAATATTTCCTATCTGCTGAAAAACCCTCCAGGCACCAGAACTAGTCTGATCTTGAAAGCTCAGCAGAGTCAGACCTGGTTGGAATGCCTAAGAGAACCCTATGAAATTTCACATTGTTGCTGCCAGTTGAAGGCATATACATTATATTATAAATATTTTAATATTTTACATGAATATATCAAAAGATATATTAATCCATGTAAGAATAACTCAACTAGAACAGTGTTAGTAGGTTTCCTTGTAAGTTTTTCTGTTATGTTCTGAGCAGTTATTTATTACATTCACAGATCAGGATTTGGAAAAAGTATTTTTGGAGGCTGCAGCTTCCAAAATCTTTCTGCTAGAGGATTCTGGGAGTTTCAGACAAAAGAAAAAGAGAGAAATGTTTCCAGGTAAAGGTTTTCCCCTGACATTAAGTGCAGTTGTGTCTGACTGCGGGTTGGTGCTCATCTCCGTTTCTAAGCCGAAGAGCCTTCATTGTCCATAGACACTCCCAAGGTCATGTGGTCAGCATGACTGCATGGAGCACGGTTACCAAGATGTGTAATAGCTGGATATGAAAAATGTTCACTTTTGTGGGAGCATGGTGTGTTCCAGATATGCTTTGCCTTCAGATGGAGGACTCATTGTACTGGGGGGGGGGGGGCATTGAATAACACAGGGTGAGGTTATTCCATTTTTTTCAATCTTCGCAGATTTCTATGATAAGGAAAAAGATGGAATTTGGGTTAGTCATACATAGGGTAATCAATGGAAAACAGGCTGCTTCGGCCTCCTGAAAATTTCCAAGAATTAGGAAGGGCAAATGTCCAATGGTGAACACCCATGGTGAAGGGGATGGAGCATTTTGGCCAGGTTGGTCTTGGTCATAGCAGCACAGTGAATGAGGTCCTTCAGTTTGAGCTTCCTATTACAAGTTCATGAGGGAGGAAGATCTGAAAACCTTGGCTATTGATTTCTAACTCTGATAGCTTTTGTATGCAGAAAGTAATTATGTCTCTGGCAAATTACGTTCAGTGGTCGGAAGTGGCAAACCAAGAGAAATAATCTGCAAAGGGAAGCTATCAGCCATCCCCTTGTGTCTTCAGATACATTATTCAATTAATTTGGCTACTTATGTGAGTGATTAAGGTTAGTGCTTGTGGTGGTTTTTATTCCCTTTCAAATGCTATGGAGTGGGCTATTGAGGGGTAATGAGAGCTGACTGATAGAGTGTTAGAAACTGTACCACATTGAACCGAAATAAATCTGCAGGTTAAGAAGAAATGTGCAGCATAGATTTTCAGAATTCATGCAGGTTCCAAAGGTTAATGCACGAATATTCAAGCCATGCACGAAAACTATGGAAGTATCTTTTGTCTGGTTTGTCCTCGCAGATGAAATAATTGCAGATGGGCTGCTAGTGCCTAGTCAATTATTTATTTCAAATTATTTTAATGCAGCTTTTAAGGGTGATTTTCAAGTTTTGGCAAGGCTGGTAGAATTTCTTAGAGGCGTTTTTCTTATCTCAAGTTTAAGGACTGCAGTTAATTGCATTTAATATAGAGTGTGCATGTGAAGGAGAGAGAGAGAGGTAACAGAGAGAAATATTGACAGCAGCATTTGCTATTCATGTGTGGAAAAGATTGAGAGCCAAAGTAAATATAGTGAAGGGGAAACAGATAATGCTGTGATTGTGAGAAATCTCTAATAGGCAATAACATGGAGGACCAAAAGGACAAGGGATTTAGGGAAGCCCTGTGAAAATAGGCTCATGACACTGGCAAGTGTGGACTGTTTGTTAAGAATTGCAACTAACAACTGCTGGATTCAGAAATATAGAGGTGGATCCATGGGATTTGGATGCCTGTGTTTTAAAGTTTGGAGACCTTACTTTTTAAGATTACAACTGCCAGGAGATATTTACTGGTGGATTTTGCAGTCTTTTAAAAATAAGTTTTCTGTGCCTAGATGGTGTAAACAGGAGGCTTCTCATCCCCAAAGAGGAAACAAGATATAACAAGCAACAATAAAGAATTCTATTTTGTTGTTTCATATTCCTTACTGATAAATGAAAGTCACTTGGAAGATGACCATATTTATTCATTGGAATAAATATCTATTGATACTCCTTTAAAAAAAATAATAGGAGTTGTCTTTTGGAAATATGATGCCTGAACATTTAGTGCTGTTTTCTGGAAACAGATCTGATAGGTGTTATAATTCAAAATGGGATCATTACAAAGTTTGCCTACCTCCATATACAGAGCCATTAGTTATAGTGATGCTAAGTTCTCGGCAAGGCCTGCAATTTTTTAAAAAGTGTCTTTCAGCTCTTATGTCAGCAAAGTCTTTCCTGGAATTTGTCCCCACCCTTCTCAAACCTTTCAGTTTTGAACCCAATTTATACTCTGAACAAGCCATTCTATACACTCTGCTTTTTGCAATACACAATCCAGGCATTGAGACCTTGGACAGGATCCGCCTTTTAAGATGCCGTCTTAACATTTGAGAACTTTTTTGAAAGTTTGCCTACCCCTTTCCCGCAAACTGTGACTTATATGAGAGAAGTAGCTTGTGGATTTCCTCGGCCCTCCTCCCTGAATCTGAAATGTGGCATTTCTGTGCCCTGAACCTAAGAAGCTTTAATTGTACAAAACAAACAGTCAAAATGTACAACTGTGGAGCAATGTAATAAACCCTGCCAGGCACTGTATGTTGATTTAGGACTGATTGAGACATACAAAGATGCCTGCTTGTCCTGGTGTTCTTTTTTAGTTGCATCTCAAGGAGCAATCGCCTTTTCTTTCATCCACTCTCAAGAATGACATCCATGCTTTCAAGAAAATCCCCTTTGCCCTGCATGAGAACAACAATTTCTTCTTCACATGCTCCACAAATGGGTTATAAAGTGTGCTTGTATGTTTCAGGAGCTTCTTGGGAGTCTGCCAGGAAATTTAAGAGCCAGAACCGGTAATATGTCCTGAAGCTGTTTATCAAAGAATCAAAGGAGGAAACAAGCCCTAAATGCTATCCACTGTAAATGCCTTGCCAGAGGGAGGATCCTCTAAGCAACAACCCACTACTAGTTCTCCTGATGAAGGGGCTTTTATTGTGCATTTTTTGCTCATGGCAACTGGAGAAAAATGACTGCTTTTGTGAAAGCAATTTTATGCACATTGGAGGCATGAAATCCACATCTTAATGTTGACCCCTGATGAGCAAGCCGTGTAACACCACCAGAACAGAAGACCCATGTTACTTCCTTTAACAGGGTTTGAAAGATGCCCCCTTGTAAAACTTTTGAGATTTGACAGCCAGATGCTGCAGACTCTCAGCTGTATTTACAAGTAAATTTGAGCCTCATTTTCAGATTTGTATTTCTGCCTGCAAGTTTCCCCCCACTCCTCCCACATTCAAGGAGAACTGACAAGCATTAAACAAGAAGATGCACACTCATCCATCAATGTGTTGCCTTGTGTTTCATGCCAGTGCTGCTGAAAATCCCACTTCCTTCTTCTAGAGCTAATAATTGCTTGTGAAGAGAGACCACAAATTTTTCCTTTTTCGATATGGTTTGGCTTGCTCTTTTTCAGAATGTTGCCCTCCTTGGAAGAAGAGGCCTTATTCCATGCCTTGAAATGGACCCATGCATGTCAAGTCTTTCTATTAATTGTTTTTGCCACTATTAGGCATCCTAACTTGTGTATCGGATGCGCATTACCTGGATGATAGTTTTGCTTTCTCAATTTTCCACAGCCATTCAATCAGAAAAAATATTAATTCATCCTTCCCCCTTAAGATGAACTGTACTAGTTAAAAATAATAATGAAGGTTTAACTGAAGAAACATAACAAATAAGCCCCAGTCTTTTTAAAATTGATTAACAGATTTCTCCTCAATCAATATGGTAAGTTTGAAAATTTCCACAAGTTCCCACAACTTTGTCAGCCAGTCTTCCTGCATTGGGATTGTTGATTCTTTCCATCTTTGAGCATTGATTATTCTCACTGCCATTGTCATACATAGCATTAATCTTCCACAATTTTCTATCAAGTCGATTATCTAACATCCCTTTGATGATCCAGCAACTCGGTGTCGCGAGTTCGCACACCATTTTGCAGACAAGGTTGCTCAGATACGTCTTGAGCTGGACTCCAATTTCACCACAGTTCCAGAGGAGGTGACTGAGGCACCTGCTTGTCCAATTTTGTGGGATTCTTTTAGGCTTGTTCTTCCTGAGACCGTGGAGGAGATCCTTGGGGCTGTGAGGGCGACCACGTCGGCTCTAGACCCTTGCCCTTCTTGGCTAATAAAATCGGCCAGGGAGGGGTTGGTAGATTGGTTTGTGTTGATCATTAATGCATCGTTGGAGCAGGGGTTTTTTCCATCTCAATTGAAACAGGCAGTGGTTCGTCCACTTCTCAAAAAGGCTTCCCTTGACTCCACGGTGCTTAACAACTTCAGACCAATCTCCAACCTCCCATTCTTGGGCAAGGTGCTGGAGCGGGTGGTCGCCTCTCAGCTTCAGGGTTTTCTAGATGACAACAACTACCTAGATCAGTCACAGTCTGGTTTCAGGTCTGGTCACGGTACCGAGACAGCCTTGGTCACCTTGGTGGATGACCTCCATAGAGAGCTAGACGGGGGGAGTGTGACCTTGTTGGTTCTCTTGGACATCTCAGCGGCTTTCGATACCATCGGTCATGGTATCCTTCTGGGACGACTCGCTGGGATGGGTCTCGGGGGCACGGTTCTGTCGTGGCTCCAGTCCTTCCTGGAGGGCCGATCCCAGATGGTGAAGTTGGGAGATGCCTGCTCGGACCCCTGGCCTTTGACCTGTGGGGTCCCGCAAGGCTCTATTCTGTCTCCCATGCTTTTTAACATCTACATGAAACCGCTGGGAGAGGTCATCCGGGGTTTTGGAGTTAGGTGCCATCTCTATGCAGATGACACACAACTCTATTACTCCTTTCCACCTAATTCCAAGGAGGCCCCTCGAGTGCTGAATGAGTGCCTGGCCGCTGTGGCTATCTGGATGAGGAAGAACAAGCTGAAGATCAATCCCGACAAGACAGAGGTCCTCCTGGTCAATCGTAAACCGGATCGGGGTATAGGGTGGCAACCTGAGCTGGATGGGGTTGCACTCCCCCTGAAGTCTCAGGTCCGCAGCTTGGGAGTTCTTCTGGATTGATCACTTACGCTTGATGCTCAGGCGTCAGTGGTGTCCGGGAGGGCTTTCGCACAATTAAGACTTGTACGCCAGCTGCGACCGTACCTCGCAAAGGCTGATTTGGCCGGGGTGGTCCACGCCTTAGTCACCTCCAGATTGGATTACTCTAATGCGCTCTACGTGGGGCTGCCCTTGAAAACGGCTCGGAAACTCCAACTGGTTCAACGGGCGGCGGCCAGGATGTTAACTGGTGCTCCGTACAGAGAGAGGTCAACCCTCCTGTTAAAGGAGCTCCATTGGCTGCCGTTTACCTACCGAACCCAATTCAAGGTGCAGGTGCTTACCTACAAAGCCCTAAACGGTTTGGGACCTGCCTACCTCCGTGACCGCATCTCCGCTTATGTACCCACACACTCCCTTCGGTCATCTGGAGAGGCCCTGCTTGCGATCCCACCTGCGTCGCAGGCGCGTTTGGTGGGGACGAGGGACAGGGCCTTTTCTGTGGTTGCCCCCCGACTTTGGAACGACCTCCCCAAAGACATTAGACTAGCTCCCACGTTGGCAGTCTTTAGGAAGAACTTGAAGACCTGGCTATTCCGACGTGCCTTTCCAGAATAGGATAACCCAGCACTTTGTCCGAGAAGCACTTTACTAGAGTTTAAGACTCTCTGCACATGGCACTTGCCCAGAACTCCGATACACCTCCTGTCACACCCAGCACTTTTTAACCTGTACCCATCATTGGCCCGGCCATGGTTTTTATTGTGTAATAGTGTAATGTTTTGTTATTGCTTATGTTTTGTTATTGCTTATGTTTTTAATTTGCTTTCTTTTGTATTGTTTTTGTTTACTGCTGTTGTGTTGAGGCCTTGGCCTTTGTAAGCCGCATCGAGTCCTTCGGGAGATGCTAGCGGGGTACAAATAAAGTTTAATAATAATAATAATAATAATAAATAGAGTTCAAGTTTCACCTAGTTCTTCTAGAGAACTAGATGTACTTACACCCAGTATTTCTGACCTTTTTTACATGACTACCACATATTATAAAATGTACCGACATTTTCTCCACATTTCCAACAATTGCTAGAGCTGCTTTTATACATCTTAGAAAGCCTTTCTGGTGTGAACAAGCCATGTGTTTCTAACCAATTAAAAACAACAATCTCACTTTGTGTTTTCTTGTTGACTTGCCACATCTAGGACTGCCTTAAATTGTCTTTTATTTGTCTACCAAGAAAAAATCCTGTTTGGTCTTCATGAATCTAGATTTGCAGTATTTTCTTAAGGCTTTCTGCCAATATACTTGAATAAATTTTGTAATCCATGTTTAGTAATGAAATGGGTCTGTAATTTTGAACCAGAGTCTCTGTCTCTGTCTCTGTCTGCTTTTGGAATTAATGTCATTGTTGCTTCATTCCACAATTCTGGTATTATTATATTTATTTTGTTTGGATACTGATATTAATTAACTTGTGTAGGTATGGAGCTAATTCCTCTATTCAAATGCTTTGTAAAATGTTGTACTTGTCTGGTCCTGGGGCTTTATTATCTTTTAGATTTCTAATCACTGTGGTGACTTCATACATTGTAATTGTACTGTTCAAAATCTCCCAATTTTCTTTTGTCAACTTTGATAATTTTTGACTCTGTAAGAATTCTTTAATTCCTTGTGTGCCTGGTGTTTCACTCCAGATCATAATTTTGGGATGATGTTTCAGCCAAAGAAACAAGTTTAGGGAGTAGGGGACAATCTTCTGCATTTATACACTGCTTAAGATGTCTTAATATGATCTTTACACAAAACTGATAGAAATTATGAATACTTTTTTTAAAAAAAATGGGGGAAGCTTGATACATTTTGGGAGATTGGGAAAGATCTTTGGGAAGCTGGAAAAGTAGTATTTCAAAGCTGCATTTAGCTCACAAGCCGTGTTTTCTCCATCCCTGTTGTAGGCCACTGATATTTGTCCCAAGAGCATCATTTTTTTCTGCCAGGTTTCATGACTTGGGAGTTGAGGGCCCAAATCAACTATGGATTGCCAAGGTTTGGGAGTTGAGGGCCCAAATCCACTGGGGATTGTCAAGGTTTGACCTTTGCAAGTGGGCAGGCATCTATGTTAGCCTGTTACAGAAAAAAAAAAAAAACAAAATGCCTTGTGCCACTAACAATTTTATTTGGCAGAAAATCATGGAGGTGGGCTATAGTCAACAAAAGTGTATGCCAAATAGAATTTGTTAGACTTTTAACAGGCCACACAACTTTTTGAGGCTTTACTTGCTTTTTCCTATTTTTTCAAAACCCTTGTAAATACTGTAAAAAGCTCTCCACAGACAGCACAGTAAATCTCTTGTGCTGATTAAATGCTTTCCACAGTTCAAATAAATGCTAAATAACTGCCCTTTTGACCAAAAAAAGCAAACAGCTTCTCTCCCCCACTGCCGCCCTTCTCTCTGAACACTTTCTGTCTCCTAAGCTGCTGAGGAGGGTTGTGTAAACTAACAGAGGTCAAATATGAAGAAGGAGGGAGCGAGAAAGAAGGTGGGGAGAGGTGAAAGAAGCACAAAGAAGAGCATTATAGATCTGCTTCAAACAGAAAAAAGGGCAAGCCAAGCCACCAGGAGTTTGCTGTGGCCAAAGGAGCAACACTGTGCATTAAAATGTATTTTTAAAGGAAAAAATGAGGCAGACTGACGACACTGGAAAAAAGATGTTCCTAGGTGAAGTTGGAGTCAGTGCCCCTTCAAAGGTCCCTTGCAACAAGCAGGACCTCTGATTGCAAAGAATCAGGTCCTTTACCAACTTTGTAATGAGGAGAATACTTGCAACTTTTGGGTGCATTAATGCAAAAAGCTGTCTCAACCCTAGAGGCAGCTGGTAGCTTCTATGCCATTTGGCCACTCCACTCCAGCCTTTAGAGGAATTCTCCAAGGTGATGTAACTGGTTCCTAATAGCTTCAGTACGTTGGACAGCTCTTATGATGCTACAGAAAAGCTGAAACGGATCATGGGACCCACTAACATTGAGACAGTCAAGAGAAAATGGTCAATAGTATGAGGGGGTGGGGTTGTATTTTTGTTTCGAGTAAAATGTGCAAAAACCTGGAATTTTTGGAACAAAAAAAATATTTTGCAAAAAAATATGTTTAATAAAATGCTTTCTTTTTCTATGTAAAACTCACTTTTTTTGCAGTAATGAATTCTTTGGTCCAAAAAGTCCCAGAGTGTAAGCAAAAAAGATTTGGAAATTTTGTAATCTTACTCAGCAGGGAATAAACTCTTGAAATTCCTTATTTTACAAAAACAAAATAAGCAGTGATTTTCATCCCTACTTTTCAAATCTTCTGAGATTTTTGTAAAGTTATCTGCCAAGATGCCTAGAGGGAAACTTGACAGTTGATAACAAATGGCAGATGACCTTCCTTGGATGTATTAATGGGAACTGGGATGACTAGAGAAGAGATACATCTTTGGTGTAAATGGTACACCTTTCTAAGCTAACTTCTAACATTCATACAGAGTTTGGGGAAATCAAACCAGGTGTGGAGCAGAGGTTATGTTGTGGAGCTCAGATTGGAATAACTTTGCTTTCCACAGACCCTATCATGCAGTGGCTCCTCTAGACATGTGATGGAGAAATATGTTGGAGTGTTAATGCTGTGTTCAGTTGGTATATATATCCATATTTCAAGTTTCAAGTATCCTAATTTCCCAATGACCCCTGTCCAAAGAAACAGTGCCTTGGGTAAATGGTGGACCCCTAAAAATTCTCAGGGTTCAAAAGTAGAATAGTTCCTAACTATAGTTTCCCATTTTATTTTACCGAATTATGACACACACTACAAAGAGACAAATTAAAGGATTCTGTGTTCAGGCAAAAATCTGTGGTCAGGTTTCAGCTTAACAAAACGAATATCTAAAAGCATATCTAAGAGGAAAATTAATACAATTAAATTCCTTCTTTTATTCCTTGTGTGCATGGTGTTTCACTTCAGGTCATAATTTTGGGATGATGTTTCAGCCAAAGAAGCAAGTTGAGGGAGTAGGGGACAAACTTCTGCATTTATGCGCTGCTTAAAGCATCTTAACATTGTATTAATTGCATCATTTCATTGCATCTGGAAACACAGATGCAGCTGAGAGGATGTCACAAGGGCTAAAATAGTCCCCCATGCAGTTGCTGCCTCTCCTCTATCTAGATTGTGTCTTTCCTATTCTTTTTTCCTCCATCTCCCTACTCCTGCATGAAGGCTTGCCAATATATCTGTGGACTCATCCAGCAGAAAAACGGTATTTGAAAGTATTGAGAGCTTCCTTTTTGTTTTGATGTTGATGATAATGTTGATGGTTTAATATGGCCAAAGCAGACAGACAAATACAACACCATTAAAATGCATATTTCAAAATGCACTCAATAAAGACTGACACCAATAAAATGCAGGTTAAATACATAATTTAAAATTGATTGGGTAGGCCTGCTGGAAGAGATAGGTCTTCAGTTATATCTTGAATTCTGACAGCTGATTTAGCTGTCAAATCTCTTCCTGCAGGTCATTCCACAGTCTTCTTGGGGCAGCCGATCGTGTCAGAAGTGAATTGAGGGTACAGTTAACATGTATTTAAAAACACAAAGTTTAAAAACTTGGCATTATGCTAAATGTCCTTTGACCAGAAGCTGACCACTTGGAGTGTCTCTGGTGTCCCTGTGAGAAGGTCCTCAATTGTGCATGTGACAGGGCTCAGGTTGCATTATAGTAGGTGGTCTGTGGTTTGCTCTTCTCCACACTCGCATGTCAAGGACTCCACTTTGTAGCTCCATTTCTTAAGATTAGGTCTGAATCTCATGGTGCTAGAGTAGCCTGTTCAGAGCCTTCCAAGTCGCCATGTCTTCTGTGTGCCCAGGAAGACGTTTCTCATTTGGTATCAGCCATGGATTGAGGTTCCGGGTTTTAGCCTGCCACGTTTGGAATCTCGCTTGCTGAGATGTTCCTGCGAGTGTCTCTGTAGATCTTAGAAAACTATTTCTTAATTTAAGGTGTTGGCATGCTAGCTGATATCTGAATAGGGGATAGGCTGGAGATGTCACTGCCTTGGTCCTTTCACTATTGGCTGCTCCTTCCCAACAGTTGTCTCCAGTGGGTGTGGGGTGTAAACATCCTGTGATAATGCAGCATGTCTCATTAAGAGCCACATCCACTGTTTTAACATGGTGCGATGTATTCCACACTGGGCATGCATATTTAGCAGCAGAGTAGCAAAGTGCAAAGGCAGATGTCTTCACTGTATCTGGTTGTGATCCCCAGGTTGTGCTAGTCAGCTTTGGGACAATATTATTTCAAGTACCCACTTTTTGCTTGATATTTAAGCAGTGCTTCTTATAAGTCAGAGCATGGTCCAGAGTGACTCCCAGGTATTTTGGTGTTTTGCAGTGCTCCAGTGGATTTCTTCCCAGGTATTTATTTATTTATTTACAACATTTCTACCCCACCTTTCTCAACCCAGAGGAGACTCAAGACGGCTTTACACATAGGCAGCTATTTGATGCCATTAAAACAATATACAATTAAAATGAACATTTTAAAATAGAATTATAAAATACATCAAAATGTTTAAAAACATTTAAACCAATATCACCATGCTATCCATAATCAGTGAAGAGTAGAGACATCAGACTGGCAACAAAGATCCGCCTAGTCAAAGCCATGGTATTCCCTGTAGTCACCTACGGATGTGAGAGCTGGACCTTAGGGAAGGCTGAGCGAAGGAAGATCGATGCTTTTGAGCTGTGGTGTTGGAGGAAAGTGCTGAGAGTGCCTTGGACTGCGAGAAGATCCAACCAGTCCATCCTCCAGGAAATAAAGCCTGACTGCTCACTGGAGGGAAAGATACTAGAGACAAAGTTGAAGTACTTTGGCCACATCATGAGGAGACAGCAAAGCCTAGAGAAGACAATTATGTTGGGGAAAGTGGAAGGCAAAAGGAAGAGGGGCCGACCAAGGGCAAGATGGATGGATGGCATCCTTGAAGTGACTGGACTGACCTTGAGGGAGCTGGGGGTGGTAACGGCCAACAGGGAGCTCTGGCGTGGGCTGGTCCATGAGGTCACGAAGAGTCGGAGACGACTGAACGAATGAACAACAATCCATAATCATAATCCGGGCCATTCTAATAGTCTTTGTACATAATTCTATATCTGTCTATTGCACAAATTCTCAAATACTTGATGAAAGAGCCACAGTTTCACTCTCTTATGGAAGGTCAAAAAGGAGGGGGCTGATCTAATATCCTTGGGGAGGGAATTCCACAGCCGAGGGGCCACCACATGCTTGAGTTTTTTAAGCATGTGGACAATTTCAACAGAAAGGAAGAAACCATGAAAATGAACAAAATCTGGCTACCGGTATTAAAAAAACTCAAAAATTACAACAGCAAAACAACAGAGGGGAAACAAACAGGCACATAAAATCACTCTCAACAAAAGATTCCCCCCAGGCACTTCCAAGCCATTGAATGCTAATCAAGGTGATCAGCTGAAACATTCACACCTAGCCCCAGCAGACAAAAGTCCTTTGTCTCACCCTGGTCATTCCCCAGATATATAAACCCATTTTTCCTACTTCCAACAGACCTCACTACCTCTGAGGATACTTGCCATAGATGCAGGCGAAACGTCAGGAGAAAAATTGCCTCCAGAACATGGCCATATAGCCCGAAAAAACCTACGAAAAACCCAAACTAAAAACTCATATAGAATCATTAAGTTGGAAGAGACCTCATGGACCATCCAGTCCAACCCCCTGCCAAGATGCAGGAAAATCGCATTCAAAGCACCCCTGACAGATGGCCATCCAGCCTCTGCTTAAAAGCCTCCAAAGAAGGAGCCTCCACCACACTCTGGAGCAGAGAGTTCCACTGCTGAACAGCTCTCACAGTTAGGAAGTTTTTTCTAATGTTCAGGTGGAATCTCCTTTCCTGTAATTTGAAGCCATAGCATTGATGATAAATGTGATAGTTAAAGTGATGGCAAACTATAGGGTACCCCCAGTCTACTATCCTCTAGATGCACTGCACTAAAGTACCTATCATTTCTAACAGGATTAGCTATTATCTAGGGTTGATGACAGTTGCACCAGTGGAAACGAGTGCATAGAAAGTCTGAATTAAATTGTAAGCTTCTTAAGTTGTTTCCTTTTGCTGATCTTGAACTCTATCATATATGTTGGTGCTTATATAAATTTTTAAAAAAGATTATGATGGTGGATTAATCATCATCACTTCATTTATCCAGTTACACAAATGTCAAGGTTGCAATTGATAGCCTCTGGACACTTTTCACTTGCTTTTGAACAAGTGTTTCAAATTTGGGCATCTTGACATGACTAATAAGTGGTAGGGATCTAAAGAGGCACTTCATTCTCTCTCTCATTTCCTCAGTGAAATCACTGGTGGTTTTTATTTTGGTACATATTTGGAGTGTGCAAGGTGTTTACTGCAGCCTACATCTCCTACATTTGGAGAGTGGTTGAAGCTGCGGTGGTTGAAGCTGGGGCAGCTCTTGTATGTTGTATTTTTAGCTCACAAAGCGTGCAAAAATATTTAAATGAATATAAATAGCTGAGCTCCAAATTTTCAAGAGGTATTAGAAGCCTTATTTTTCAACATCATTATGAAAGAGTTTTAAAGAGGAGATTAAAGGACAGCCGGATTAATCCCTATTGGAGTAAAGAGAAGATCGTAGAGCAGGGACTTTTGGATACCATAGGGAAATGTTGGCTAAGACTGAAATGAAGCTTGCTGTAAACATCCTGGGACATGTGGAGCTGGGCTTGTAGAAGCTTCCCTTGTATTGAACCTGCTTAGTATATGATGCATGCAGTACCTCTTTTTTTCCCTAGTGTTCATATGTTTGTTTAACATTTTTCCATTACTTTCCCTCTTTTGTCTTCCGGTACAAGGAATAGTGATGCTGCATCACTTTCACTCATTCATATGACATACTAGTCTTTACGGCAGGGATGAGAAACAGTACAAAAGATGTGGGGCAATTCTTATGCCCTTGCTAAGGGCTACTGAGATCTGATATTGAACTCAGAGCAAGATGCAAAAATGTGCTCCTTTCCCTAAATGCGTCCCTAAATAATAATCATAGAATCATAGAATCATAGAATCAAAGAGTTGGAAGAGACCTCATGGGCCATCCAGTCCAACCCCCTGCCAAGATTATGATTATAATCATAATCATAAGTCAATAGTAGTAAACTGCTTAAAGTGCAAAAGACAAAGAGTGAATACCATAAAAACACAGTCCAGAGTACAAGAGAAAACTGGTGAAATAAGGCTCTCCATGGACAGTTCCTGGGGAAAACTGAGAGCCAAATTGACAAAGAAAAAACATGGATGTGGCTCCTTTGATAAAGGAGACAGAGGGCCTGATTCTGGCAGCCCAAGAACAAGCCTTTAGAACAAATGCCACCAGAGCAGGAATTGAAAAATCAATGACAGATCTCAAATGTAGACTCTGCAAGGAAGCAGATGAAACAATAGATCACATCCTCAGCTGCTGCAAGAAGATCGCGCAGACAGACTACAAGCAGAGGCATAACACTGTTGCTCAGATGATTAATTGGAACTTGTGCCACAAATGCCATCTGCCTGCGACAAAGACCTGGTGGGATCACAGACCGGAAAACGTTACAGAAAATGAACACGTCAAACTACTCTGGGACTTCCAAATTCAGACTGACAGAGTTTTGGAGCACAATACTCCTGACCTCGTGACCGTGTTAAAAAACAGAGTATGGATCATCAATGTTGAAATCCCAGGTGACAGCAGGATTGAAGAGAAACAACTGGAAAAGCTGACATGATATGAGGATTTAAAGATCGAACTGCAAAAACTCTGGCACAAGCCAGTCAAGGTGGTCCCAGTGGTGATCGGCACACTGGGTGCAGTGCCTAAAGACCTTGGCCTGCACTCAGAGGCAGCCCTAGGTAATTTTCAACGGTAAGCAAACAGTATTTTGCCCCCCCCCCCCCAACCAATCACTGATATATATTTTCTGTTCGTCGTGGGAGTTCTGTGTGCCATATTTGGTTCAATTCCATCATTGGTGGAGTTCAGAATGCTCTTTGATTGTAGGTGAACTATA
Source organism: Anolis sagrei (assembly GCF_037176765.1). Classification (NCBI taxonomy): domain Eukaryota; kingdom Metazoa; phylum Chordata; class Lepidosauria; order Squamata; family Anolidae; genus Anolis; species Anolis sagrei. Next base: position 45,253,478 of record NC_090026.1, on the reverse strand, counting down.
CATCCCAGTAACTACAACTCGCATATGTCAAGGCCTATTTTCCCCCAAGAGTGCCTCAAGAGTGCCCCTGGGCAAAATCAACTCTACCGTGAATGCTTACTTTGTGTAATGGGTTGAGCTGCCCCTGCCTGCACTTAAACACAATTGGCGCTGACAAAATTACCATCTGCTCGCTGCAGAAGGCCACCTTACTGGGATCTGCATGCATCATTTGCCGATACATCACACAGTCCTAGACACTTGGGAAGTGTCCGACGTGTGATCCAATACAAAAGCCAGCAGAGTGATCTTGTCTACTGTGGATTCATCTTGTTGTGTTTCAAATTATTGTTATTGTTGTTGTTATTATTATTATTATTATTATTATTATTATTACAACTACTACTACTACTACTACTTTATTCTTATATCCTGCCTGCATCTCCCCAAAGGGACTTTGGATCTTACATGGAGATCAAGCCCAGTATAACAAGGTTATACTGCAACACAATTAAAAACATATAAAAAATTCAGTTGGTAGCAACTGAAGTAAGCAGAGGACAAGGAGAGAAAAACTGGGAAATTACGAAGAAGATGTGGCATGATAAATATCAATTGGAATTGACCCTACCCAACTGGAATAGACACTTTGTCAACATGTATAATGTACTGTAGGTAGAGCTTCATCAAAGCACCATAAAGTTGTGGAATTTAGACAAGGCGTGTGTGTGTGTGTGTAGCTCATTCAAGCAGTGGCTTGGGGAACAGAAAAATGTGATTATAAGTGTGCTCCTATTTCTTCTACTGAATATTTGGGACCTTGTTAATGTTATGAAAAGTACCAAGGCAGTCAATCAATTTGAAGGCGGCACCCTTGGGCCATGTCTCTTTCAGAGAAAACTTTGTATGTATGTATGTACAAATATAAAGAAATAAGAAGTTTCCAAGAAGCATCAGATTCCAAGAAACTTGGATTAAGAACAAACAAACTACACAGAGAGAGGCCTTAGCTGCTGCACCTCCCCTTCCTCTTCTCTTCCCACCTTAACCAATGGAAGTATCAGGAAGGTGCCTGTAGGCATTAAAGTGGGTGCATTCCAGGGAGTGCACAGAGAGGTTACTGAGAGAGGAAAGACAGATGTTTTCTATACTGGACGCAAGGCCTTTGCTGTGTCCACAAGAGCTGCCTTGATTCTTGTGCTGAAAATCAAACATTGGGAGGTTGGCTGCTTCATTGAATGCCGGCTCATGGCTCCAGCTTATTTTAGCTCAGTTGCAACTGGAGAAAGGAAGGGACTGCCCAGAGGGAAAGGCTGTTTGGGATGCTATCAAAGAGTTTCTCAGGCAAAAGAATAAGGTTCCTTCTTACTGCTTGGCATGTATACTTTTGGCCTCTTGAGCCTTAATGTTAACAACCAAAGTGCAGATCTGCCACAAGGTTTACTGGGACTTCTGGATGTCATTAAGGGTAGAAGATTAGATCAGACAGCTCTCTGGGCTGCAGTGATCCAAGAAGTTATGAGTAGCAGGGGCAGCCTAAGATATCTTTATTATTATGTTTATTTATACCCCCTTTTCTTTCCACAAAGGAGGCTCAAAGTGGCTCACATTAAAAGCATTTCAATTCAATTTGCAATCTCCAAATATATAAACAACAGAATTAAATATCAATAACTTCACAGTTAAAATCTATAAAACTGGTTAAAAACATATTCAAAGCTAAAAACCACAGCACAACCCGACTTGCTCTTTAAAATTTTCTTCTTTAAAAGCCTGCCTCAATAAAAAGGTTTTAGCCTGCCGCCAGAAAGACAGCAGGGAGGGGCCATACTGACTTCCCTGGGTAGGGAGTTCCCAAGTCATGGGGCAGCCACCGAGAAGGCCTACTCTCTCATTCCCACCAACTGAGCTTGAGATGGAGGTGGGAAGCAGGAGAAGGGCCTCTCCTGAAGATCACAGGGCTTGGGCAGGTGTGTACAAGGAAATGTGGTCAGCCGAATAACCTGGACCTGAGCCTTATAGGACTTTATATATCATAAACAGCACTTTGAATTGTGCCCATAAACAAACTGGCAGCCACTGAAACTGCTGCAATAGGGGGGTTGTCTGCTCCGTATAGCCAGCCCCAGTTAGCAACCTGATCACAGCTGCTTGAACCAGCTGAAGTTTCTGAACAGACACCGTGGCCAGATCTGGCCTCTCAAGGAACAGACGTAGCTGGTGTGCAAGTTTTAATTGTCCAAAGGTCCTCCTGGCCACTGCAGATACCTGTGCCTTCAGGTTCAATGCCGAGTCCAGGAGGACCCCCAAACTACGAAGCTGTGTCTTCAGGCTGGATCCCTATTCTGTAGTCTGCCTTCCAACTGATCAGGAGTACCGCTGTCTTGTCTGGATTAAGTTAAAATTTGTTTGCCCTCATCCAGTCCACTACTGATGACAGGCACTGGTTTAGGGTCAGGACAGTTTCCCTGGTGTTAGGTGGGAAGGAGTAGTAGAGTTGCTAATTAAGGTCAAGGACAGAGACCCAGTGTCCACTCCATACAGAAGTTGGATGGCTGGTGGGAGAATTATACCTCAACACAAGTGATGGATAGCATTTCACACCCTCCAACATTACACAGATGAAGACTGGGACATATGGGACTAGGCAACATCAGAATGTTAAGATGGCAAAAGTTTGCAGCAACTGAAGTAAGCTGTTTCATGCCCATAACGGAGTGCTAGGAGCCCCCGGTGGCACAGTGGATTAAACCCCTGTGCCGGCAGGACTGAAGACCGACAGGTTGCAGGTTCAAATCCGGGAAGAGGCAGATGAGCTCCCTCTATCAGCTCCAGCTCCTCATGCGGGGACATGAGAGAAGCCTCCCACAAGGATGATAAAAACATCAAAATCATTTGGGCGTCCCCTGGGCAACATCCTTGCAGACGGCCAATTCTCTCATACCAGAAGCGACTTCTGACATGACAAAAAAAACCAAAACAAAACAAAACAAAAAACAGAGTGCTACATCATTCAAGTTAAGAATTAATACCAGCCTTCCTGGCTCTTGATTGATTTCTAGAACAATAGAAAGAAACAACAACACCTAAAGGAAGATACAGAAACCATTTATTTCCACATTTGAATCAATATTACCCCCCCCCCCCCCCCATCATAAAAACATATATAATCTAATAATGTACTTAAATAAAGATTCTGGTATCTTTTTGTAGTTCTTAAAATACCTGATGATTAAATTAATACTTAGGTGTTTGTTCATATGCACGTGCAACTTCTCACCTGGATCAATTTGATATTTTTAATCCCCTTTGTGGATGGAGTAGGCTATGTTTGAAATAATACTTCATTAACATCTTCCTTAATCACTACAGAACACAGCTTAATTTAATACAAATAAAAGTTTCCCAAATACAAATTTCCCTACAGTAGTTCACAACTTCATAAACAGAAATATTTTAAGGAGTTTAGTTTGCAGCTGTGTGTATGCAAATAAATTAAAATGGAGAACACCAACCTACTCTGGACATAAATCTGACAATGGAAGCTTTTGGTGGCCTGCTTGAAAACTGCCATATAAACTCATGTATAAGTTGAGGGTTAGATTTTGGGGTGGCAATTATGGATTTTGATATGACATGTTGATAAGTCAAAGGCCTGCAAAGAGGGGAAAGGTGTCAGTGCCAACTCAAGATGAGCAGTAACTCCTTGCCACTTCTCCAGCCATTTTCCCATCCGAGAATTCCAAAAGGACAGAAGAGGCACAAAATTGAAGAGAGGGGATTGGTGCTTCTTTTAAGTTCTCCCAGGATAGACTACGCTTTTATCTTTCACTTTTCATCATTCTACTCTGAGAAGGGAATAGTTCCTTTTTGAATAAGTTTCTTTTTGACAGTACTTACATTGGGCTGAGTATAAGTTGTCCCAAGTTTTTTAGGTCAGTTTTTTGACCAAAAAAATGTACTCTATATACATGATCATAAAAGTAACATTAATAGTTATGAGGCTCAAAAACTTTTTTTGGGATTGGTAAAGTCTCAAATAATGTTTCTTCAGTTAGGAGTTTTGCTGGTAACATTTTAGATTAATCTGAGTTAATTCATACCAACTGATGGGTTGGTGCCTTTTCATCAGTGGGGTGAGATGTCCTCTACAGCTTAGGCAACAAATTGCCATTATTAATTCCTAAAGTGAAAACTTCATTCTTTCTAATTTTTTCAAAGAAGATGATACCACTGTGTTCTTTTATTCAGGAGGTCCTTGGGTTTGAACCATATGTGTGTGTGTAAAATCTTGCATTTGTATCAATATTTTGCTTGGGTAGCTGTTGTTTGAACTTTGTTATAAAATGCCAAGCAAAATGGAGATTTTATTCTCTTGACCCTGAAAAAGGTGAAGTAGCTCTTGCAAGCAACAGATAGTAAGCATAGTCCCATTATCAACCTCATTCTTGGGAAATATGGGATGGGGGGAGTAGATGGCTGGATGTTATAAGGTCTTAAATAAACAGCACAAACTTACGTGTAGCCAGCTTTTCAGCTTTGATGCCGACACATTTTCCCCCCATTTCACCAAGGGGAATGAGAGGGAAAGTGAGAGGGAGGATGACATCACTAGAAGGTTTTGACAAACCCTTTACATGGTTAATTTAATTGAATTTACATTCCTTTCCAAACCAGTCTGTGATGAGTAAGTCTTACACATTGGCATCCAAACAACTACCACAGCCTTCCTGCACAAAACCCTCCAGCTGTATACATCTTGAAATGCATTTGTAATAAGTATAGTATTTTCTTATGTAGCTGTTCTTAAGGGGTGTTTTGAGTGTTATTTACAAAGGCTGAATTTATCTCCCAGCTTCATTTTTGACATTGGCCCGTAAGGTGATGTCACTGACATATATCCCCAGTTAAATTCCCTTTTGCATCTACAGTGGCAATTTGAGAACAGGCTTCTTGCAAAGCTGAAGGAAAGCGCTCAGTTACCAGATTGTGTAGTGTGTGATATGGATGTACAGGGAATATTGATGTAATGGAGCTTCTTGTGGTTGAACCCTGACCACAGTAGCCAGCAATTGTGAGAAATCATGCATCTCTACATCTCTCAAAGGGCGGGAGGGTGGGAATCTATTTGCCCATGCAAACTTTAACTCTGCAGAAGCTAAATGGTGATATAGTAAAGAGGAGAGCAACATAGATGCAGCAGTTGGGGGCCTGCTGGTGGAAATAATTTTGATTAGACCTGAGGGCCAAATTGGAGTTCATGTTTTTGTTTCAGAAGTACTTTCCACGCCTGCATATCTTGTGTTGACTGTGCTTCATTTTGTAATTGGTCATTGGAAGGTAAACATAGACTTAACACATAACTTTCCAACATTTCATGTTGGTGACACACTTTTTAGACATACACCATTTCATCACACAGTAGTTCTGTTTTACTTGCAAACCAGTGATTGAACCAAACCCTTATAAGAGATATGGACACATACATAAATTGTAATAATGTTATGTATGGGGACACAACGTATCTAATGAAAATCCGTCATTTATATATTTAAACTATATAATTTATTACTTATTTCTCATTACATTCACACAACATACCTACACAATGCAGTTTGGAAAGCTGTGGCTTACCATTGAAGATTATCTTATGTCTGATGAAGTTGAGGTTTCATTTCCCTTAAGTTTTAGTTTAGTTATTGAAAGTGGAGGCTGATTAAAAGTATCTTAAATTGCTCTAAACATCTTGGACTCTGAGGTTATTTTTAAATATGAAGCTTAAACTGACTCTCCTTGCCTTAGTCAGTCTACAATGGTAGTGTAGCAAGAATTCTAATTTGCATTATAAAACCTTCTCCACCTAATTAACAACAATACCAAATCTTTGCAGTGCAGAGGATGCATGCATGAAGCTTAGGATGGCTCTAGATGGAAGGTTGAAAGAGCAACGAATTCAAAGGCATTGTGCATCAATTCCATTCTTTCCTCCTTAAAAGATTTTTTTCTGGTAAGAAAAAAGGATGAAAGAAGCAGTTGAAGGAAAAGAGAGGACCAAAGATGGTGACATTTTCATCTTCCACAGAATTTCAAGTTTAAGGCTGGGTGGATACAGAACAAAGCACCATCTGGAAGGGCCTTTAAAGTTTCATGGCTGAAAACAATCTAAGGGTCCAACAGCAGCATGTTAGGAAAGCACGCTTAATAGAAACCAAACATTCTCAGCACTGCCACTTTTCTTTAGAAGGATCGTGAGGGTGGTATCCTTTAGAAGATATCGCCTTTATGATGCTTTTTGGTTCTTAGCTTGTAAAACAAACATTTCCGTTTGGGCAAATGACCTTCAAATCTCTTTTATTTTGAGAATACTAAAATACAGCTTTGGCTTTGATTACTAGCGTCCTTACTGAAAGCACAGAGTTCATTCCTGAGTTCATCGGGGATGCTATAATCGTAGATTTCATGCATTGGCAGGAGGTGGTTGGGCTAGATGGCATTTGAAGCCATTTTCAGTGATGTTCTGTGTTCATAAAGGAAGTTGATGAAGTTAATTACATACCATTTCCTAACCTGTAAAATATGATGGGGAGCAGAAGCACACAGTGGCAAAGGAGACTATCACAAGGACCCTGAACTCTTTGACACATGGATGTTGGTGTGTGAACAGAAGAGTGGGATCAGTACTATGAAGTTGCTAGCTAATTTTGTAAAAAGGATCAGAATTGGCAAGCTTACTGCGGGAAATATTGTCATGCAAGTTCTGTCTGCATGGCAATGCTTCTGGAGACAAAAACGCAAATGTATGAGCGAAGCCAGGAAAGGTGGTGAGCAAAAATTATCTACTGAGTCACCACTGATAAGGCACTTTCTGCTTTCGTCTCTGGCAGCGTCTAAAGCAGTATTAAGTGTGCTGTTCACAGAGAACATCGGTGGAATGCTAATAATGTTAAAACGGCGTGACTGGTAGGGAAGGGAAAAGAGAAGAGAGGAAAAGGCTCATTCTGAACTCCAGATGGCTTGAAAAGCACATCCCACGGCTGCGGAGAGATGCTCAATTAGTGATTACTCCTTTTAATCAGGGATGGTGTTGAATTATGCTGCCTGATGAGGCTTTTGAGGTGCTGAGTAAGGCTGGCACTGGCATCCTGTGTTTTGCAAAGAGCAGATTTTATACTAACAAAGAAACCTCAGTGAGCTGCCCTCTTTGTGCCCATCTGTGGCCACGTGTGCCTGTCCATTTTGTCCATCTCTTCAGACATTTTTTTCTTGTCCTTCTGTGCTTATTGTTGCTGTTGGTTACCTTTTTCTGAATGCTTTGTACTCCATTTAACATTACTTATATTTCACATTAGTCATTTGCTACTCCACTCATCTTTCCCCTTTCTCCGCTATTAAGGGCAACAGACAGTAAACAAATCCACAGATTCTTGATAAGATTATACTTATTATACTGTAAATAATAAATAAATACTTAGCAGATTTACATTCCAGCCTGGGGAGTTGGCTCATCAAAGAAAATAATGCAAGAGAAAGTATCCAATGTGGTGTAGTGGTTTGAGCATTGGACTACGTTTTTGGAGACCAGGATTCGAATCCACCCTTGACCATGGAACCCACTGGGTAACCTTGGGCAAATGATACTCTCTCAGTCTCAGCAGAAGGCAAGGGCAAACTGCTTTTGAACAAATCTTGCCAAGAAAATCCTCTGGTAACCCTGTCACATAATGCCATAGGTTAGAAACAAAGATGCACAACAAAAAAAATTGGGCGGAATCCTCACTCTTGTGTACAAATTCAGAAAAAGGAGTTGACCCAGGCGTGGCAACAGCATTCATATCATTAACCTGGCAACTCTGGCCTAGGTTTAATCAGAACTCTAAAGGAGCTGTACAAGGCTTTATTGAATACAATCCTTCAAATATATTCAGTACCTAGGATGGCTCTTCAAAGATCAGCAGCCATTGCTGCCCCTCCCCTTCCAAGTGATTCTGGCCATGCCAGCATGTAGCACTGGTTGTACATCACAGCTTTCCTTCCACCCCTTTACTCTCCTCTTTGTCCTTCTATTCTTCCTCTTCTCTTATGATATTCCCTTCAACTGTCCTGATTTGACAGGGATAGTCTCAATGACTCTTCTGCTGTTCCCCCTTTTCAGTTGCCTGTAAAATGTCCCAATTTCTCTATCCTCCTCTCATTGTCCTCTGCTTACTTCAGTTGCAGCAAGCTACGTTCAAAGTGCAAGAAGTTTGCAAACAGTTAATTCATCAAGAGGGAGAGGTGAAGAGGGAGCGGGATCTTGGCATTTCCAGTAAGCTTGGGCAAAAGCAAATTGCTCCAGCCTCTCCTTGCTTTCCTTTTCCTCATTAATAACTTTCTCTCTCCTGACCACACTTGGATATTGTTTGGCCACATATGCCATGGTTACCATCTTTGAATCCCTCTGTAAGGGAAAAAAGTGGGATGTAAATAAAGATTATTATTATTATTACCTGTGAAATGTCAGAGGATATGTTATCATCTCCAAGCTCATTTTTCTCCTGTCTCCCTGGGATTATGTTAAGGAATCTTGATGACTTTCACTTCACAGACACCCATTAGTATTTTAACTGTATGCTTTAAAAGAGCTATTTATTTGAAGTCAAGAAGAAAAATCAAACGTACGGAGGGGGTTAGCTCTTTCCTGTTAAGAGCTGTGCTGATGCAAACGCTCCAGTGAGAGATGAGTACATCACTACATAGGTGACAACAAATGATACCAGCTGGGAATGTTAATGGGGACCCAAGAGGCAGGCCTTGCTTGCTTTCCAGCAAATCATTAAACCAAGTATAAGATTGAGATATTCCAGAAGGTCCCTTGGAAAGGTATCTGCTTGCCCTGCTCAGAATACCTGCTTTTCACAGCCAACTTTAAGTTGATTGAAGAGGTAGGACTCAGCAATACCAAGGAGATATATTTGTGGTTTATAAATAGACACTTACCCACCTGTGGCAAGTAAAAATTACCTCCAGGCAAATAAGGAACTGCCGCCAGGCCATAAAATCTTAAGTTTCTTCTCACCTCCCACCCTCTTCCTTTGGCCAGAAATGAATAACATAACCAACCAGCTTGTAAAAATGTTTGTTTACTAGTAACTGTTGCAGGTTTATTGGGAAGGCTGGCTAGTTATGTTCTTCTTTGGTTTTTATTTTAAAATATTTTATCTCCACCTAATGTCTGAGGAGGGGTAGTAAATAATTTGATCATCACAAACATCCTTCCAACACCCAGCATAACATACGATGCACCCCCCCCCCCCCACACACACAAAAAAGTCCAGCAACAGGAATACAAAAATGAAGGGGTAATGAAAATATCATAAATACATTAGTAGTAAAGACTGGTCATAAGAACAATAGGAAATTATGTACTCAATGTCTTACCGTATTTAAAAAGAAAACTCATATTCAACTTGGATAATAGGTTATTAGTGAGATGGGATGGGGGTCATTCCTTTGCACGGAGGTCAGCCACTGAAAAAGATGCTTCCCTACTCCAATAGACTATAGAGCTACTGAATAGCTAGTAACTATTACAGAATTATTGATGATTTTGACCCCTTTCTCTTTTTTGCCACAAGTGTAAGGAGGGTAATTTTGCAACACTTCCTCCCACCAAAGTTTTAGGCATCAGAAATTCCTTTTAAAAAATGGAGGTCAAATAGAAGTGACTTCTAGATTATTACCTATTGCAAAGAAGGCACTCCTGTGTCTAAAGTGGTCTGTGGAGAAGGCAAAATTGTGGCCAAATTGTGTCTCATGCCCTCAAAAGGTAATTTGAGGAGATTTGGGTTTATTCTTCTGGAGTGTAATGGTGGCCCTTCAAGATATCCTGGAGGCTAGTGCAATTCCCTAGTCCTCTGGAGTTGCCTGCTCTACACAGAATCAGCCAATTTCTAAAATAACTGGTCCTCGTCAGCCTCTGAAGCATCACGATGCTTCAGTTGTGATCTCTTCTGTTGTGAGTATGGACACTGCTCTACAGTCTAGGAAGGAAGCACACAGGAATATCCATATGTCTCTTTCTAGAGTTTGTTGAGGGCACCAGCAGGGGTAGGTAATGGCTAACATCTCAGTGGGATGGTGAATCTACATTTTAATCCAGGCTGAAATTCTTCAAAGTAGTTTTCCTTTAAAACTAGCCAAAACCTGAGATGGAGTCTCCCACTGTCATGGGAGCCACCAGCACTGATGGGTGCACCAATGCCATTTCATCTTCCTCCATATTTGAAGGTGTGGGAAAGCATAATCTCTTCCAAGTTTTCCATCTGTCATGGAAAAGCAAGGGGATGGGATAGGTAGCATGCTTCTTGTTATCTCAGAAAATCTCAGTCTGTCCATGGAGATAGATATCTCGATCCCAAGGAGGTTCTGTCTGAGGGACTGAAAGTCAAGAAAGCAGTCACCATACTGGGGTGGAGGGAATTTTTAGACAGACCTCTGAACTCATAAAAGGAAAGAGATGGGAATGGATATCCATCACATGTGCAGAGACTGGGGTTGAAAGGAAGACTCTTGTTACCATTTACTGTGAAGGAACCATCATTTGGCCAGAAGATTGTTGGTCAAGTCCCTTGGCTTTTGACCATCAGAGGAAAACTGGACCCTTTAGCTTGACCAATTTTCCACTATATGTCCTCTGAAGCACTTTATTTACCCATTGGATTGATCTCCCCATATCATTCTCTAAAACCCCCCTGTCTAGACATACCCTACTCAGTGCACGCTCAGTGTTTTTAAATTTTTTAATCTATTACATCTGGCCCCGGCCATAGTGTTTTAAATCTCTTGTGTGTTACTGCTTATATGTTAGTTATATTATTTGTATTGTTTTATTTGCTTGCTTGCTTTGTTGTTGTATTGATGTATTTGTTGGGCTTGGCCTCATGTAAGCCGCCCCGAGTCCCTCTGGGGAGATGGTGGCAGGGTATAAATGAAGTATTATTATTATTTAGTAACACAGAGGAGTTGCAGGATATATAGCCAAGACATGGCTGAGCTCTCTTTCTCTCTGGAGAATGTTGTAAAATAAATGAAAAACAGTTGGTGTATATGCTACTCGCTTTTTTAGAATAAAGTATGTATTTATTGCATTTAGTGGTTAATCAATAATTTGTCAGTATATATACCTCATTTATTGTTTAGTAGCTGATCTACTGTACTAGTGCTTGTTTCCCTGGGTTCCGATGTCTTAGTATCAAATAAATCTAATTCATATTGTGAAAATATCTAGAGGAAGATTTGTGCAGTTAGTTGAAATCTACACTTTAAGTATTTGAACACCCACCTAGGGAAGTAGTGTAAACAAAGTCTTACATCTCCATTAGTCATTTGTGTGGAACCTACATAAATACGCCCTGAAACAATTTGCCTTAGAGCTCATTCCTCTCCCCCTACTTACTTGTCATATGTTTACAAGGATCTTAACATTATTTTTATGGAACCAAGGGAGCTTATCTGAAACTGTTAAATATATCATAGTGGATTCTTTTCCAAAGAACATAACATTAACTCTTCAATTTCATTTGTTCTTGACACCCACTGTCCCTTTTTATATGAGAGCCCATTTGAGACCCAATAAACTTTCAAAAATGTATCCAACATGGGAATGCTTGAAAAACCAGTTGTCATTTGAATGAGGTGACAGCATCGCTTACCCATGTCCGTCAACATTTCACAGATGAAAATTGGGACATGTTTGAGTGTGGCCAAACTGTGGCTATAGTTATGAATGAGGAAAAATATACAAGCTAGGAGAGGCTACTGTGGCTTTTGCCTACAGGGAGGAGTAAGATTCTTCCCCTTATTATCTCCCCATCCCTTCTCTGAGTTAATTCTGAAATCAATTTACAGCTTTTGAAGCAAAAGATGGTAGAATGATAAAAGAGAAGCCGGGAGCTTTTAAAAGCTCCCATCTGAAAAAATTGTGAATAGTAGAGGATTTGTCAGTACTGTCCTTGCCGGTTGGAGGCATGGGACAGTTGGAGGCATGCATCATTCCTACTGAGCTGAAATGCCCTTATTATTGAACATACCATTCATACATATGTGACAGTATCAACTCAGGCCCCTTCTACACTGCCATATAATCCAGATTATCAAATCAGATAATCCACATTATCTGCTTTGAACTGGATTATATGAGCCTACACTGCCATATGCTTTTCAGGATGGTCATGTTAGTAATATCATTATTTGTCACCATCCCATTTGGGGAGCTATCTAGTTTAATTAGGAGCATTTGATGATTATCGGGATATTTTACTCCTGAAGTACAGATAATACAATGTCTTCCAGATAGTGCTATTCAAACTTCCCCAAAAGACAAAAAATAAAAACTCTTGGTAAGTTTGGAGATGTGTCTCATGGCAGCAGTTTTGTTGTGTCATCTTCAGCAAAGCTTGAAACAGATGTTACATCAGTTGGACTGTGTTTCTTTGGGATCCTTTTGGATCTCTTCTTTAAAAATGATGTTAGGTATTCTAGGAGCCAGTGTGGTGTAGTGGTTTGAGCTTTGGACAAACTCTGGATATCAAGATTTGAAACTCACTGGGTGACCTTGGATTAGTCACACTCTCTCAGCCTCAGAGGAGGCCAGTGGCATAACTTTTCCGAACACATTCTGAAACGAAGAACCTTAATGTCACCAAAGGTCAGAAACTATTTGAAGACAGAGAACAACAGCAAAGTATAGAAGCTGGTTCTGGGAGCAAGATGCAAATTTTTATTCTAATAGAAACAAATAGCACATCAGACATTAGTAGGACACTTAAGATGGCCCCAGTTAATAATCTTACTGAGCCTGAAAACTCATAAAGGTTAGGGCAAATGTCCTTGGAACCTGATTCAACCCTACATAAGGTTTTAGTACCTTGGATTATGATAATAAATCAAAAATTCACAAAGCTGAATTGTGTGCCGCCAATAAATGCAACTCTCACCAGCAACCTGGTTGCCATATTTTGGACTAGCTGCAATTTCAATGCCCTTTTTGAAAGGCAGCCTTGGGAGAATGTGTTGAGGTAATCCAAATGTGATATTAACATGAGGCATAGGAAGAACAACGGTTGGGTGCATGTGTGTGCCATGAAGCTAAAAAAGATCCTGGGTGGGGGGCAGCTTCCAGCCCTGGGTTTAAAATGTCACTAATAGTCTGAGAAATTCATGGAAATTAAAGAGGTGTGACACATATAGGGCTTTTTCAGTGGTCTGAATGAGCTCTAAAATAGAGTTACAAGAGATACATCTAGATGTTATAAACTATAAATTACCAAACAACCACCCATATAGTCCCCCCCCCCCCCCCGAAATGCAAAGTTGTTGTTATTGGCTGTGGTTAGATTCCTTTGGTGATGTAAGCAGAGGTGGAGAAGAGAAGGTAGGAAAAGAGGAGGTGCAGAATGGCAGCACCTCCTCTTGAATAGCAGAGCCAGTACCAAATCAGAACTGGCTCCACTGTTCACACACATCCTAAAGTGCGAGGAAGCTCTGGAGCGTTCCCCGACTTCATCTAACACAGGGCTCTGGAGCATCCCCTGAATTTACTTAACACAAGGTACAATTGCATTAATCAGCTGTGTCCTGTGTTTAGAGCGAGATGGTCCCATGTATTATATAAATGCCATGAAACCAATTCTTACCCACCTTGAGTTCAAGTGCCTGTGTAGGTATGCTGAAAAGTGGGATGGCAGAGACTTAACCATGAGTGCCCCTGCCAAATTAAGACTGCTGGGGTATATGTATGCTTGGCCCACACTTCATCAGATGGGGTACTTTTCAGCGGCATGCACTGGTTCCTCTATAGCTTTATGACGTAGAACTACTTCCGGTGGGACTCCATCAATGGGGGGAAGCTGGAGTCAATGGGGGGAATCTGGGTGAGGGATGCTTCCTCCCCTCCATGGGATGGGAAAGCTGAGCAATGCAAATCATGGGGCGATGGATTCCCTACGCTGGGCACCTCTAGATTTGCCAGAATGCATGGCAATTCCAGCAGCCCATCTAATGAGGTCCCTGTATTTATTGGGAAGACCCAAGGCCCTTCTAAATGGCCTTGAGGGGCTACATGTGGTTTGTCATTACATTTTGCCCACTCTTTCTCTGGAATATCCAGCCCATAAGTGGCCCTGCATGATGAATGGGTAGACCAAAGGGTAAGAATGCTGAGAAATATTATTATTGTAAGCAGCGAGGTCACAATGGAGACTTCCTAGAACTTTAAAAGCCCCAAGTCATACATTTTAACGCCCATCTAATCGTTTCTGTATTTATGTGCCGGTCACCAGTGAAGGTCACACACGTCTTTATTATGCTGATGAGCGGCTTCCAAGAGAGCTGATTGCCATCTCACAAGAGCTCAGAGAGATTTAATTTCAGGGATGGGGTATGCAGGGAGAGGGAGGGAGAAAATATATTCTCGTAGTAGCTGAACAGAGCTCTTGGAGGAGGCTGGCTCACATGGTTGGCTACATCAGGTTTCACGCCCACTGTCTATTTTAAGCCTCAAGTGGTGTGGATGTTGGGAAGTGCGCCACCGCCATCAATTGTAAAAGTACTGTAGCAATCAAAAGGGTCTGTCAACAGAAGTGCTTGCAATTGGCAGAGCTGCTGGCAGGAGGAAAGGAAGGCTTCAGCACAACTGTTCCTTGTTGTCTCCTTAGTGGATAGAGATATGCCAGGTCATATTTTTGTTTGCAGATAACCATAATATGCTTAGGAAGAAAGACAACTGTGCTGAAGCTATTCACTGATTTCATAACTGGAATGTGAGTTGTCACCAAATTAACAATTTTGCAGTGTAAATTTACTTGCTGTTATTGGCAGGTTTCTGGGGAAGAAATGCGGCTGTCATAGATAATCCAGGATCATTTACAACACTTAAATTTAACCAATTCTTTTAAATATTGGGTGTATGCAGGCAACCCACTTCTGAATAAATCTTGCCAAGAAAGTCCAGAGTTAGGTTCTCCATAAACTGGAAATGATTTGAAGGCACACAACAACAATGTTTTGTCCCCATCTACCCGCCTTTTAGCAATTTCTGTTCATACTTCTGTTAGAGCTTTGTGTTTTGTTTATTATAAGAACCACTTATAACACTTTTCCACAAGAACCTTGTGGAATAGATCAATCACCCTTTTGCCCATTTTGTAGATACAAGAACTGAGGTCAAGAGAGGACAACAAATGCAACAGTCATACACCAATGGAGATATTGAAAACACAGAGCGCTCCTAACTGCGAACTTTGTTTTTGTAGTAGGGTAAATTTCTCATACTGTTTGTAGGGATGCCTTATATCATCTTTTTAAATTAGCCACAGAAGAATCATGTAGTGCAGCATGTGCCAAAGTGCAACTCTCTTATTTTATTAAAGTTTTATTCATCCTTGCCTAAGGCTCAAAATTGACGTTCATGGTGGTTGCTGGGGGGGGGGAGGGGTATACCTTGACACCCCCCAAGAAAGACAGCCATGAATGCAAACACCATAAACAACGTTGGCCTGACAAATCATGAAACCTTTTTCTGCCATTCCACAAATGTTTCTTATAGTAGAGATTGTTTGAAAGAGAAATAAATCCATGACAAAACATTTGCTTTTATTACAGCAATTCTACCTAGAAGGGATACATTTCCTTTCCCAATTTTTATAAATCGAATTTCTTTCCAGTCATCAGCTTCAAGAAAGTGTGTTTTCAGAAATATGATAAGCCTATATCAATGTATATCACCAAGCACTAGGTATACACTAGAAATATCACCTATAAACTGGTGATATTTCTGAAATACACTTTCTTGAAGCTGATGTCTATAAAGTACACAAATCTGCAAAGCTAAGGGAGTAAGATCTTTGACCATTGAACAATAGATAGACGGCAATTGTCGGCCTATAAGATTTTTAGCAAAAGTGAAAGAATGCAAGATCTCTCAAAATGGACCATCAGTTGAGTTCTGTGTCATAAGAATGTAATTTTTTTTAAAACTATGTTTGCCTACAAATGCTAAATATTTTTAAACAACATTAATATGTTGAAATACATTCAACCAACACATCAATTCACACCAGTGTCTGTGTATCTGTGTGCCTTCAAATAACCTGTCAACTTATGGCGACCTCATGAATTTCATAGGGGTTTCTTAGCCAAGGAATGTTTTGCCAGTTCCCTCCTCTGAAATATAGTTGACAGCACCTGGTTTTAGTTGGCAGTCTTCCTTCCAAATACTAAACCAGAGCAGGCATGGGGAAACTTTGGCCCTCCGGGTGTTTTGGACTTCATCTCCCACAATCCCTAACAGCCTCAGGCCCTTTTCTTTTCATCCTCAGCAGTCTAAGCTTACGCTTTGTGGGAGTTGGTCCAAAACACCTGGAGGGCAAAGTTTCCCCATGCCTTCTTTAGAGTATTTAGACCCCTTTTATATAACATATATTAATGTGTATGTAGAGCCATATGGGCAGTTGTGGGTAGGAGAAATTTTGGTAGTAACATAATGTTGCCTTTTCTTTTTCTGGGGACTTATGTGAAGATGATTTTTTTTAAAGTAAGGGAAGGTTAGAACTTCTATCTGTACACAATAAATAGCCCAGTCAGGATCAGGTCCGCATAGTCTTATTTGAGGGTAAAAATGAAATTTGTTTTATACTTCTGGTTTCTGCATTTAATGCATCATTTATTTTAGCCCTCAGTTTTAGTTGGCTGCCTAGGAATTTCCCTCTCCCTGTCTCTGTCCCTCAATCCACTTTGGATGGCGGGCAGAAATTCTTGTATAGTTATTCTTAACATGCATACGCTCCATCTGTCCCGACTTGGCCTGAGTAATACTCTGTCTCCCTCTTTTACCATTGCTTATTAAATGTCCCAGTTTCTATCCCCTCCTCTCACTTTTTCTCTTTGTCCTCAGCTGACCTCAGGCCCCGCCAATGAGTTCAAAGTGCAAGAGAAGTTTGCACTTAGTTAATTGAGCAGCGGTCAGAGAAGGAGTGAAGTCCCTTCCCAAGCAAAAGCCAATTGCAGTGGCCTTTTCTACCTTGGGTCTTCTCCTTCCTTAATAACTTTTGCCATCTTGACCACAACTGCCCATATTTTCATCTGTAAAATATGTTATTGTGTGTCTTCAAATCATTTCCAACTTGTGGCAACCCTCATGTGAGCCTATTGTGGAGGTTTCTGGGGCCTAGAGGGTAGAAAACGACTATTTATAGATGTGAATGGTATATTATTATTATTATTATTAACTTTATTTGTACCCCGCGAGCATCTCCCGAAGGACTCGATGCGGCTTACACAGGCCGAAGCCATAAAACACAATACAATAGAAAACATAACAAGTAATAACAAAGCAAATCAAAAATCACAAAAGCAAAAGCAAATCAAGATCAAAATCAAAATCAAAAATTAGCGAGACAGCAATAACAATACATCAAGACATATTAAATAAAACTGGTTCGGCCGGCGAGAGGGGTACAAGGTTAAAAGTGCTGAAATGGCAGGTATAACTACAATGAACGCCATAAAATTGTAGGGGAGAAGGTAGAAAAAGAGATAGAAAAGTTTTCCCTTATTCCATAAATAGAGTAATATGGATCCAAGTTTGAAAACTTTAGCTTTTGAGGGTGGGGGATGTTATAACTCCCAAGATCTACCAGACATATAAAAGTTTCAAGGAATTGTCATCCCATGAAGGCTTTGGTGCAGTTACATCCTACCAGAATTGACAAAATACAGTTTCAGATTAACAGATTTCAGACTTCCCTTTGATCATGGCTGTCCTTTGACTCTCTGGAGAACTTCTGTTTGGAGATTTGAATTGTTCTTCTCAGTTCATATATTGTTCAGTTATGGGGATAAAAACCCTTGACTTGCCATTTAACTTTTTGATTTGTAAAAGTGTTGGTATCTTTGGTGGATCCTATGACCTCCAGCTTGTGACTTAAAGATGAAGTGTGTGTATGTATATGTATATTCTTGGCAGTCTCCACAAGATATTTGTCCTTTTGGGTTTTTAACTGTGCTGGGTCTATGTTTATGTTTGTTCCTTTAGGATTCCTCATTAGTGAAATTGGGGCTTAATCACATTTATTAAGCAACAGAGTACTTGCTGCCTCCAATTTATTAGATGAGTCGGTGGAAATGTGGTGACGGCGGCAACGTGGGGGGACCTTCCGTATAAACCACATTTGGCAGACATTTGTAGATGTGTTGCAGAACACAATGTGTTTGCCAATAGATGCTGTTCTCTGTGAATTGAGGCCAAATGTCTCTCTAAGTAGAAAGTGTTTTCTCTCAATCTCTTTCGCTCTGTTGCTGAATAGAGTCAATGGAGGTAATCATGCTTCCTACTAAATAAATGCTTTCCTTCAGTGGCTTTGAGGTTTATTTGTTTTCCCTGTGTTCAGTAAGAGAATGGCTCCATTGGAAGATGCAGTCACAGAATCCCAGAGGTAGGAGAAATTACTTTTGGGGACTACATCTCTGAGAACTCTATAAATAAACCAACCAGACCAGGACTGGCAGGTGGGATTATAATTATTTTAAGATCTACAGAAGTTGGAAAATATGATAGAAAATGTCTTTTAATTCTTCCTTTGTAAGTAGGGCCTATCCTACCATTTGACAGAAGGGAACATTAGCTTCAGCCAGCACAAAGTGAGGGGTGACAGCAGAAATTAATCAACTATATTTCTGCACTGCCTGATCATCCATGTCTCATGGAGGGCAATCAGTTTTGTGCACTCTTAACCAGCCTACTGCTCTCAGGTGCAGTGCAATACATAGTCTTATTGTCAGTGTTGAAGTAAGATTCAGCTGCCAATCTGTTGTTATTATTATTATTATTATTAGTAGTAGTAGTAGGATTATGTTTATTTATATGCCACTTTTTCTCTCCACAAAGGATATTCAAAGCAGCTTATGTTAAAAACATTTCAATATAATTTTCAAATATTTAAACAGAATTAAATATAATTACTATAAAAACAATTCAGTTAGAAACATTAAAACATATTCAAAACTAAAACTCACAGCAGCCCCTGACTTGATTTTTAAAACTTTCTTTGTTAAAAGCCTGCCTCAATAAAAAGGTTTTAACCTGGTGCCAGAAGGACAACAGGGAGGGGGCCATTCTTTGCTTCCCTGGGCAGGGAGTTCCAGAGTTGAGGGGCAGCCACTGAGAAGACCTTTCTCTTGTTCTCACCAACCAGACTTGAGATGGAGGTGGGACCGAGAGAAAATCTCAGGGCCCAGGCAGGTTGGTACAAGGAGATGCAGTCAGCCAAATAGCCTGAACCTGAGCCAATCCTTTCAGCTTTTGTATTGGTGGACAGCAGAACCATCTTTGCCTTGAGGAGCCAAGTATTTTAAGATGGTCCTGTCAGGAAGATTGATTTACAACTGGTGCTGCATGTACATCTATCAGAATGTCACATGCTGTTGTTTAGTCACTTCTGAAGCCAAGGCTTAGAAAAGTTGTTTTTTGGACTACAACTCACAGAACCTCTCAGTTTTAAAACTTCAAAATTGTAGTCCAAAACACACACCTCTTTGTCGAGTTCTGTCTGGATCTGTGCTTTGTACTTTACTGTCTTCTAATGAACAATTTGTGCCAAAGAGTAATTGCAACAATTAACATGGGTGGTTTCCAATGTTCTCTTTCCCCTGATACTCTCTGGATTGGACTGCCAGCCAAGTTGGGTTTAATAGGCATGGACTGAGTAAACTATCCCAAGGAATCCACAGTTGGTGGAAATGGACTAAGCTCAATTGCTGTTGGAACTTTTCCTTGAAATTGTGGCCTTGCAGTGTGGAAATATTAATGGTGGTTCTGAACATGTGCAGAGCTGCTACCCTGTACCAATTAATAACCACATCCTTTACATTTCAAATTAAGGCATACGTGGAAGTTTGAGGGCCACATTCTGTTTTTATGTTTTCATGAGACCCTGGAACACTGCTCCCTGTTGAACCCCATTTTTATCTTTTAAGCTATTTTTATCCCAGTAGCCCTTTGAATTCCAGTTGACTACCTAAAATGCCCCTCCCATGATGAAATTGCCTCCCTTCCTCTAAAGGAGGGCAATATTTTCAAGAAGAAATGGGGGTGCTTCGGGGCTCAAAGTGGTTCTAATGGTTGCATTCAACCCATGAATACACTTTTTCCACTCCTGAATGAAGATTTTTTTTCTTCCTAGACAAAGACAGATGGGATGATCTGTTTCTTTCCATGTCACTCCAGTGGACTTACTTTTTCTCCTAGTGAGTGTCATCTGAGTGTGACCTCAGGCACGGTCTTCAGGGGACAGTGTGAGATGACTTCCCTTCTATCTATCTCTCTCAGGTCTAATGTCAAGTGCATTCCAGAGTTTTTGGCAAGCTGTGATTGCTACAGTTACAAATGAGCACCAGTTGGCACCTGTTCTGCCTTGTAACCAAGTCTAAGGACTGTCCGGATTTTCTTGCAGGCGCTTTACGTCCAAGACTTGCCTTGAAGGAGCGGTGGGAGAACCCTGGTCATTGATTTTTACATTAGCAGAATTAGGACGTGCATAGAAGGAATCCTGCTTGATAAGACCAGTCATCATCATCATCATCATCATCATTTTCAGGAAATCTTGACTGGATCTTTACAATTTGTGTGACAACTAGTCTTCCTTTCTGGGTCTCTTTTATTTGAACAGAGTGCAACAAGCAGCCAATCAAGGGGTGGAAACAATCACGTTTGGCAACGTTCACGGTAAGATGACTGGTGCGTTATACTAAAAGTGCTGAGGAGTGTCCCATTTTCAGGTTTGGAGTGACTCAACTGAGAAGTATGATTTTGACATCCCCTCCAAGCTTGCAATCTTCTTTTTATTTCCTTTTTCTGTTTGATTTTTCTCCTTCAACCTGAAATCATAGAAACTTTGTCAAAGAAGAGCATTGATTAAAAACAGAATTTAAGATGTTTTGAACAAGAACTTGGCATTTTTTTGTGATGCTGTCTGGTTTTTGGTTGGGTTTTTTTTTTAAGTTTGTATTTAAAAAGTATATTTTTCCAATTCTGTGCCAGACTTATACATTACTAGGACTTTGTTGAGGATTAGATCTATTGAACCTTTGCAAACATACTGTACTAATATTATCTACTAAGATGTGCCGACATAGTTTGAGCAGCATTTTGAGTGTAGCAGAACTTTCTTTAAAGCAGTTCTCTAAGATCAAGCCAGGGATCCATCCAACCTGCCATCCTGCTTCAAAATGTGGCTAGAGAATTCCTTCTAGAGAAAATGACAGTTTGGGCATGAGATGAAATGTAGGCTGGTGAACTGTGGGCTGTTAGTAGAGTCATTGTTGGTTAGCTGACTGAACTCAAAGAATGCTCATTGATGGTTACTCTTCATCCTAGAGAGAAGTGAATAATGACGTGATTAGTGTCGTACCTGATCTTTATAAATTACTTAAATGATGGAATAGAATGCATGCTTATCAAATTTGCATATGGCATCTCTCATTAAGAGTATAGATAGCTATTACCCCAGAGGGCAGATCTAAGCTTTACACATTTGAGAGCTGGGCCAAAACTGAACAGAGATAAATATGAGGTGCAACATCTAGGACTAACAAAATGAACGGAGATAAATATGAGGTGCAACATCTAGGCAAGAATACTGAAATATACAAATATAAGGTGAAAGATACCTGGCTTAAAAACAGTACACCTGAAAGGAATTTAAGGGGTTTTGTCGCCCACTAACTTAAACGTGTGATGTGCAGTCAAAAAAATCCCAATACAGTTCTTCAACATGCATGAAGTGTCCAGATTACGGGAAATAGTTATCCTACCCTGTTCTGCTTTGGTCAGAGCTCACCTGGAGTACCTGGCCCAGTTCTGGAGAGGCAGCCGAGGACAGAGATTGACAAGCTGGGACATCAAAGATAACCAAAGTAGAAACCAAACCATTTGAGAAAAGCTTTGGGAAGTTGGGAGTGTGTTTAACTTGGAGAAGAGAAGACTGAGAAGTGACATGATATCCATATCAAAATATATGAAAGGATATTATGTAGTAGATGAGGTGAAAATATTTTCTGCTGCTATAGAGACTGGTACACTGAGATTCCATTTGACTCAAATGTCATAATAATGATGACCACATCCATTGTCTAATCCTTTTTTAAAAAGCTGTTCAAGCGGATGGACATTATTACATCTTCATAGAATGTAATAGAAAGTTGGAAGGGATATTATGGGCCACCTAGTCCAACTCTCTGTTCAGTGTCACATGTCCAGCTCAAGCAGGTAGCTGCCCAGCCTCTTTTTGAAGACATCCAGAAGAAACCACACCATCTCTGTAGGCAACTGAGAGATGGTGTGGTTTTACTGCCAAACTGTTCTTCCTGTCAAGAAGCCCCTTGCAGTGTTGAAATGTTATTGTGATTACAAATACAGCATGCTGGTGAAGCATATTGGACAAAGTATCTCCTCTTATCTGGCCTGGATGTTCTGCCTATCAGTTTCACTGGCTGACTTCATTGTTGGTTTGTTTGTTTGTTGTGTTTATATTTCTCTTTTTTCAAATAAATTCAAGGGTCTTGACTACATAGTTCACTTGATTTGATAAAGGAGCTGGTGGGAATGACACTGTCTGAGAAGATACAGCTGTGTCAATCCTACTTGCAATAGAAGAGACTAAGCAAACCAAGGGAGTTTGATTCCAAGGGGAATCTGATTATACAGGGGTAGGAACTGTGTGGCTGTCCAGATGTGAGTTAATTGACACTTTCAGCAGTTATAACCAGTATTGCCAGTGGCGAGGCACGCTGGGAACAACAATTCTGCAATATTCAGAAGACTCCACAATTCCCATTACTGTTTGCAATGTTATCTGAAAATATGTTCTTTCTCTTTTCTAGCTTGCTTCTCTCCCAATAATTTATTATGTCATCTGAATCCCACACTATCCTTCACTTCTACTAAAAAGCTATATGTATTCCAACCTGTTATTCATGTACACTGCACTTTTGAGCTTGAAAGTTTAAAGGAGGATGTTAATGGATTAATATAAAAGAGGGCAAGTGAGCAATGCTTAGAGTCTAAAAATCTACAAACCTTTTAAAATGCGAAGTTGTATTTATATTGCTGTAGATATTGTGCTTCCAGGTATTGCATTTGTACAAGGTATATGTATGGGCAGTGGACTCTCGGGCCACAGGGAAGTCCACTTTTAAGAGAATACACATTAATAAAATTGCCACTCTAAGGGTTAATGTTATGCAAATCTGTCTCCCTCCTGCTCAAATCATCTCTCTTTTTCTTTTTTTCTAATACCACTGATTTCTTGAAATGTTTGAATAGGCACCACAGGAGCCTCTCATCTAAGCTTCCTGAAATCATCCAAGGCATGAGATTGCACAACTTCCCTAAGAAACTTAACTCTAAAGAGGCATAGTGTATATTCCCTATTATCAATTTGAACAGGTCCTGGATCAATTTTGGTTTGAAAAAAACATTTGAAAATCAAGCACACCTTGTTATTACTGGTTCAGACCTTGTATGTTTTCAGCAAAAAATAATGACAGTATTCAAATTATATATCCTGTTCAAAAATGAATGGGGAGGGGGGGCATGTTTGCTCACCTAAACATTTTGCATCCTCAACCTGATATAACACAATTTTATCCACAGTCACCACTAGTCTATAAAAGAAAAACCTTCATTGGGGATCTACCTACCACATCTAAGGAACCCAGGATATCTGAAAAAGATCTTGTATAAATGCATGTGGCTGTAGGTTGTCCTTTATATATTCAAGTCCCGTGTTATGTAGGGCTTTCATACTCAAAAGAAAATTAATTGCCAATGAGTGCTTAAGAACCTGCATGATATACCCTGACTGGTATTGGTCAAGAACCTAGAAACTACATTCTGAACAAACTGAAGTTTGCAGGTAGTTTTCATAGGTAGTTCCATTGAAAAAAAAACTGCAATACTTTTGACATGGAGGTTACATGTGCGTAGATAACTGATGGCAGACTTTTTGCATCTAGCACTGCTGCATTGCTTTTCTCAGTCGAACTCATTTACCAGTCATGACTGATGAAAACCCCTTCTCAAATAAGTTGAACATAATTTTCTAAAGCCAACAAAACTTCTAGCATCAATCTGTCATGTTTGGATTGAACTTCCTTTTACTTATCCAGACCATAATAATAATAATAATAATAATAATAATAATAATAATAACAACAACAACAACAACAACAACAACAACAACTTTATTTTATACCCCGCCTCCATCTCCTTGAAGGGACTAACAGAGGGACATGCCCAACAAAACAGTTAAAATAAGCATTGAAAAACAAGCAATATCAAACATCAATAAACATAACATCAGATATTATAAAAACGATTAAAAGCTATTATGCTGAGCAAATAAAGTGCTGGGTTCGGTTCATCATTACAAAGTACAGTGAATCCTAAGAAGAGGCAGGGAAAGGGCTGGGCTAGGAGGCAAATGTCCTTAGGCTATTAAAATGTTAGAAGTACCAGAAAGGGACCATGTTAAAGTGCAGGAGATGGATAGGTTGGGGAATTCTATGGTGAACTGCCTAATCAAAGGCACAATGGAACAGCTAAGTTTTTATTTCCTTGCGGAAAATGGAGAGAGTGGGAGCCTGCCTGATTTCCCTGGGGAGGGAGTTCCAGAGCCGAGGGGCCACCACAGAGAAGGCCCTTTCCCTCATTCCCACCAACCGATCTTTTTAGGGCAGTGGAAGCAAGAGAAGAGCATCCCCAGATTATCTTAAAGTGTGTGCTGCTTCTTAGGGGAAGATGCGATCATGAAGATAGGCAGGTCCCGAATCGTTCCATTGCTAAATCCATCTACGTATTCAATACATCAACTACCTCCCCTAAATTTCGAGTGAGCCTTTACTTACCTATACTCACTGACTGTGACTTGAATTGTCATGATTTCCTGATTGCTTGTTTTCTTACACCCTCCTGTCCTGCTTCACTCTATTTTGCAGTCGTCATCCATTACACCATGTATTTTGTTTTGCATAAATAAAGCCACTTTTTCTAAGTACAAACATCTGACTTACATATGACTTATAGTTAAGAACAGGGGTGAAACAACAGGAAGTGAAAGGAAAACAAACTCTAACTCTAGAAAGGGAATTCACTCCTGTAAGGTATCTTGGGGACAAAGTGCCTCCACTGAGGCTTTGTTACCAATACTTGTTTCAACAACAAGCCATTTTTTTCAAAATCCAATTATGACAAAGACAGAAAGTAAAGTGAAATCTTTTGAACAGGGGCACAGACAGCAAAACACACAACATAGAGCAGGGGTCCTCAAACTAAGGCCCAGGGGGCTGGATACGGCCCTCCAAGGTCATTTACCTGGCCCTCGCTCAGGTCAACCTAAGTCTGAAACTACTTGAAAGCACACAACAACAGCAGCAACAACAACAACAACAATCATATCTTATCAGCCAAAAGCAGGCTCACACTTCTCATTGAAATACTAATAAGTTTATATTTGTTAAAATTGTTCTCTAGTTTAATTATTGTATTATTTTTAAGTTTTTTGCAGTACAAATAAGATATGCGCAGAGGAATTCATTCATGTTTTTTTCCAAATTATAATCTGGCCCTCCAACAGTTTGAGGGACTGGGACCTGGCCCTCTGTTTAAAAGGTTTGAGAACCCCTGCCATAGGGTGTTAACCCTTCCCTATGTTATCCAAAGCTTGCTTGATCTACCTACCTACCTACCTATCAATCTGGCTAGAGTTACACTTAAGAAATGTACCTGTTCCAACTTACGTACAAGTTCAACTTAAAAACAAACCTACAGAACCTATATTGTTCGTAACTTGAAGACTGCCTGTCCCTAGGAATAATTGGGCAAGCCTACACATCACCGTAAGCAAAGTTGTGATTATTATTCCTGAATCTGTCCCTGAACACAAGCCATGGTTTGTTAGCCAGCTATAAACCATAACCATTCTTTATTGATGGGTTCATATACTACCTTGGTTAAATCATGGTGTGTTGCTAATTCTGAACTCACAGCTGTGTGTACCTGTAAACACTTGTCTTGTTTTCTGAGCAACCCACCTTGAAATACACTAGAATTGAAGACAAATTCTGGATTGTATTGTAATCTCCTATGCAATTTGTATAAAACTTGGCTTGGTACAATATGCTAGCAGAGCCATTGCATCTTTTCCACATCCCAAAGATCAGTCAGGTTTTCAGCAGAAGTTCTAATTCAATTATTTCAAAGCTCTTGGGAATCTATTTGGATCCACTGGTCTCAAAGAGAAATTATCACTGTAAGCCTAAACCTCACCCCAAAGAGATCTGCCTATTGATAAAGTAATCTAAAGGAAAACCATGGTACTAAAACTGTTATCTTTTGCTTAGAAGAGAACAACTAAGCAAGAGCGTGACCAACAGTTTTTGTTAGGCTGAGGATACAATGGAACAACCCCAAAATTGTCAAAAGTGTCACCCTGGCAACAAAGCAACACATGCTCGATGGCAAAGTATTAATCTCCCATAGCCACTAAAGTTCTCAGCACCAACTTTGAGAATATGTTTGTTGGCTCCAGGGGAGACTGTTGACTTTTATTCTGGCTTTCTTTCCCAGAACAGAAACAATGAAAATGTTCAGTCAAACAGGGAAGTGGAAGAAGGAATCGTTATAGATTTACACAGCCACATAGCCATAGAAGGCAATTTTCTCTGTGTTGGGGCTGCCATGAAAATCTAGATGGACATATCTGAAAAGAACTCAGCTTTTGTTAGATAATCTCATATTGGTTCTCACTCCCCAAACTTGATCAGGAATGGTAGATATTTTATTGTGAATCAACATGGCAGAAAGCCAGGTGATGTGTTGGGAAGACTGTCACCAGAGCTCAGTTTGCCCTTGCATCTCACCTCAATAGGGACCCTTCCACATTACACATTTTCCACTTTAACTGCCATTAAAAGGTAAAAGTAAAGGTTTTCCCCTGACATTAAGTACAGTCATGTCCGACTCTTGAGTTAGCGCTCACCTCCATTTCTAAGCCAAAGAGCCAGCATTGTCCATAGACACCTTTAAGGTCATGTGGCCGGCATGACTTCATGGAGCGCTGATACCTTTCCCACCGGAGCGGTACCTATTGATCTACTCACATTTGCACATTTTCATGCACAAATGAAAACATGCAAATATTTTCATTTTCACTGCCAAGCAGCATCCACGAAGCCTTGCGATTTGCAATTTGGGGAGGTGCATTTCAAAGTCTTAGCCAAAGATCTCTTCTGTTGCTTCATTGAACTAGGTAAAGGTAAAGGTTTTCCCTTGACATTAAGGCCAGTCGTGTCCTACTCTGTGATGTGGTACTCATCTCCATTTCTAAGCCAAAGAGCCGGCGTTGTCCATAAACACCTCCAAGGTCATGTGGCCGGCATGATTACATGGAATGCCATTACCTTTCCCACCGGAGCAGTACCTATTAATCTACTCACATTTGCATGTTTTCAAACTGCTAGGTTGGCAGAAGCTGGGGCTCATACCACTCCCCGGATTCGAACCTGCGACCTTTCAGTCAACAAGTTCAGCAGCTAAGCAGTTTAACCTACTGCACCACCGGGGGCTCAACTGCCATAGCTGCAACTAATCGAATGCTGGGGCTTGTAGTTTGATAGGCACTAGAGCTCTCTAAATGATAATTCTCTCTTTTTTAAAGTTTCCCCACAATTGCACTGCAGAGTTCTCAGTGCTCTTCTCTGAGCTGCAAATCTCAGGATTCCATGTGTTGTTGTCATAGTAGTCAAAGCGGAATCACAGCTATATTTGTGTGATGTGCAGATCCTTAAAACAGTTTTGTGATTGCTCAAACAGTTCAGATTTTTTTCAACAATACGATTTACTTTATAAGCAGCTATATATGTGTGTTCACATAATAAATTAAAATAAAAAGATGAAAATCAAAGAATTAGGTATACACTAGCTGCTTAGTTTGAGGAAGGCAGTCTGAAAAATCAGGTTGATCATAAGTTTGTACCAGTGAAGTAACTAACATAGCTGCTGCTGAAACATTATGTTGGTCAGCACCCATAAATGCAGATTAACAAATAGCCCAGATCTTGTCATTCAAAGTTAAACAACCCGTCCTTTGGCCTAAACAGACTCCCAGTAGTGATAGTCAGAGCGGAATGTGTGTTCTGTCCTGCAGCTTTCACAGTGACTCTAATTTACTTGCTTAGCACATGACGAGTCAAGAGCCTGAGGTAAATCCGTCACACAGCGGGGTGGCAAAGGAGAACGCCAAGTCTTGTGTGGTAGCTGTAACTTAGACTTTATTGAGTGGGATGACACATTTGTCCTCAAGCTGCATTTATCTCCAACCTACACAGGCCAGGCATATTGCCTTCTGGAAGGGATGCAGCCTGAAAGTGTATAAAATCTGAGAAGTGAAAGGGAATCTTATGTTTTCCAAAGCTGTCTTGCAACATTTGATCCTGGGCATGGCCACCTTTTTTACCAATGGTAATGGAAAATGCCTTCACCCAAGATAGAACTGAAGTATTTAATGGGGAGAACTTTACTTCCCCAGGATTCATGGCCAATCTAACCTGGGGCTTAATTTACAGGGAGAGCTCAGCACTTTTCTGTGCCATGTCTTTGTACCCCCTTTAAAAAAAACTTAAGCAAAACAGTGTACTTTATGTGATTTTTTTTTTAAAAAATCATCCTTATTTATATATTACATTTATATTCTGTGTTTCATCCAATGAACTAAAGACTGCATATATTAACACTTAATTGTCACGATAATCCTGTAAAATAGTTCAGTTTCAGACTGGTCCAAGGTTACTCAGTGAGTTTGTGCAATTCAGCCTAGATCTACACTGCCAAATAATGCAATTTGAGCTGCATTATATGATCAGTGTCGACCCACATAATACAGTTCAAGCTACATTATATGGGCCCCCTGGTGGCGCAGTGAGTTAAACCGCTAAACTGCTAAACTTGCTGACCAAAAGGTTGGTGGTTCAAATTCAGGGAGCAGGGTGAGTTCCCACTGTTAGCCCCAGCTTCTGCCAACCCAGCGATTTGAAATCATGCAAATGTGTGTAAATCAATAGGTTCCACTTCTGCAGGAAGGTAACAGTGCTCTATGCAGTCATGCTGGCCACATGACCTTGGAGGTGTCTACAGACTATGCTGGCTCTTCAGCTTTGAAATGGAGATGAGCACCAACCCCCAGAATCAGACACAACTAGACTTAATGTCAGGGGAAACCTTTACCTTTTTACACTTGCTATATAATTTTGTTCAAACGGCTTTATATTGCAGTGCTGATCCACCCCTAGTGAGGACTTGATTCTGGAACTCCAAAATGCTGGTTTGACACTCGGCCTTTACACCAAATCAGTTCTCACTACACCACAATGGCTTTCAATTCATCTATTATTGATTTGAAATTCTAAAATAGTATTCAGTTTGGAACCAATAGCCTTGTTGGGTTTGAGGTAGAGCCAGGGGGCAAAAGAGGGGGAAAACAAATTGAAGAAATGCTTTCTAATGCCATAGTTACAGCAAACTATTCAGGAAGCTTAAATCTTCACAACCCTCTCTAAAGTTATCAGGTGCTTAGTCCAAGAAAAGAAATGTAGACTAGAAATGGGCTGGAAGCAAGTAGACTTGAACCCCATCTACAATGTTATATAATCCAGTTTCAAAATGCAGATTGGTTGCATTGAACTGGATTATATGGCATTGTTGACTCATATAACCCAGTTCAATGTGGTTGAGTCTGCATTATGAGTCTACACTGACCATTATAGTGCAGATCAAACTGGAATGATATGGAAGTGTAGATGGGACCTTGGAGGCATAAAAGGAGAACTGAATAGCATCTCTCAGGGCCCTTCTACACAGCCATGTAATTCAGAATATCAAGGCAGAAAATCTGCTTTGAATTGGATTATCTGAGTCCATACTGCCATATATTCCAGTTCAAAGCAGAAAATGTGGGATTTTATTCAGCTGTGTGGAAGGGTAACAAGTTGCTCAGCATGTTGGAAGAAAATAGATTTGGGTCTTTTTTATTTCTCAGTTGAATCTAAATAGCTCTTGACTTGCCAGGGCAGGATTGGTGTAAAATCTGAGATAACTAGCAACAGGTTTGATTCACAGATGTCTGGTTTGAACTATGTGTCAACTGGCAAATCTTGTGCATTATCTCTTCTCTTTATCCTTACTTGCATCATTAAGATCTTGCTGCTGAATGAAGTTGTCAACCAGTGGCATTCTATTCTGCAGGGAATCAGAAAATAAATTTTGGGAGTAACCTCCAAATCCTGCCACACTGTGATGGTTTCTAACTACAATGCACAGACTTATAAGTCTCATTGATTAATCTTTTACAGCAAAAGAGCCAATGCTCTAAGTTGGGTTGTATGCTGTGTGTTCTTTTATGCTGTCTCAATCCAGAACTGGTTCTAATCAAGCTTGCAGGCTATGTCACTTGATTGCCCTTGTGTACCATATTCTAGGTGTTTCTAGTTAGCAGTGTCTTTTGCTGCCCATGAACAAGTGTAAGAAAGAGGCATTTCCAATTTTGTGTGTATGGCATTAGGTTGGCTTCACCTGGCCCAGAAGGCATAGTGCTGAGCATTGTGCAAGACAATACCATCTGAATGATACTCAGAGATTCCTCCATCTGGAAGCAGCCCAACTGTAAGCGTGGGAGCTCCAGAGCAACAAATCATTTTGCCCTACAGGTGCAGTGGAATCTGAGTCTGTGGAGATAATTAAGATTGCTTTGACAAGTATTTGCTTGGGTTGGTTTTCAGCAGGCCTGAATCCTTGTTGTAAGGAAAGTAACTGGAGAGCATCTTATTGCTACTTCTAGTGACACATCTGAGGATTAGGTGACCCTAAGTGAATGGGATGCCCAGTCCTTTGACAAAATGATAGTTGCAATTAAAACTGAGCACTTTCTCTAAATTAGGTTGACTTCTGGTCCCAAAATCTAGTTCGCCATTTCTACTCATGTTTAAGAGACTACTGCTTTAAAAAGGCCTATAAATTATTATTATTATTATTATTATTATTATTATTATTATTATCCATATTTATATACAACCTTTCTCTGCCCAAAGGCAACACAGGGCGGTTTACAAATGGCACAATTTGATGCCTACAATAACAAAGAACAATTAAAACATTTACGTACCATAAATAACATTTGATAAAATAAAATAAAACCGATAAAAGTATAAATCCACAGGCCTAACACCTTCAGTATTTAGTGCAACTACACTGAACCCATGGGACAAAAGGGAAAAGTTGCTAAGAATTGGGAAAGAGTTGCTAGGCTTGTGCATGTTCCGTGTGACTGTGGCAAGGGTGAAGTGTGTCTTCGCAATATGAAGTATGTAAAATCCTAGCAACAGAGCCTTTAGCTTTCACCTAGTTTGTCCTAGTGGAGCTGGATCTGATCTTTCCATTTGGTCACTGTTTGCTCTGGAAAAGGCTGTCTGTCTATTGTTTTCATAGTGACCATGTGATATCAGTTGTAGCCATCTTTACAGAGAATAACAGTATTGGTGCCAAATGGCTGGAGACAGTCAATTAAGGAATTGCAGATAAGCTTTGCTCCCCATTTTTCATCTTGGAGGAATAATAATAATATAATAATAAACTTTATTTATACCCCTCCACCATCTCCTCAAAGTGGAGTCGGGATGGCTAAAGTGATTAGAGAACCCTTGTGAAATGTTGTGATAACCTGTAGAACCCTAACTACTATCTGTGTTATGTCTACAAAAGCCATGTTCAGTGTGGTTGCACTGTGTACACTCAACATGCAAGGAAGAAAAGGCATAAACCTCCTGTCTCTCTTTTTCAGATCTCTCTCTGATCTTTGTATGGAGGATGGCAGATGAGCATCTGCCATCCTTTGAGATTTTCCATGTTCATTGCAACCCTGGCATGGTGACCCTCTTTATATAGGCTAGGCTCTTTATTTCAGAGTTGGTGCCATTTGCATGTAGGAGAATGTAATACACAGAGCTGGTGTTCATTCTACCTGGGTTCTGCCTATTATGACTTCAAAATCCTTGTATCTGAATTTCACAACTAATAGATGAGAAAATTTATTCCCAATGTATAGTTTCTCACCCGCCCATTGCAGTTCTTGCTTGATGAGAATGCAAAATCCACCAGAAGCTCGCCCTTTATTTTTTAGTTTTTGGGCCGGTACATCCCAGCTTTGGAAGCCTGGGAGTTTTACTGGGTCCTCCTCCCCTGTTAACCAAGTTTCCTGAATGGCTATTATGGCCCTTAGAAAAGGGAACTGCAAAGAAAGAGTAAAGTAAGAAAACAGTTTGGATAAGATTATGCGTACAGACAGGAAAGAAATCGCCAAAATGGAAGACTGAGAAACACCAAAACAAAAACTGCCTCACGAAATGGACAAGAAATATAGGACACACGATAAGCATAAGAGATTGGGAAGAGATCTGGAATAAAAAGCTAAAATGAACAAACTCATATGACCTGCGAGAAAACTGGCTCAAGATGATGTACCGCTGGTATATCACACCTAGTAAATTAGCAAAATGGTATAAAAAAGTGTCGGGACTGTGTTGGAAGTCTCAGAAAAAAAGGGAACTTTCTTCCATTGTTGGTGGGCTTGTGACAAGATCAAAAAATTTTGGAAGGAGGTACACGCAATCACAAATAAAATCCTGAACATAAAGAAAGAGATGAAGGCGGAATACTTCCTCCTGGGCATTTTTGATTTTGTACTAGAGGAAAACAAGGACAGACTCCTTTTTCACATGATGACGGTGGCAAGGATAGTGGTGGCCAAAAAATGGAAGAACAGTAAAACTCCAACAGTTGACAATTGGATTTGTAAACTTCTAGACATAATGAACATGGACTGCCTAACAGAACACTTGAAAGACATGCAAAAAATGGCAAAAACCAAAGTCGACTGGTCCCTAGTCAAAAATTACCTTCATACCAGCTAATTGTGGAACAAGGAGAAGCTCGCGCAGAAAACCATGCTAGCATCTATACTAATAAGCGCAACGGGCTAGAATCAATAGATAATATTGCTAACTCTTTTCGTCTCCATCCTCCACCCTCAACGCACACCCTTTCTTTACCATACCACACACCCTTCCCAATTCTCCCAGCCCCTATCTACACCCTCACGTCCTCTTCCTCCCCATACACCCCCACTGCTTTATTTTATTCTTTGATACGTCAATGATTGACACTCTCTCGATGTACTCTTTTAGAAACCCTTAATGAAAATTATCAAAAAAAAAAACATCTGGGTGTCCCCTGGACAATGTCCTTGCAGACGGCCAATTCTCTCACACCAGGAGCAACTTGCAGTTTCTCAAGTCGCTCCTAACATGAAAAAAAATTTATAGTTTTGTCTGTGTTTACAGCAAGGTCTTGAAAACACATTTTATTGATTAATGTTTAATCACCGCAGGTCTCAGTCATACACCATTAGAGACCCAAGGATGCACACCTCTTTTTAGAAGGGCCTTATTTCCCTTAAAAGAACTCAAAGCGGATTATAGGAATGAATTGATGGGTTTAAAGAGCTCAGAAGTAAGAAAATTTAATCTGGGCTGTCAGGGGGAGATTGGGGAGGTAAATATACCTGAATAGGTTTAAAGTTTGAAGAATTTAAGTACTGGCTGGTAAGTACTTAAAAATATGAAGTGCCCCAAGTTTTCATCTAGGATTCAGCAAACACCCCCAAAGGTTCTGAAATCATTTATCATCTCAGGTGATTAAACTTTTCTTCATGTATAGTTTTCAATACAATTTCTTATAGCAAGTTTCATTTTGTGTTACTGTTACTGATTTTTTTTTTTTACGAGGTTGTAGAAGGGAAGGCTGGGGTACTGCAGGAAGGTGCAACATGTTACTGGGGTTCCCTAGCCCAAAAAAGAGAAGGATGAAAACAACTGGTGTACTTTCAGTAAGAGCTACCTGTCTTATTCCCAATTTTGCTTCTGACCAGGTTTTGCAGGTTGGAAAAAAAAATGCCAATCCTTTTCCAGCAGAAATGAAAATGAGACGAGAGTACACATTACAAGCCGAAATCCTTCTTTATTGTATTTTCTTCAGGTATCTGTAATAAGAGGTATAGTCTGACCATAGCCAGCTGCTACACTGTTTTGGGTAATGGGGTTTAAGAAGAATGCTCCTGACAAAATGCCAACATAGTGTACACAGTGGAGCCATGTATAGTATCGAATCTCTATAATGCAAAGTTCATATGTGGCATCCAAGATGACTTGGGTGCCCTCTCAGAAAGGATTTGATGAATTTGTGGAGGAGTGATATATCACTGGGAATAAGTGATGACCGTTATATGAAACCATAACATTTAACATAACTTCTACATAACAGATGCTGGGATAGGCAAACAGGAGATAGGCATCACCATTGCACTCTGCCTGCAAACTCTCAGAGGCATCTGGAATCTGACTGATGCCAAAAATAAATTGCTAGTCTCCATTGTCCTTGGTCTGAGCTCTCCTTTTGGGGGAACTGCATCCTTCAAGGATCAGAAAAGCCTCAAAAGGGAAACGAAGAGCTAGGATACTGCATAATATTTGAATTATTTGTAACAGCTTTTTACTTACTTTTTAAATGAGATTTTAACTCAGTTGTTTTAATAACTCAGGTGTTGTGATATTTAAAAATATAATTTTATAGGGTTTTAATTGTATAGTTTTTAAGGTTGTGAGCTAAAAACCTTTCTGTAATGGAACTGAAAGAAGAACCTTTCCTGAGGATCTGGTTCTGTTATTGGTTCCGTAGCATATGATTTCTTATCTCCAGCCATTATTTCTTTCTTTCTTATACTTATATTCCACTTTTCCTTCATTGAGCTCAGGGCATCCTGCACAGCTCTTACAATGCTTACTTTATCATCACAACAGCTTGCATATAGGGTTCATTACACTTAGTGAGCATGACAGACCCAAGTGACCTTCATAGCTCAGTGAGGACTGGAGAACCCCAAAATCCCAAGCCAGATTGGGTTGAGGAGGTGGAACTACTTAAGCAGTTGTTGCTAATTCACAAATCTGTGGTAGTGAAATACATGAATATAAAGGGCCGATTATACTGCAAGCTACAAAACAAAATTCATTTTAATTATCATCAATTAAATGCAGAGATGATGTGCAATTTATTTATTTATTTGGTAGTTTTGTATACCGGTCTTCTCACCTCCATTCGAGGGACTCTGGCCGGTTTCCAACATCAATATTACAGACCGTCATTAAAACATCATATTTCTAAATCACACTAAAACATTAAAACATTGAAACAATTAAAATGGCAAAAATACAATCATATGATTACAGTGGTCAGTTGTCATCAAAGTCATTATTCGTCGTCTTCCATCCATATCACAGGATCATGGCTCATTCATTGAATGCCAGTCCCCAAAGCCAGGTTTTCACCTGTTTCCTGAATGTTAAGATCGAAGGGGCAGTTCTGATCTCCAGTGGAAGGGAGTTCCAGAGTCGATTCTGTCAGAAATATTAAAAAATTACCAGGTATTTTTAATTACAAAAATGTGAGTCAACCACTGAAAGGGGTAAATGGATGCAATGACTTAGCAAATGCTGCAGTTCAATATAAGTATGTGTGATTGTAGCTTAGTTTGCATCAGTGTTAGTTGCCCTCAGTCTGAGAGAGGCCTCAGTGTGAGAAGGCTCCAGTGTCAGTAGGCATCAGCATGAGAAGGCCTGGTGTGAGAAGGCTTCGGTGAGAGAAGCCCCAGGTTGAAGGCCATCATGGGTGAAGGCTGTGTGTAAAAAGTTACTGTATGATGCTCCTGTGTAACTTGGGTGTGAGAAGAGGTTCTGTGAGAGTGAAACTGTTTATCTTCATAAGAAAGAAGCCCAGTGTGGAAGCAAAGAAGGAAATACAGATAAATTTATTTGTGTTATGAAAACCATGTTCTTGTAAATGGTACAACCATATTATTTTGCTATAAGGAAAAGACTCCTATGGAAGAGATAACATCAGTCTTTGTGTTTTTGTTCTTTTTATCAGTTTTGGCTACTGGTGCTGGTTCATGCTGCTGCTGATAAGTTACTCTGTTGTACATTTATGAGGAGGGTCTTTTGTTAATAAGACCACTTGCCCAACAATTTCTAGATAAAATAGAAGTGAGAGCTTAACCACAGAAAAGGCAGTAGGAAATCTTCATTTTTCTTTCTTTACTTTGTTAGTTGAAGTTTTTGTTATATATTTAAGTAGTGTTTAGATTTGTACAAAGATTAACCCAGGCATGGGCAAACTTCGCACCTCCAGGTGTTTTGGACTTCAACTCCCACCATTCCTAACAGCCTCTGGCCCTTTCCTTTTCCCCCTCCGCCGCTTAAGTCCAAAACACCTAGAGGGCCGAAGTTTGCCCATGCTTGGGTTAAGTGTTATATTTCTTTGTTTTTCTTCTGGTTCTGTATCTCTTTGGTAGTGTAGTGTAGTGTATTGTTTTTGTAGTTTGTAGTTTGTTACATGTTGTATTCAATTGTATTCAATGTAGATGTTATTCAATTAGAAGTGAAAGTTTACATCCTCTGCCTGATCCAGGGTAGAAGGGCCCACCAAATGCCAGACTTGGGTTCCCTCCAAAATCTGCTTTGCCTCATTAAAGGCTTTACTTATAAATTTGCTTTAATAAGAAAAGTGTGGCTCTCAGGATGATCCTTTTGCGTGCGCCAAACATTAATCTCTGTACTTAGAAGTTCACAGAATAAGCACAGTAGCTTATATTTAGAGAGAGAAAAAAACATTTAGAGAAGGAATTTACCATTGCTTTCCCGGTCTTGGCAAATAAACTCTTATAGCAGCATTTCTAAACCTGGGAGTTGGGACCCTTGGGGGGCTCGTGAGGGGGTTTCAGAAAGGTTGCCAAAGACTATCAGAAAACATATATTTCTGATGGTCTTAGGAGTCTCTTTGGTAGAGAAGGCTAAAGGTCTCTGCCTGTCCTTCTCTTCCTTTTTGGAAACAGACGGCAAATCCTCCCACCAAAAGCCCACATCTACTGGGATTGGCCAGCCCCTCAGTTAAGCTGGGGGATGTTTCTGAGACTCAAAGGGGGGAGGGAAGAGCAGGCATGCTCAGCGCATGGCAGTGTGGTGCACATGTGCAGATGAGGGAGAGCATGTGAGGCTGGAGGGAGGCTTTGGGCATATTTAGTATTCGGGCCAAGTTTGGTCCATATCCATCATTGTTTGAGTCCACGGTGCTCTCTAGATGTAGACTACAACTCCAAAACTGAAGGTCAATGCCCACCAAACCCTTTCAGTATTTTCTGTTGGCCATGAGAATTCTGTGTGCTAAGTTTGGTTCAATTCCATCGTTGGTGGTGTTCAGAATGCTCTTTGTAAGGTAAAGGTAAAGGTTGTCCCCTGACATTAAGTCCAGTCATGTCTAACTCTGGGGTGTGGTGCTCATCTCCATTTCTAAGCCGAAGAGCCGGCGTTGTCCGCAGACACCTCCAAGGTCATGTGGCTGGCATGACTGCATGGAGTGCCGTTACCTTCCCGCTGGAACGGTACCTATTGATCTACTCACATTTGCATGTTTTTGAACTGCTAAGTTGGCAGAAGCTAGGGCTGACAGCGGAAGCTCACACCACTCCCCGGAATCAAACCTGCGACCTTTCGGTCAACAAGCTCAGCAGCTCAGTGCATTAACCCACTGCACTCTTTGTAGGTGAACTATAAATCCCAGCAACTACAACTCCCAAATGACAAAATCAATCCCCCCCCCCCCCCCCCAACCTCACCAGTATTAAATTTTGGACATATTGGGTATTTGTGCTAAATTTCATCCAGTGAATGAAAATACATCCTGCATATCAAATATCTACATTACAATCTGTAACAGTAGCACAGTTACAGTTACGAAGTAGCGATGAAAATAATTTTATGATTGGGGGTCACCACAACGTGAGGAACTGTATTAAGGAGTCACAGCATTAGGAAACACTTGGTGAAGGAGTTGTCCAAAGTTCTGAAATGACATCTTCCTAAGCCATTGAGAACTGGTCTCTGTAATTTCCCTTAAAAGTATAAAATGCTGCCCCTGAAGGAACAGAGTCTTCTCTTATCGGCTTGAGACTTGTCTATAAACTTAAATCCAGTTCCAATTTATTTCTGCCTTTCTGATTTCTCAACTAGTATTTTTCACTATCATGCACCTGCTCTTCCCCTTTTCCTTCAAACGGGAAAAAGCCACCACAGCAGCAATGGTGTTTTATGGCATTATTAAGATTAAAATAGAAAGAAAGACCTCGGGTTATGGACTGTATTACGAGAGCTATAAAACTGACCATAGAGAATTATAAATGAAGTGCTGAGGCTTCTCCTCCTGACAGTTTGCTTACCGTTTTCAGATTTACTGTCAGCCAACATGGTTAGTGGGTTGTAATTTCTACAATCAGCCTGTTATTCTAGGAGCGTGAGTGTACATGTGAAAAAAGATAAGTTAGTAATAGCTGCTGAGGAAGAGAGAAGTGAATTCTCTACTGTAATAAAAGGAGGAAAAACCACCTAACTGAGCAAGCAGCACAGTCTGTCCATCTGTCCAACAGTATGGTTTTCTTTTGTTGTGATTGGCACATACTGTTTATGTAGGTTCTTCATTTCTAGAAAAAGAGATGCTATGGCTGGCTGATTGAATTTGTATCTATTTTTTCAGCTCCACTACTAACTTCAATCTTAGCTGCAAGGGGAATAGATGGAGAAGTTTTGTTTTAGATTACAATTTCCAAAATTTTAGGAGTTGTTAACCCCCTAGTTTTTTTAAGCTTTGTGGGAACAACTGCCTGGGAGATTCTGGACATTGTAGCACCGTGGTCTGTTAACATCTATGAGCACTACAATCATGTTCTCTGTGAAAACAGGAACACTCTGGCATTGCCCTTTTTTCTTTCACATGGTTCCCGTAACACTGCTCTATTAACACAGATTGCGATATCTGTTTATCACACTTCCTTATAAACCATTCCTCTCTACCTGGGCTTTAATTTTCCTAATGCATTCTCCATTTTTAAAAGACAGGGAGAACTGCACATTTCAGAATATGGCTCATTATTATGAAAACCTGCAATTTCATGGTTTCATTAGTAAGTGATTGTGATTGTGTACTGCTGCTTTTCTGGTTTCCTGTGCAAGCATTTATCTCTTCGTACCTCTTATCATAATAAATATGGATGTGTTGTCAATTCCAGTGGATGATAATGTATTGCAAGCCCAAGCTTACACACATTAGTTTGTGCTGCCAGGGGGATATATAGCTATCAGTGCCAAGTGTGATTTTGGGGCGCTAGGATCACAACAGCAGAACTCTAAGGATTCGCATTGATAATAATGTTTGTCCATTTCTCTCTCTAAATACAAGTTACTGTGCTTATTCTGTGAACTTCCAAGCATGGAAGTTAATGATTGGCACACACAAAAGAAGCATTCTGTGAACTACAC
Source organism: Anolis sagrei (assembly GCF_037176765.1). Classification (NCBI taxonomy): domain Eukaryota; kingdom Metazoa; phylum Chordata; class Lepidosauria; order Squamata; family Anolidae; genus Anolis; species Anolis sagrei. The sequence continues at coordinate 45,213,938 of NC_090026.1, read as the reverse complement.
ATTTCTTATTAAAGCAAATTTATAATTAAAGACTTTAACGAGGCAAAGCAGATTTTGTACCCCATCAAAATTAAGTATGCATAACCATATTCACATTTGTTAAATCAATGCTGTTTCCAAGAATATATCTGCAGTATATCCCATATGAAGGGAATACTTATACAGCAAACAAAAAAGCAGAATAGTGCCAGGAAATAACTTCAAAATGGCATGGTTAAATTAAGAATTTAAATTTTAAACTTGCAGCCAAATGGAGCAAAAGAAGCAACTACTGGCAATGCTGCCAGAGGTCCTCTCCATCCACTTGCCAGAAATTCAATGGCCACAACTTGGGAGCAAGGAAGTGGAGCCACGACATGGCTCTCTCAATATCATGACAGAAGGTCTAGTTACCTATCACACAAGTGGCAACTCTGGGATGGCATACTGTTTAGACCTTCTTCATGGGTTTTTCCCATAAAGTAAAAGGCATGGACAAACAGTGGGGAGCAGGGGAGCTGACGATGACATGCTACAGCATTGAATGATAAGCAGCGCAGTCACACACAGCTACAAATGTGTTAAACAGCTCACATGTGTCAAAGTCCTCTGTTCAAAAGTTCCCAATCTTAGTGAGAACTACTAGTTGGAGATTCTGAGCATTGTAGTCTAATCATCTAACTCAGTGGTTCTCAACCTGTGGATCCCCAGATGGGATTTCTGGGAGTTGTAGGTCAAAACACCTGGAGACCCACAGGTTGAGAACCACTGATCTAACTGTTCCAAAGTTTGTGTAGCCTGCTGTCTGCGTATTTTAGGAATTGTAACCCAAATGTGTTTTGGTTGTTCGGGGTAAAAAAAATTCAGTGGTCAGTTATACTCGTTTCATTTATGCTGGGGCTTTAGTAATGCAGTCTTTTCATGCTCCACAGATAAAGTGTGGTGATTCCACATTAACTGCTATGACTGCATTTTGTGGGATTCTGGGGTTTGTAATTTAGAGAGTGCTTGTTTCTGGCTGAAAATTGTAAATTGCCCTCCCTCAGTTGCAAATCGCAGTATTCCCTAAGATATAGTACAATTAGTACTGTAACTGTGTAATGTAAAAGGTCCTCTAGTAATAAACCGATATTATAGAACCAAGTCTAGTCACAGTTTAAGACAAATGGAACCTCCAAAATATTGCTACAATGTGGAATGTTCCTGTTCGATGTTCCATTTAGCCAGCCACTCCCTCCTTCAGGATATTACATTTATGTCTTTTCCTTTTTCTACTAAAGAGAGTCCAATGTCCATGACCACAAAGAGTCAAACTAGACATATGTTTAGCAGTTCTTTAGAAGAGATGCACCCTTTAGTGTGAAAATGTCTGCTTGTCATGGTACACCATATGATTTTGCTCAAATATGTATCTTTCATTTACCTGTAATGGTCTGTCATTTTGGCTTTGCTAGCTTTTAAACTCATTAATTTTAATTAATTTTATATCTTTCATCTTGATATGTTTTGTTCCTTGTTTGATTTTTAAAGTTAGGTCTGAAATTGTAATTTTGTCATCATTGTCCAATTTTGTAATGTTTTAGACTACTGCAACGCTCTCTACGTGGGGTTGCCTCTGAAGACTGCCCGGAAGCTTCAATCAGTCCAACGCGCGGCAGCCAGATTGCTAACAGGAGCAGGGTACAGAGACCATACGACCCCTCTGTTACGCCAACTCCACTGGCTGCCTATCAGCTTCCGGGCACAATTCAAAGTGCTGGTGTTGACCTATAAAGCCCTAAACGGCGCCGGCCCAGTTTAACTGTCCGAACGGATTCTCCCCTATGAACCATCAAGGCTACTAAGATCTTCTGGGGGGGCCCTGCTCTCGGTCCCACCACCTTCACAATCGAGATTGGTGGGGACGAGGGACAGGGCCTTCTCTGTGGTGGCTCCCCGGCTTTGGAACGCCCTCCCACTAGAGGTTAGATCTGCCCCCTCCCTCCTGACGTTCAGGAAATCGCTAAAAACATGGCTCTGGAGGGTGGCATTCGAAGACTGAACCTAGAACCTTCCCTGTGATGACCTATGATGAACTGTGACTATGAATTTGTTTTTGACTATGACTGGATTGACGATTTGGCATATTGTAATGATGTAATGATGATGTTTTTATTGTACTAAGTTGTACTATTTTAATATGTTTTGACCTGTAATTGTTGTTTTATATGATTGTATTTGATATGCACTGTAAACCGACCTGAGTCCCTCGCCGAGGTTGAGAAGGCCGGTATAGAAATCCTCTAAATAAATAAATAAATAAATTCTTGTTGGAGATGTCAATTTGGAATTTGGGTGGGTTTTGTTATTTTGTTTTTTGTCTAGTATCTTGAATGTTTGCCAATATTTGTTGTAAACTGCCCTGAGTCTCTATGGGGAGATAGAGTGGAATATAAATAAAGTTGTTGTTGTTGTTGTTGTTGTTGTTGTTGTTGTTGTTGTTAGTAGTAGTAGTAGCAGTAGTAGTAGTATGCTTTGTATATTGGCTGGTAATTAGAGGAAGATGGACTATGAAAATCAAGTGAAAAAACACCTAGCATGTACACCTCTCAAACAGTCACCTCATTCATCTCCTAAGGATAGGTCTGCTATGTTCACATTGAACCCCAGCTTCAGGAGATCTGTGTTGCATTTCAAACTTGTAAATAATCAAAAGCATGCGTGTAAAAAAAACCCAGAATGGAGGAACAATTGTAATGACTGACTGTGTAAAATGAGGTGTTTAATACAATTGTTTGCTATTGTATCTCCCATCATTCTCCTGAAAATTAAGAGGATTTTTCTGTGTGGAAAAACATATGACTTTTTCCTTGAAAATGCCAATTTTCTACCCTAGACTACAACATCCCCTCACCTTCCATAAACTGTTTTTGTGGTTTGTGAGCCCTTCAGACTCCATGGAAAACTCTTCATTTGGACAAAAAAGAGTGATTTGCCACTCCTGGAAGCCATGTTTTAAAAAACTTGTTTTTAAAAAATAAGAAGTGAAGCACATTTGGGACATTTTGGGCAGTTTTTGTGACTCCCAGCAGGTCCCCAGGTACTGAAAACTGTTCTCCGGACAGTCACCCACTCAAACAATAACAGGATGGTTGAACATGAAGGAGATCTGTTTCCACAGGCTCTCTCGCTGACCATGAGGAAGATCCATAAATGTTCAGAATGAACAGATCTAATGGGCTTGGTATCATATTGCTTGTTTATTGCTGGGATAAGGAATCAATCTCTGTGCTGAGACTCATAAAGAGTGTACTTAACACTCTCTTTATTGTAGGCGTTGAGGCAGAGCTCTGTTTGGAAGTAACGGTACTTGGTAGAGTATTAATGTAAAGTGCTTTTAGGAGTTTGATCCTGAGTGAGACATCTGACCTTCTTTTATTTCAAAGAGATTTAGACATCTGTCAAGGATCTCTTGCCATCCATCATCCATATTCAATGTCGATTTGACACCAGGTTCTTCTGCCCTCTTTCTTTCACGTTGCTGCCTTTTTTAACAGCTGCATCTACATGATCTCCCTCCCTCTCTTTTTTCAAAGTGCAAGCCACTTCAGGCCACTTCTATTTGCTTTAATTCTGAATGATTTGGGGGGGGGGGGGAGTGCACTAGAGTGCAGTTGGCCATTACTGACCATGCAGGCTCAGGATTCTGGAAACTGTAGTGCAAAAGGTAACATTTCAAAGATCTGAGGAAGAGTGCCTCATCCAATGGAGTTAACTGATATAACCAGTGAGTGACCACAGCAAATCACTGCACACTTGTATATCACAATATATGTGCCACTGTAAGTGGCCTTGAGTCCCCCTGTTGGGGTAGAGAAGGGCGGGGTATAAGTATGGAAATAAATAAATTCTGAATCCAAGTAGCTTCCAAGAACTTGTGGTTAATGGTGTCCTGGAGCCAGAGATGACAAGGTCAAAAACTTTTGGAAATAATGGTGCCATCTGCCAGGGTTCCTCTGGGTCTTTTCTAAACTTTTTGTACAGTCCTTATAATAATGAATGAGAGTAGAGCATGGTTCTTCCCTAACAGCAATGCACCATTGAGAGCTCCCTGTCATAATATGAAATTGATTATGGTTCCTTGATCTTGAATGGGAGTGAAGAATCATTCACTCCACAAAAGGCCTTCTCCTATTGAGAATAGGCTTGTTGATATGATATACACAACTGTCTGCATGTTAGAACTTTCTTTCTGAGGCATGCCTAGGGAAACTGGTGCTATGTGCCAACACTTCAAAATTTACCACTAATTTACAACTGGTACAATGTACAATTTTCAAAAAGTGGCCTTGGAGCTGTTCACTGTATGTTTAGATTACATTCAGTTAGATCCTGTCAGTTCTTCAATACTAAGCAGTGTTGCTTCTGCTTGGTACTTGCCAATGAATTCCAGACACCAGAGGACAGAACTGACAAAATCATCTCTGACTATTTCTTATCTAAGAAAACACTATGAAATTCATGAGGTCACCAGAACCTGTAAAAGGGGGCCCAGATAGCATGCCCAGAAAAAGGACTATTGAAACCACTTGGATTTTAATACAAGAAATTTTCCTTTGAAGACTATTGAACAGGTCCATCTTCCAAACTGTTCATGTGAACTCCGTCCCTTCTTCCATGTTAAGTCATTCTATTGTGCCTAATACTCCATTAATTGCCCAGCCTCAAATAGTTTAATACCACTGACCTAGTTGGGCAGTAAGACAAATTGGGGAGTTGTGTTGCCTAATAATCAAGGAGGGACAAACAGGCACCGGAGAGATTAAGTGAATGAGATGAGTGCACCCACAACATAGACTGTTTATTTAAAACTCTGTAACTGGAGCTGTGGCGGTAGGCCAGGCTAATTTGAGTAGCAGGCTGTCCTTTTTTTAGAGTGCCATGGCCTTTTGGAAGCATTTTGTCCAGATAACTTTCCAATTTTAATTTCTGCCAATATTAAAAATAACCTTGTCACCGGTGGGAAAGATGTTAATGAACAATATGCGTCGGAAATGCAGTAGCACACCATAGCACGTCTGGGTCAGAGGTTATCTCAGCCCATGGTAGAAGCCAACAGGCAGCTGAAATGTCTTGGATTTGGGAGGACACCTACAGACATTAACCTCATTTCTTCAAAGCTGCTTTTAAAACTATTTTGGTGTTCATTTGTTTTAATTTGCTCTACATAATTCTACTTACTATAATCTTCTTCATATTATTTGCTGGTTCAATTTTTAAAAATCATTACCTCTCTAATATTTGGGTTACATCACCTAGCATTTCTTCTTTGCTTGATAATATCCAACTGTGTAACTATCTACTCTCTGCTTATGGCACATTATGATATTGTCATGAAATGCTCTCTGACTATGGTAGATAAATAGAGTTACTTGGGAGCTGATTGCTGATTGCCAGAGTTTGAGGTTGGAGTGTAGTTATAGTTCCCTGAAGAATTCATTCCCTGACCTCAGTCAATTTTCTAGAAAAGTGCTTCTCAGGCAAACTTATGTGGTAGACTGACAGTTATTTTTTGTGCAACATGCCCTCTAGCTGTCCCAATTTGGCAGGGACATTTTGCTTGTCCCACTTTTTTGGGTGCATTTACAACATTTCAGTTTCTCTTCTCTTCCCCTTTCCTTCTTCCCCCTTTGTCGTCACCTTGCAGTATATACTCCTGTACATACATGTCAATCTCACAAGTCAAGGGTGGGTATAGGGGCCATAATCATGAATTTTTCTATGACCTGTGAATATATCGAGAGTACTTCCGCATAGAGGCAAAAGCATCAATGCCATGGGGGTCAGCTACCCCCCATCACTGTTCCCACTTCCCCACACCAGTATTTTATTATTATTATTTACTGTTCTACTTCTTTCCCTTTTTGATAAGAGTTAAGGTATAGTACTCAAATTGATTCCTGGATAAGCCAACCCAGTTTTGCGGGGTTGTTTTTTAAACTAAAACTTCTAGACTTCTAGAGGATGACTCCCATGTTGCAGCAGCTCCACTGCTGCTGGTCTGATTCTGGGTTAAATACAAAGTGCTGGTTATTACCTATAAAACCCTAAACAGTTCAGGCCCAGTCTATTCACAAAACCACATCTCTGTGTATACAAAGCAGCTCGAGCGCTGCGATCTGAGAAGGAGGCTCTGCTCTCGGTCCCACCCCCATCTCAAGCACGGCTGGTGGGAATGAGAGAGGGGGCCTTCTCCATGATCGCTCCCCACCTCTGGAGTTCTCTCCCTAAAAACTGCCCCCTCTCTCCTTGCCTTCAGAAAGTTGCTAAAAGCCCATCTATGAACTCTGGCATATGGAGAGAAGGGAGATTAATACATCTTTATACATACCTTGTCTGCTTGTTGGACACCCATTTTTGCTCATAGAAAGTTGTATGCCATCTTGGCATTAATACTTTTAGTGTAATTTTTAAGAGTTTTAAAAGCTTGTTATGTTGCAAATGTTTGTGATGTACCATGTCTATTTAATAAAGTTGTTAATTATATATATTTTTAGTCTGTTTTTACTTCTTGATTTGATTTATTAAGGTTGCTAACAGGGGCGGGGTACAGGGAGTGTACAACTGCCTTGTTATGCCAGCTCCACTGGCTGCCAATTAGCTTCCGAGCACAATTCTAAGTGCTGGTTTTAACCTTATAAAACCCTATACAGTTCTGGCCCAGTTTACCTGTCCAAATGTATTCTCCCCTATGAACCATCAAGAGTGTTAAGATCATCTGGAAAGGCCCTGCTCTCAGTCCCGTCACCTTCACAGGCACGTCTGGTGGGGACAAGAGACAGGGCCTTTTCTGTGGTGGCCCCTCGGCTATGGAATTCCCTCCCAAATGAAATTAGATCTGCCTCCTCCCTCCTGACCTTTAGGAAGCTAGTGAAAACCTGGCTGTGTAACAAAGCTTTTGCGGAATGTCTGAGACCGGCAATCAACTAATGGTACTGATCACAATATATGGACTGGACATATGGACTGAGTTGGACACGATTTTATCTTGGCGAATGGCTTTTATGTAACTTTATGTAATTTATGTAATTTATCTTATATGTAATTGGTAACTTAATGTTGTGTGACCCTGGACTCATCTCTGAGCCTGGAGCCCCAGGTTTCAGCGGTGACCAGGGGAGCATTTGCACAGCTTCGGCTCGTGCGCCAGCTGCGCCCGTATCTTGGGAAGTCTGACTTGGCCACGGTGGTACACGCTTTGGTCACATCCCGCCTCGACTACTGCAACGCTCTCTACGTGGGGCTGCCCTTGAAGACGGCCCGGAAGCTTCAGCTAGTCCAGCGCGCGGCAGCCATGTTGTTAACGGGAGCTGGACGCAGAGAGCATACAACGCCTCTGCTGTCCCAACTCCACTGGCTGCCGATCTGCTACCGGGCCCAATTTAAGGTGCTGGTGCTATCCTACAAAGCCCTAAACGGTTCCGGCCCAAAATACCTTGCAGACCGCATCTCGGCCTACGAGCCCACGAGGGCCTTGAGATCATCCGGGGAGGCCCTTCTCTCGGTCCCGCCCGCCTCACAGGCACGTCTGGCGGGGACGAGGGAGCGGGCCTTCTCGGTGGTGGCCCCCCGGCTGTGGAACACTCTCCCGGTTGAAGTTAGACAGGCGCCCTCCTTGATGGCCTTCCGTAGGGGCCTAAAAACATGGCTCTTTGAGCAGGCCTTCAACTAAGTATAGTTAATTGACACTGGAATGAATTAGGACTGCGAATTTTGGCTATGACCCCAGGACTTGACGAAGCGGATTTTTAGTATAAGTATATGTTGTGTTGTATTTGTCTGTTTTGTATGTCTAGACCCGCTGTACACTGTCTTCCTTGTTGTTGTTCACCGCCCCGAGTCGCCTCCGGGCTGAGAGGGGCGGTCAATAAATGCAATAAATAAATAATAAATAAATAAATAAATATTATGTTTTAGATTTTCAGTGTTAGCATTGAATCTTTGCTGTTAGCCGGTCTGAGTCCCTCTGCAGAGGTAGAGAAGATCGTGATATAAAAGTTTTAAATAAATAAAAAATAAATATTATTTGTTGTTTTGGCATTAAATGTTTGCCATTGTGTTTATTTTGTTGAAAACTGCCCTGATTCCCCTCGGGGAGATAGGGCTGTTTATAAATAAAGAAGTATCATCATCATCATCATCGTATACTCAGGCGAAAGCAGACTGTTGTATCTTTTCCTGGGTTTTGTTTCCTTCCTCATTAATGTTTGCAACCATCCAGGTCCTATTTTTTATCTGTGATGTGTTGAAATATATGATGTGCTTCGGCCTTTACCACACTCATGCCCGTTGGCCACAACTGTTGACATAAAAAGTAGCCCCTCACACTTTATACAAGAATATAGTTGAATTACAAATGTCCTCTTTTGGTGTCTGCCTGAGCAAATAGTGGAAGATATTCTTGATTCCTACTTTGTTCAAGTGTATCACACTGGAATGATTTAATTCATCTTTCCTCCAAGGTTCCACTGAATTTAAATGGCCATCTCTTTCTCAATATACTAGTTGGGTTTTCTCAGTGCCTAAAATATGTGGAATATTGCTCACTTTGTTTCAAAGAGTTGGGCATGATGAGAACAATACAAGCAGGCATGCCTTCTGTCAAAATCTATGGGAGGCTATACTTGCATAATATAAAAAAATGTAAAAAGAAAAGCAAACAAACTCATATCTTTGCATTTATATAGTATGCATCTAGTTTTCAAAGCACTTCAAATAATCACAATAATCCTTTCAACAGCCCTATAATATTAGACACTGTCTGTCTATTGCAAATGAGGAATTAGATTCCAAGTGACAGGTCTCATTTTCACAGCCATTGTGCTAAAGAACCAATAAACATGCAGAGTCCTGTTTGTGCAAAAGAAAAATTCCAAAATCTTTCAACCTCATTCCTTTGCTTACTTTGCTTACACCATTAACAAATAACTCCCGCCACCAAGAATATTTATTCGATTTTAATTATTTCTTCTTGTATGGTCTCTTGTGGAGATGGGGGAGAACCTTGTCAGAATGTGAAAGATGATTTAAAAGTATTCTTGGAAATAAATAAGCTTCACTCATACAGAGATACCTGCTGTAATAGTCAATTATTATCATATTCCACAGAGAAAGGAAGAGGTGATTCAGGTATATCTGGTCTTTGCAGAATTTCGTTTTCAACTGAGCGAAATATCTCCTCCACTGTTAACATCAGTATATCTGAGAATAAAGTCCAGTTCAAAATAGTTAATTCTGTAATGCAAGGTTTAAATATACAAAAAATGTTTAATTCAGTTTCATTTCCACCAATTAATATGCCTTGAAATGGCTGTCGTGAAGTTTACCGTTAACTTAAGAGGGTGCATGAGATACTGTTGAAGTAAAGGCCCTGCAGTGCCATCCAGAAGTATTTTCACCTGAGATAACAGTATATTGTGGACAAAAGCAATAACAAAGAACTTAATTTAGTAAAGGAATGGTCAACATATGTTTCTCCAGGTGTGTTGGAATCATCCCTTGCTTTTGTCAACATCTGGAAGACCATAAATTTCCTCTTACAGTTGCCAGATCTCAGGACCTGGAGCAAATTCTCCAGTCATCAGAGCAAGAAAAAGAAATCTCAAGGCAAACGTGCTGCTTTGGAACTTTCCTCATTTGTTAGACTCGGGTTGGCATGCTGCTAATGAGTTACAAAGGCATAAGTTGGACATGCCATCACAATTCACTTTTCTTTTTTTTTTTGCTCCAGTCTCAGATGAACGCAAACAAAAAACCTGTTCTGAACAAATCCTGCCAAGGAAATCCTTCAATGTGTTTGTCTTTGGGTCCCAGTACATCTGAAATGACCTGAAGGCACACAACAACAAAAAGGGGTCAGATTTCTGTTCCAAGCACGCTATGACCAAAATCATTCCCCAAACCCACCTGTAAACAGCACAGCCCTCCTTTAACACAACATTTTCCATGTTGTTGGAGAGCAGACTAAGGATGGGGATGGAATAAGTCTAGCTCTTTTTTTGCAGCTGGATACAATGCAAGGACTTCGTCTGTAGGGAGGTCCCATGGATCCCCAGAGGTCCTTGCAGATAGTATTTCAGCATATCCTGCTACAGGAAAATAGTTCAATTAATTGCTTGTCATCCTTCTGCAGATAGGGTAGCCCTACTATACTATTTGTGGGATTTGTGAGCAGATCACCAGCATGAAGGAAAAATAAAGCTGTTGAAGGCTTTCATGGCTGGAATCACTGGGTTGTTGTAGGTTTTTTGGGCTATATGGCCATGTTCTAGAAGCATTCTCTCCTGACATTTCACCTGCATCTCTGGCAAGCATCCTCAGAGGTTGTGAGACCTCACAATGTCTGAGGAAGCTTGCCATAGATGCAAGCGAAACGTCAGGAGATAACGCTTCTAGAACATGGCCATATAGCCCGAAAAACCTACAACAGCTAAAAAATAAAGCTGTAATTTTGATGTTTGCTGATATCATTTACTGGACTCATATTGTCAGCAGGGTTCTAGTTCTTACTTTTCTTATTATTTTCATTCTCTCATAGGGATGAAGCGGCCCTTAAGCCCATGCCATTCCCCTACCACTGGGAATGGCATCCGTGGAAGCCTCACAGAGAGCCCTGGTATAGGAAGTCTACCAGAGCAGCGCTCGAAAAGAGAGAAGAAGCATCCATCATATACACTTTGTGAGGTGTGTAATATCCAGCTCAATTCAACTGTCCAGGCTCAGATCCACTACAATGGGAAGTCACACCAAAAGCGCCTCAAGCAGCTCAACAAGGGCAAAAACCAAGGAAGTCAAGGTAAAACCTCATGTGTACATAATGCCTTTGACAAGTTTGATAGAAATTTTCAAATATGGCAGGTCCTTAAAATGCATAAACAGACATCACAGAGCTGTCACCCTCAGCTGTCCATATGTGCTCAGTATGACCTCCATGCCGTCTATGGTTTTGCCATTTTTACCTACTCCATCTGGCAAAACATGTTCTCTCTAGAAATTTTCTAGGTCATTCAAGTAATTCTTTGGTATGCTTCTGCTGGAAATTGGCATAGATTCATCCTTAAGAACCAAGCAAACTCCTAGAGAGGATACCTAGATCCTCCAGCATGACTCTATGGTGAATTCCAGTGTAAATAGTCCATTTCAATAAGGTTTGATGTTATCCATGGGTCCTGTTTCCATGTTAAGCTTAGCACACCCTGTGGCTGAAGTCAAGCACAGCCTCCAGATGCCAGAAATGGAAAAAAGATGGAAAAAGTCTTTACTTCTGTTATGTATTGTCTGTCCTTGTTAATTGTATAATGGCAGTGAATGTTTGCCATATATGTGTTCTGTAATCCACCCTGTGACCCCTCGAGGAGATAGAAAGGAATTTCAATGAAGTATATTATTATTATTGTTGTTATTATTATTAATTATCATTATTATCATTCAAGTCTAGTATTTCATCTTTGCTGCTCCTCATGTCTAGCATTCATTTCTAGATCACTAAATTAACACCACATCTCTATGATGTTGTTGTTGTTGTTGTTGTTGTTGTTCATTCGTTCAGTCATCTCCGACTCTTCATGACCTCATGAACCAGTCCACACCAGAGCTCCCTGTCGGCCATCATCACCCCCAGCTCCTTCAAGGTCAGTCCAGTCACTTCAAGGATGCCATCCATCCATCTTGCCCTTGGTCGGCCTCTCTTCCTTTTACCTTCCACTTTCCCCAGCATAATTGTCTTCTCTAGGCTTTGCTGTCTCCTCATGATGTGGCCAAAGTACTTCAACTTTGTCTCTAGTATCCTTCCTTCCAGTGAGCAGCCGGGCTTTATTTCCTGGAAGATGGACTGGTTGGATCTTCTCACAGTCCAAGGCACTCTCAGAACTTTCCTCCAACACCACAGCTAAAGCATCGATCTTCCTTCGCTCAGCCTTCCCTAAGGTCCAGCTCTCACATCTCTATGACTTCCCCCTAATTTCTATAAAAAATTGGTTTAATTACTTTTGATTAACTGCTTAGCTTATATACCCTATCTAAAACATGGGACACTGAAATAATTCGTTTTTGTGTTTCAGCAGGAACTGACTCAGTTTAATCTAAAGATTAAAATGCAACAGTATTTTGAAATTTGAACTTATTTTGTGATGTACTTCTTGTCAGCAAAAAACCCCCCCACAAAAATTCATACTTTTCAAGATAACGTATTTAGAAGTGCGTAGCTTTACAATAAAAATGTTCAGAAATACCAATCTAAGTTGTGTTGTTGAAGGCTTTCATGGCCATAAACACTAGGTGTCTGTGAGTGTTCTGGGCTGTATGGCCATGTTCCAGAAGCATTCTCCCCTGATGTTTCTCCCACATTTATGGTGGTCATCCTCAGAGGTGGAGCCCCCGGTGGCACAATGGGTTAAATCCTTGTGCTGGCAGGACCACTGACCAACAGGTCAGCAGTTTGAATCTGGGAGAGCGGATTGAGCTCCCTCTGTCAGCTCCAGCTTCCTATGCGGGAACATGAGGGAAGCTTACCACAGGATGGTAAAACATCAAACATCTGGGTGCCCCCTGAGCAATGTCCTTGCAGACGGCCAATTCTCTAACACCAGAAGTGACTTGCAGTTTCTCAAGTCACTCCTGACATGAAAAAAAAATCCTCAGAGGTTGTGAGGTTGTGAGGTCTGTTGGAAACTAGGCAAGGAAACTAGGAAACTGTGGAATGTCTAGGGTGGGGGAAAGAACTCTTGTCTGTTGGAGGCAAGTGTGAATGTTGCAATTGACCACCTTAATTGGCATTTAATGGCCTTGCAGCTTCAAAGCTTGGCTGGTTGCTGCCTAGGAGATCTTTTGTTGGAAGGTGTTAGCTGGCCCTGATTGATTCTTGTTTGGAATTGTCCTGTTTTTGAGTGATGCTCTTTATTTACTGTCTTGATTTTAGAGTTTTTAAATACTGGTAGCCAGATTTTGGTCATTTTCATGGTTTCCTCCTTTCTGTAGAAATTGTTCACATTCTTGTGGATTTTAATGGCTTCTCTGTGTAGTTGGACATGGTAGTTGTGAGAGTGGTCCAGCATTTCTGTGTTCTCAAATAATACTCTGTGTCCATGTTGGTTCATCAGGTGTTCTGCTATGGCTGGCCTCTGGGGATGCATGCCATAGACGTGGGCAAAATGTCAGGAGAGAATGCTTCTGGAACATGGACATACAACCCAGAAAATTCCCAGCCATCTATCTACGTTGTTGTACAGATTTTAAAATGACCGGAAAGACAGACCAGAATGATGAATTAACACATGAAACACACTCTGGAAATACACCTCTATTCCCTCTTGAAACTAATCCCAATTGAACCCATGCATATACTTTTCCTACTTTCGTTTCTTTCCATTATTGTCTTTCCTCTGTTAAATTTGAAACTAAAGCTACTTATTGTAGGAAGTACATTCTGCTGTTGATTTGTAAATCAATGTTAATGACACTGTACAAATTATATATTGACATTTCCCACTATGGCACTATTTCCAAGGTGGTAGAATTACATGATTATGTAAACCAAGTAGTTATGCTGACAGGACAAGACATATTGATAATCATAGGTGACAGGCAACAGAGCAGAACCAAACATTGTAAGAAAATTTAGTTTAGGACCAAGAAATGAAGCAGCTGAGGAACAGAATGAATTTTGGGAGGCCAAAAGTGTTTTCATTACAAACATATTTTTCATGCAAACATGAGCCCCCAGTGGCGCAGTGGGTTAAACCCCTGTGCCGGCAGGACTGAAGATCAATAGGTCGCAGGCTTGAATCCGGGGAGAGCACAGATGAGCTCCCTCTATCAGCTCCAGCTCCTCATGCGGGGACATGAAAGAAGCCTCCCACAAGGATGGTAACACATCAAAACATCCGGGCATCCCCTGGGTAACATCCTTGCAGGCGGCCAATTCTCTCACACCAGAAGCAACTTGCAGTTTCTCAAGTCGCTCCTGACATGACAAAAAAAAATGCTGCATTTATAGATGTCAACTGATGGGCAAAATCAAATACACTACATAGAGAAGTTAAATTACCCCTTCAAAAACAAGACAAGGTGCAAATTATGGCATAGACCATGAACTGCTCATATGAAAAATTAGACTAAGAATAAAAAAGAATACCAAAACACATTCTACCCAAAACAGGCTGAAAGACTATTCTGTAGAGTTTAAATAATGTAAAAAATAGATTTGCACTTTTAAATTTAGTTGACTGGGAGCCAGCAGAACTCTGGGCTGAAGCCAGGGACATTGTGAGGAAGAAATTCAAAAAAGATGCTATCTGTTACCAGAAAGAAAGAAGGAAGGAAGGAAGGAAGGAAGGAAGGAAGGAAGGAAGGAAGGAAGGAAAAGCACTACTGGATAAACCTCTTCAACAATTAGGAACAGAAAAGAAGAAAAAGTAAAGGGAGATAGAAATGGAGTCAGAACTTAGCCACTGTATTGTCGAAGGCTTTCATGGCTGGAATCACTAGGTTCTTGTGGGTTTTTTCGGGCTATAAGGCCATGTTCTAGAGGCATTTCTCCTCACGTTTCGCCTGCATCTATGGCAAGCATCCTCAGAGGTAGTGAGGTCTGTTGGAAATAGGACAATGGGTTTATATATGTGGAATGGCTGGGGTGGGGCACAGAGCTCTTCCCTGCTAGAGCTAGGTATGAATGTTTCAACTGACCACCTTCATTAGCATTTGAAGGCCTGCCTGAGCCTGGGAAAATCTTTTGTTGAGAAGTGTTAAGATGTGCCTGGTTGTTTCCTCTCTGCCTCTAGAACATGGCCCTATAGCCCGAAAAAAACCCACAAGAACCTAACTTAGCCACTGTTCAGTGACCTGTGCAAAGACACACAGGTAGAACACTTCCATGGGATCTGAGAAATCAAAGAGAAATTTAGCCCAATAATGGGAGTGCTATATGACCAAATAGAGGAACACAACACACAATCAAGAAAAAATAATAATTAGATAATGGAAGAAATGCACTGGAAAATTATGTAAAGGAGATGAAAGAATGACAGAGTCATTCAAGGAAGAACCATTTGAAGATGAACCCACAATTTTAGAAAGTGAAGTGGAAACTGCCCTCAGCGTACTTGAGAAAAATAAATCACCAGGAGCAGATGGCATACCATGTGCTCAAGCTACAGAGACAGATTCCACACAAGCTCTAAACCCTATTAACAAAAACAGAAATCAAAACAATGGCTCACATAGTAGAAATGCTGAATACACATTTCAAAAGAATTCCCCAGGGATTGCACCAACTACTAGACCAGGGGTCCTCAAACTAAGGCCCGGGGGCCAGATGCGGCCCTCCAAGGCCTTTTACCCGGCCCTCGCTCAGGGTCACCTTAAGTCTGAAATGACTTGAAAGCACACAACAACAACAACAACAACAACAACAACAACAATCCTACTCATCAGCCAAAGGTAGGCCCACACTTCCTATTGAAATACTAATAAGTTTATATTTGTGAAAATTGTTCTTCATTTTAATTATTGTATTATTTTTAAGTGGTTTTGCATCACAAATAAGATATGTGATGTGCATAGGAATTAATCCACTTTTTTTTTTCAAATTATAATCCGGCTCTCCAACAGTTTGAGGGACTGTGACCTGGCCCTCTGTTTAAAAAGTTTGAGGATGCCTGTACTAGACTATTGCATTAATATCCTATGAAATAAAATTGATGTTCACAACATTTAGGAAAAGACTTTTACCAGAAACAGAGTGAGACATCTCAAATGTCCAATCTGGATTCCAAAGACATGAGAAAAATGTTAAGGTTTACAGCTGAACATTTAGGAAAAAAATAATGCTACATTATTTACATAATTTTGAGATAGACAGTGAAGAATTGACAAAAATCAAAAGGCCTCCATATTTTATTTAACTAATTACCGTAATCAAACTAGAGACTGTCATCAAAAATCAGAAGAAGATTAGGACTTGGAAGTACAGTTATGAAGGAACTGAACAAGATCCTCAAATATAAAACAATATCATTGAATATTAAAATCAGGGTTGTACATGCCATCATATTTCTCATTTGAAATTTGGGGTTGGAAAGAAGATTTCATCCTCATAAGCTATCACCCGTGGATGACTATGATTGTCTTCTGAGGGTAAAGTCTTGGTGTTGAGTCCATAAGTGGCTGTGAAGACCTGTGCTGGATCCACATGGCCATAGATCTATGGATAGTATTGACTGCTACAAAAGACAAATAAATTGTGTGAAGTTTTCCTAAAAGCCAAGCAACTAAGCTGAGATTGTCATACTTAGGACATATCATGAGAAGACACCACTTAAAATCATAGAGTTGGAAGAGACCCTCGTGGGCCATCCAGTCCAACCCCTTGCCAAGAAGCATGAAAATTGCATTCAAACCACCCCAGACTTGGTAAAGTAAAGTAAAAGACCTGAGTATGGACATTAATGACAGGGAGACTTTGAGGTTTCTCAGTCATAAGATTAACATACGTCAAAATCAAGTTGTTGGCTATTAACAACAGCAAAATATAGCCATCTAATAGCTGTTCAAGTAATCTAGAGAATGGTGGAGGCAGAAGCCTAGTCTTAAATTCCCAAGATTTCTGGTGTATTATTGCCCCCAATGACTAGATAACATTGGTTTAGAAATATCATCATCAGCCTTAAAAGTAATCTTGCCCATTTTCTCTGAACATGAATTTTAAAGGCAAAACTGAATTGGAGTGGGGGGATGCTTCTCTACCTTATTTTTGCTCGACTAGTGTCTTTCTCAGCAGGAGAGGGGGTGAAAACACAGCTGATTAGAATTGCATGCATTTTGCGATGTGGTGCAGCAGAGTGAACACAATTTACTGTTTATTCATCTCAGTAAGTTGTAAGCAGTGATTCTCACCAGCCTGTGTTCCGCTGCAGTGGAGAGTGTAGTAAATGGGTCAGTGGTACTTCTTTTGAATACATTCCAGGTAGGGCATCCTAGATCACTGTTCCACTTGATTCAGTACTATCCTCTTGACAATCCCATAATATTCTCAGGCTATGGCTATCTACTGTTCAGCATGTGCATCAGTGTGTGATGTATACATTCACATGCAGCTTGGAAGGCTACTTCCAAGAAATGATTAACAGAGCTTAAAAATAATTTGTTAAAAGGTTATTTAAAATTATACTTTCATTATTAGAAAAGAGAATTAACTGCATTATTCTACATTTGTTACAGAACAAAAGATAACCTTGTTCCTTCTTAAAAGTACATTTCCAATCTCTGTGCATGTGTATAGCAATTTTAATGTATTTTATTTGCCTTTTCTAGGATTTATGTCTAAATGGTTAATTTATGTTATTACTATAACTAGGTTTATTTGATTATTCATATTTGGCCCCCATTTTGGTGTCAATTTCTCTATTGTCACAAGTTTATGGTTATTATTTTTGTATTATTCTGTTTATTTTAAAATGTTTATATTTGTGTTGGCCATTGAATGTTTGCCTTTTTTGTGTGTAAACCACCCTGAGTCCCCTTGGGGAGAGAGAACAGAGTATAAATAGATTATTATTATTATTATTATTATTATTATTATTATTATTATTTGAAACACAACAAGATGAGTGCACAGCAAACAAGATCACTCTGTTGGCTGTTGTATTGGATTACACATCGGTCACTTCCCAAGTGTCTAGGACTATGGTGATGTATCGGTGAATAATGCGTGCAGATCCCAGTAGGGTGGCCTTTTGCAGGTGGCAGATGGTAATCTTGTTAGTGCCGATTGTGTTTAAGTGCAGGCCAACGTCTTTAGGCACTGCACCCAGTGTGCCGATCACCACTGGGACCACCTTTGCTGACTTGTGCTAGAGTTCAGTATTTAAATCCTTGTATCTTGTCAGCTTTTCCAGTTGTTTCTCTTCAATCCTGCTGTCGCCTGGGATTGCAACATTTATTTATTTACCTTACTTATATACCGCTGTTCTCAGCCCGAAGGCGACTCACAGCGGTTCACAACAATAAGAGACAGCAGAAATTCAATGTTACAGTATAAAAACAGTTAACAACTAACGCATTACACAATTAATAAACAATAACAATTAACAATTACTACCATAGCCATTCACTATCGTCTCATCATCAAAAACATGATCCAGATTCGTCATCCATTGATCCATTCCAGTGTTCATTAACCAATCATTGCACAATTATTCGAACACCTGCTCAAATAGCCAGGTCTTCACTTTTTGACAATCCACACTCTAATAATAATAATAATAATAATAATAATAATAATTATTATTATTATTATTATTATCTTTTTTCTCCTTTAAATATTTATCATTTTCTTAAATACATGTAATTTATATAAAGTGCTCATACTGGAAAAGCACGTTTGGGAACCACCCGATCCTTTCTTTCCAATTTCTCATCTCTGTTCCAGCTCCAAATACAATTCACCTCCCATGATTCTCTATATCTGGATTTCTGGGAAGTGAGGCCACTTCATAATGAATTAGATCAGTTCTATTTGCATATTTGCTTGGGATATTGATATTTATAGTTTATGACGCAATGAAGATAGCTGATAGACATGAATACTCTGATACACCATCATTCAACTGAAAGTATTTTTATAACTAATTGTTATTCAAAGAAACAAACCTCCAATCAATAAAACAAAGACATATACAAAAAGATGGATTTCATAAAACAAAAGGACCATACCGCCTTACAAAAGTAAAACATTTTTTTCTTAATATAAAACACTAACTTAAAACAACTAACAAACTCAATCTAGAACCATCATCTTAACCTCTACAGCAGGGGTCCTCAAACTTTTTAAACAGAGGGCCAAGTCACAGTCCCTCAAACTGTTGGAGGGCCAGATTATAATGTGAAAAAAAACATGAATGAATTCCTATGCACACTGCACATATCTTAAAAACAATACAGTAATTAAAATGAAGAACAATTTTCACAAATATAAACTTAGTATTTCAATGGGAAGTGTGGGCCTGCTTTTGGCTGATGAGATAGGATTGTTGTTGTTGTTCTGTGCTTTCAAGTAGTTTCAGATTTAGGTTGACCCTGAGCGAGGGCCAGGTAAATGACCTTGGAGGGCCATATCTGGCCACCGGGCCTTAGTTTGAGGACCCCTGCTCTACAGCCTGCACAATCCTACTAAACTTGTAGAATAAAGACTAATTTAGATGTCTCATGTTCTTTGCCTGTTGGTTTTAATTTTTCAATTTACTATTCCCTTGAAATGTCCCTACATGATCACCCTTCTATTTTAAATAACACTCTTCTAAGTTAGAAAACCAATAGCAGAATTTTGTCCCCATCTTTGGTGCAAAAGGTGATAAATACATCCCAGACTTTCTTGAAATTGGTTAAGGATTTCTCCTTGATAAAGATCATCAGTTTGTCTAGCTCAGCTGGTTTACTTATACTCAAAAGCAAATCTTCCTATGTTGGGGGAGCTGAGTCATTCCATTTCTGGGCAAAAATTATTCTCATTGCCACAGTCAAATATAGTAATCATTCAGCTGAAAGTATTATGTCAGTGGCGTCATCATGGCAGGCTATGCTTGTTGGGTGCCCACATTAAGTCCGACATCAGTATGAGCTGTTTGTCTCGAAAACAATTTTGTGAAAATGATAGATCACTGATGATTATTTCCTGCATGTGAGTCATCATTTCTTATTGAGCCACCAAGAAATCCCTTTACGTATATAAATTTGTCATTATAAATATGTGTATTTCTCTTTGACCACCCTGCAGATTGTTTAAGGTGTTTTATAGTTTTCCAGTAGCTGTGCAGAGTCTGGAGGGGGCAGCAGAGTCACACAGACGATCTCCAAGCTCATAAAGTCTAGCATTCCTCCTTCTTAAAGCAGTGTATATGGTTGGTGTTTAAGAGATCATAGTAGTGCATTTGAATCTGGTCAATGGAGGCAATTGTGGAACCAAAAGAGGGTACTTGTCTGTTTTCCATCCCCTCATTTCTTTTCAGTTCAGAGTCACAGAAAGAAACCAGATGTGTTACTATAGAGTCACAATAGAAGCTGTGTCAAACTTTATGAAATTAGAACATATTTATCATTTTAAGCTGAAAATGCTTTATTTAGAGGAGGAAAGCTAACAACAAGGAGATGGTGCATGGTTGGTTTGTATTTCTCTAGTATTGTTCAGTTGCTATTTGCCTTCAATTGCCATCTATCACACACTTTTAGGAAGAATTCAGATGACATCATTGTCCTTTCCCTTCTCAGATCCAACTGCAGAGCCAATCTGACAATGCGGACTGGACACTGCAGTATTTCAGAGCTAGTGTACATTTAATTAGAGCCTCTTTACAGGTAAAACAATCAGCCCCCAAGTGGTTGCTAGAATAGAAAGGATTTTACATGCCAACAAAAAGACAGCAAGGAGGAAGCCAACTTAGCCTCCTTAGGAAGGGAGTTCCAAAATCTCAAGGTTCATCTACACTGCATAATTAATTCAGTTTGTCAACACTTTTACTGCCATGTCTCAATGCTATGACATTATAGGAGTTGTACTTTTACAAGATTTGTAGCCTTCTCTCCAAAATAGTGCTGGTACCTCACCAAACGGTACCTCCTATGATTCTATAACACTGAGTCATAGTTAAAGTGGTGCCAAACTACATTAATTCTACAGTGTAGATGCTACCTCAGAGGATGTCCCATCCTATGTTCCCATCAAGCATGCCTGTGACCCAGAAGTCTTAGAGTTTGGGCTGTCTCATATGGGGAGATACAGTCTGTCAGAATGACTAGTCCTAGACATATAGGGCTTTAGAGATGGTAATGAGTTCTTCTAAACAACCTCCATTGTCCATTTATCGATAGATAGTGCCATAAGTTTTATTTATTATCAAAAAATTACATTTATTTCCTACCTTTCGTGCATGAGTTCAGAATAATGTATACAATTGCTTTCAATGTATCTGCACAAAGAAAGGCTGGCAGGCTGAGAGAGAGAGAGATTGGCCCAACATCACTCCATGGGTTTTATGGCTTCCTGGAGATTAGCATTGGATCTCTCAAATCCCACTCCAATTATCCTGTTTGATTGTTTGTATGTGTTCTGGCCTGCCTTGTTTCATAGGCTACACCTGTACTTTTCCTAAATGGCTCTTCTATGACTTGCCAGTAGAGGTGTGGCTGAGACTGCGGGGTGCTACAATCTAATCCAATTGTTTTGGCTCTTTTATCTCTTAGTGTTGCTTCCCTCTGTCCTCCCTCCCCATTCCTGTTCCGTGGCCCCAAAAAGTCAGCAAGCATCCACAGCCGCCGCAGCATGAGTTTTCCAAGCAGTCTTGCCTTCGGCCTTGTCAGTTTGCATTGAATCAAGTCAACATGGTAACATTTGGAACGGGAAGGATGCTCTCCTTAGGGCTTGTCTACGCTGCAGCCCATTGCAGTGATTCTCTGCAAGGCCTGGACCACCTTTTTTTCCATTTGACCATCTGCTTTAAAAATGCTACTGAATTAAGCAGGCCCTTTATCTATGCAGCATTGGGTTATCCCTGCATGACTCTTCTCCCCACCTCACATGATGAAACTAGATGTTAACAGAAATAATACCGCCACAACTAAAAGCAATATCCCTGCCCTTCCTTCTGCCCTTTGCACCCGATTGTGGTGAGGTCTTGAAACCCAAACATGACAGCATTACACTGCAAGTTTCTTCCCTCCATGGCACTTCATCATATGCTTGTATTGAGCAGCAAGTGTTCCTCTGGAAATGCCATGCTTTTATAGTTTAGTTTAGCTTAGTTTAGTTTAGCAGTACAATAAAAGAAAGAAAAGAGGGTGATAGGGTTGCAACTCCCAAAACAATTCCATCATGCCTGTAATATCTTGGAAGTAACATTTTACAAGAAATATTAACAACCTCAGATATGCAGATGACACCACTCTGATGGCCGAAAGCGAGGAGGAGCTGAGGAGCCTTCTAATCAAGGTGAAAGAAGAAAGCGCAAAAGCCGGGTTGCAGCTAAACATCAAAAAAACCAAGATTATGGCAACAAGAATGATTGACAACTGGAAAATAGAGGGAGAAACCGTGGAAGCCGTGACAGACTTTGTATTTCTAGGTGCAAAGATTACTGCAGATGCAGACTGCGGCCAGGAAATCAGAAGACGCTTACTTCTTGGGAGGAGAGCAATGTCCAGTCTCGATAAAATAGTGAAGAGTAGAGACATCAGACTGGCAACAAAGATCCGCCTAGTCAAAGCCATGGTATTCCCTGTAGTCACCTACGGATGTGAGAGCTGGACCTTAGGGAAGGCTGAGCGAAGGAAGATCGATGCTTTTGAGCTGTGGTGTTGGAGGAAAGTGCTGAGAGTGCCTTGGACTGCGAGAAGATCCAACCAGTCCATCCTCCAGGAAATAAAGCCCGACTGCTCACTGGAGGGAAAGATACTGGAGACAAAGTTGAAGTACTTTGGCCACATCATGAGGAGACAGGAAAGCCTAGAGAAGACAATTATGCTGGGGAAAGTGGAAGGCAAAAGGAAGAGGGGCCGACCAAGGGCAAGATGGATGGATGGCATCCTTGAAGTGACTGGACTGACCTTGAGGGAGCTGGGGGTGGTAACAGCTGACAGGGAGCTCTGGCGTGGGCTGGTCCATGAGGTCATGAAGAGTCGGAAACGACTGAACGAATGAACAACAACAAACATTTTACAAAGGATTGTTATTTTATTTTCAAAACAAGCGCCAACATTATTACACTTAAATGTTTTAATAAAAATGATACAAAAGGTGGAGGTGAGAATTTATAACAACCTTTAACAACAGGCAAGATTTACTTGTTATTAAAGAAATTTTGCTTTGGCTTTTGAGAGGTCTTTTCGTGGGGACTTGAAGACTTGGTGGTTTCATCAAGCCTTTGATAACAACTAGTCTCAGGCCCGAGGCCCCCAGCCATCAGTTAGGGCCTGGCCAGCACCTTACCCGTTCCTCCGTTCCTTCCCCACTTTGTGGTACTGGCCCAGACCTTTCTTCAAAATTGCCAGGAGGCCCTGGCAGTAAGTAGACCCAGGCCCTACCCTGACCATTAATTAGGTCCACTCTCTGCACTTTACTCATTCCCCAACCTATACTACTACCACATGAGCCCCGACCAGTCCATTTATACTCATTTTGCACAATGTAATAATGTGGAATTGGTTTGTTTTAATGCATAGGATTGTGTTAACAGGTGATATTTATATTTTAAATGACTACTCTGTATGCTTTATGTTTCCATGTGGAAACCCTGAGTCCCCTAAGGGAGATAGAGAAGTATATAAATTTATTTTACTGACACAAAAGCACAGTATGTCACAGCAAACGAGATCTATATGCTGGATTTCATATCACAAAATCACAAGTCGAACACTTCCCAAGCGTCTAGGACTGTGTGATGTATTTTCGAATGATGCGCACAGATCCAAGTATGGTGGCCTTTTGCAGTTGACAGATCGTGATTTTGTCAATGTTTATTGTTTCCAAATGCCAGCTGAGATCTTTTGGCACGGCACCCAGTGCGCCAATGACTACTGGGACCACCTGTACTGGTTTATGCCAGAGTCTTTGCAGTTCGATTTTGAGGTCTTGATAGCAGCTGAGTTTTTCCTGTTGTTTTTCCTCAATGTGACTGTCACCTGGAATGGCGACATCAATAATCCAGACTTTTTTCTTTTCCACAATCGTGATGTCTGGTGTATTGTGTTCCAAAACTTTGTCAGTCTGGATTCGAAAGTCCCATAGTATTTTTGCATGTTCATTTTCCATGACCTTTGCGGGTTTATGATCCCACCAATTCTTTACTGCTAGCAGGTGGTACTTGTGACAAAAGTTCCAGTGAAACATCTGGGCCACAGAGTTGTGTCTTTGTAGTCCGTCTGTGCAATTTTCTTGCAACAGCTGAGGAGATGGTCCATGATTTCATCAGCTTCCTTGCACAGCCTGCATTTTGGGTCATCTGTTGATTTTTCAATCCTGGCCTTAATTGCATTTGCTCTGATGGCTTGCTCCTGGGCTTCAAGATGATGATGATGATGATGATGATGATGATGATGATGATGATTATTATTATTATTATTATTATTATTATTTAGGGGATTTAAAAAGTTAATTAACAATATAGTACGACTCTCATATCCACTGATAATACATACTTGGTGTGGATACAGAAATAGAAAACTGTATTGAAATCAAGGACCTCTGACCCAATAATACCATGGAGATGAGCTAGAGAACCTGGTATAGCTTTTATTGGATGTGAATAAATTAAGGCGCAGATACCTGTTCTGCAAATATGCCCTATTGCAGTTATGTGTTACATCACTCATAATTCAAAATGAACAGGCAACAGTGGTGTGTTGCTTTATAAAGTAATTATCACAAACCCTGCAGTTTCCAACCAAATTAAAAGTCCCCAATCATGAAATGTAGGGACACAAAGCTCCTACTAAGTGGCTGCTATGACCTGCATCTGCCCCCCATTAACATCTAGTAAAAGGCTTTTCTCTGATTTGACATATCTTGTTTAGTACTTCCCTACCATTCTCTGCTTCATTGGCTGGAGCTGCCAAGAGGTCATGGAAATTAAGTGAGATCGGGGTCATCCTGAGACGGTTTTCTTTCTGAGGGTGGAACAGCAAATGGTGCCTCTTCCTCAAGTCATGGTGCATAGCACCCAAAGCCAGTAAAGCGATTTTTGTGCATGAGCTTTAAAATCCTTCAAGTGCCTCTCCCATTAAATTCCAGGGGGAAAAATACTAAAGAACAATTTTGTGACATCTAAAAGGGCTGCCAGAGACAGCCACCTCATTCTGTTGACTTGTTTATTTGGGGGTAAACAAGTCAACAGCAGATACATATCCACAGTCATATTTATTTTTCTCCAATATGTATTGAGAATTTCATTTGATGGTTCTTCCAGATTGGTCTAAATTTGGATCATGATACAGTTGCTTAGGTTTTGCTCCTTTCTTTTGTTCTTAGTTTGTTGCATCTGCAACCGATCAGTTTACACCCACAAAATAATAATCACGGGGGCATAGTTGAGACACATCAGTTATTTGAAAGGCAATTTTTATCATTTTGGAATTGTTTAAAAAGAAATTAGAAGCATAGGGCTAAAGGGTTATGGCTGGAAAAAAACTCTAAAGTGGAAAAGGGGTGTATCCTAGATTTTTATTTTAGAAAATACTCTAAAATGGGAATAAAATGTTGCAGCTGGTGCCAAGAATTACCAGGAAAATAGTTAGATAAACACTATTTTTATTTTTTTTTAATCCCAAAACCATAGCAATGCATTTTTCAACCTCCCAACACACTTGCTTTATTTGGAGAAACCCTGAATTGGGTTTCTCCTTCTGAAAAAGATCATATTTCTTCAATTGTATGATGCTATCAATTGTAATATGCACCCTAATTTCAATACCACCACGAACAACAAAAATACATACGATATACCTATGATTCTAAGTTACACCCAATTTTTAGATATGTTTATGTGGGAGGAGGGGTGTTTCAGAATTAGAGACTTATTAGATGCCCTTTTTGAATTCAGTTCAACACCCACCCCTAGTCTTCTTTTTCACTTTTCATCTGTTTGTAAAGAAACCTTTTATATCAAAACAGAATTTAGTAAAATATTTGAAGATCCAAATGGTACTTTGCAGGAAGAAAATGCCTTGATCGGTCTTACTCCTTTACCTCTAATCTTTTTATTTACACCCCCTAGCATCATAGGAATTCAGTCCATGATTCTGCTGATTTCCTGCTATTTCTCTGCCGTTTGGGGGTGGGGGTGGTCAAGCAATGTCATTTTGCGCTGTGACAGAGTTTTTGGCAGGAACAGTGAAGGGTACAGCTGGCCTGTAAGAGAGGCTGAGGGAGGGGGAGCTCATTTGCTAGAGATGGCTGAGTGCGTCCATGATTATAATGCCAGCTGACAGGGTTGTTAGACGAATAAACGGGATTTTAAAAATAAAAATAAAACATGCAAAACAGAACACGGACCACCATGTTTCTGTTCCTGAGTGAAGAGGTGGGATTGAGATGGTATAAAAATTAAAAACTTTAGTAGGCTTTGAGAGTGGACTGGCTTCTTCTGTTGTTGGACTTTACATTGTCCTGAGGGATGTGATATTACTGTAGGAGACATGGTATTTGACAGGAATGGTTTCAGTGACTAAAAAACGCAACACCCTACCTTGCATTGGGCCATGCTAGTGCAATATATGTTATATGATGAGGATGAGGATGATGATGATGTCAATAATAATAATAATAATATCAGGACCTCAAAATCGAACTGCAAAGGCTCTGGCATAAACCAGTACAGGTGGTCCCAGTGGTCACTGGCACACTAGGTGCCATGCCAAAAGATCTCAGCCAACATTTGGAAACAATAAACATTGACAAAATCACAATCTGTCAACTGCAAAAGGCCCCCTTACTTGGGTCTGCGTGCATCATTCGAAAATACATCACAGAGTCCTAGACGCTTGGGAAGTGTTCAACTTGTGATTTTGAGATATGAAATCCAGCAAATAGATCTCATTTGCTGTGACATACTGTGTTTTTGTGTGAGAATAATAATAATAATAATAATAATAATAATAATAATAATAGGCAGGAACTAGTATGACTGCAGTTCCTTCTCCCTTCTTCTCAAGTGAATATGGAACTGAGCTTGTCCTTCCCCAGATCCTTAATTCTCAACATTTGGAGAGGTGGCTATCCACTGCATACAAAACTACATTTTATATTCATTTCTCCAGTGCACACAACATTTTCACAAAAATTGTAAACATCGCAACCTGTTATTCTTCCCACCAGCCTTAACGGTTTCCCACAGGCCCTTGTTACTTTTTGATCTTGATGCCTCAAGCATCAGCCTATGATACTGATGGGGTAGAGTTGGGAAACATTATTGTTTTGGTCTACAACTCCCAGAAAACTCTCATATTGGTTTGGGACAACCCTTGTAGGCTGAGTGATGCCAGCATCATGACCTCAATTATGTTGAAAGTTTGGAGAATTGTGATTGGATCTGGAGATGCTTGTGAGAGCAGAAAAAGAGGATGAAATAAACATGAAGCTACTGGTGAGACTAATGTCATCATTTGTCCACATCAGTTTCCCATTACTTCTGGGGTGGCCAATGTGAATCCCTCTTTGCACCCATTGAATCTCCCAGATGTTGTGCTTCTGAATCACCTCCCAAATTAAATGGTGATGTGGCAGTGGCCACCCCAGACATCAGAGTTTCCAAATATTTTCATGAAAAACACTCCTTCCCTTTTCAGTTCAGCCTTAAAAGGAGTGAACTCCAAACCATGCATAGAATGAAGGCTAGAGTCTTCCCCACTCCTTGCATAGATCTTTTGTTTTTCTTGAATGCTTTTCAAATAGCTTTTTGATTGCTCTTGGTGGTTTGCTTGTTTACACGCGATGCACCAATGCAAATATGTGTTTCAAAAAATAAAACAAAATTGCCTCTGTGCCTTGTGAGACTCATACAAGATTAAAAAGCCTACTAAGTAAACCAGCCAACTCAGTCATTTCTAGAAGGAATCCTCTAATATTCCAGGAGTTTCCAAATACCCATTTAAAAAAAAACATTTTATGCAAGCCCCATTTTGACTTTGTTACCAACCACTCTCTTCCTCATCCGGCATATATATTTAGAGGCGATATTTCTCTCATTTGTGCTAGATATAAAAGATGTTCAACATGTTGCAGTCAACACAGGAGCCATATCTGCACTTGTGTATGCTGCAGGTTCATTTGTACATAGATAGGCTTTCATACATTTCACTCAGCACATGTTCACTGTACCCAGGTTACTGATCTGTACCCTTGTACTGTAATTATTATTGTACTGTTACTTATATATAGTGGAAAGTACAAGTGTTACAGTGGGACTTCTAGTTATATATTTGTGGTGTTCATTGAGGTGTTCACACATTACACTATATGATGTTTATACTATGCTAGCTTGGGGATTTGGCGTTGCCTGGGGTATCTGAAAAAGTCAGTTTTTTAATTGTACAAATGCATAAGGTTGTGGGTGAACTACAACTTATATCATGCTAAGTTAACCCCAAAAGATTCCATCAGTACTTAACTTTGTTATGTTGGGCAAGTTTGCTCTGGATGTGGGGTCCAGTGTGCTCTCTGGCAGTAGAGTAAACTACAACTCCCACTACGGTGTGTCACCCCACTCAAACCCATCCAGTAGATTGAGTTAGTCCTTGGCATTCTGTGTGCCAAGTTTAGTCCAAGTCCATCAGCAGTGGAAGTCACAGTTTCTCTGGCTGTGGGTGAACTACAACTACAGTTCCACCCCACCCCACCCCCAACCCCTCCAGTAATTGGATTTCGTCATACCAGGTATGTGTGCCAAGTTTGTTTCACTTTTATTATGTATATAGATGTACATGTCTTCAAATGTTTGTGGAAATCTCTCCAGTGAGACGGTTTTTCCTGATATTGTTCATGCCACTAAACAAGTTAGAAGCAATTAAGTCTTTCTCTCAAGCCTTCAGGTTACACACACACATTGGCTTGGAAGAAATGTAGACTATTCTGTCACTTATGGAGATTCCCACAAGATAAGAGGTTACACACACACATTGGCTTGGAAGAAATGTAGACTATTCTGTCACTTATGGAGATTCCCACAAGATAAGAGGTTACACACACACATTGGCTTGGAAGAAATGTAGACTATTCTGTCACTTATGGAGATTCCCACAAGATAAGATGCCGCACTGACCTCTCCATCTGTTTCTTATTTTGTTCAAACCTCGTTACAAAGAACATAAATCCATGCTGCTGTTAAAGTTCCTTTATGTGTCTTATTTAGGAGATTCAAAGAAGAGACAGTCTTGTTCAACTTGCATGGAAGCAAAGAGAAATCATGAATTTCTCCTGCTGCCTTCTATAAAACATGATTCAAGACAAGATTGCCCCTTGTATTTTTTCTGTCAAGTGGAGAGGACATAAGAGGGTTTGGTAAAACTGCTCTGTTGGACTAAAACATGCAGACCCCCTTGCCTACAGCCAGTATGACCCATCCCCATGAATATGCCTCCATAGTATTCTCTTTATATTTGACCATCCCAAAGTTATGTATGCGCCTACATTATAAAAAAAGTTCTGATTCATACAATGGGTTTTATTAAGTTTTGAAAAAAGGAAGTTATGCTGCCTCACCCTGTACAGAGAAAAAAGTATTTACCGATATGAAAAATATTTGACATTTCTAAGGAGTTTTAATTCTTATTCCCCAGGTTAGTTTAAATTAACCCAATATTTTCCAAAATAAAATGTATCCAAACATAGTTGTGTGCACAGTATTATCTTTTTTTAAATTATATTTGTTGCAAATTGACTCTATACTAAAAACATAAATGATACATTGAAAGAGGGGCAACAATATAATCAAAGAAAAGGAGGAAATTTCAAAGAATCAAAAAAGAAATAAGTAAAAAAAGTAAAAAAAAAGGGGGGGGACCAAAAAAGGGAAGGAAGGGGAAGTTTGTTGTGGCTTCCATTCTTCTTCCTTACGTACATCTCTATTAATTTTTATTATCTGTCAGTCTTTCTTTCCCAACTTTCATCTGTTTTTTATTTTATTTCTTATCTTATATTACCTTTACATCTTTATGTGTTCTTCCAAAATTGTCCAATTTGTCGTTTTCATGTTTTTGCTGGTAATTTTCTTTAATAAAAATGTCAGTCTATCCATATCCTTAATCTCTATTATTTTTTCTATCCAGAGTTCCTTCGTTGGAATGTCCATTTTCCAAATTTTTGCATAGAGTATTCTTGCTGCAATTATCAAGTATGTAAAGATCTTCTCTTTCTTGCTATCCTCAAATAGCTCAGACTCATACATCCTTAATAGGTAATATACCGGTTTCATTGACCATTCTACTTTTAAAATAGTTTGACACTCTTTATGAAACATCTTCCAATAGTTTTTAGCTTTTTCACACGACCACCACAGTATTATCTTGAAACTAGCGAAGATGACAGCCATTGTTTCAAGGGTGTAGGTTCAACAGAGATGAAGTGAGGGAAAGATAAATCTTTGCAGCAAAACAAAATGATCTTAATGGTTAATTAGTCTAATATTGCTAAAGACATTTAGCATTTTGACTCTAACTCCCAAATAATAATAAAGAAAACTCAGTGGAAATGGGTGAAAAGGCTGAATGGCTCTGCAAGTGACTACTGAATGGCTCTATGTGAAAACTGATGATTGGGAAGGGGAAAAGAAAGCACACAAGAGGAAAAGGGAATAAAGAAAACCTAAAACATTTCAAGAAAATTTGGATGCAAGCCTGGAAATAGTTCTTAAATCATAATAAAAAGAACGGGAAACTTTCAGAGGAGTTTGCACAAAACCACATGCTTCTCTCCACTAAATAATTCCTGCACTATTTATTTATTTATTTATTATTTACTATATTTCTATATTGCCCTTCTCAGCCCGAGGGCGACTCAGGGCGGTTTACAGAACCAGCACAATTCGATGCCACAATAATATAAACAGTTAAAAGCATATAAACATCCTTAAAATTCCATAAACAATAAAATCAATAATAACATAAATCCTCTGTATCTAATTTCCAGAATCTTTATGGGATTACAATTGTCCAGCTGTTCCGAGGTCAAGTAATTATTTACTACATTGCATTTGAGGAAGCCTGCTCACAAAACCAGGTTTTGACTTTTTTTTTGGAATGTTAGGAGAGTGGGAGCCGATCTAATATCTCTGGGGAGGGTGTTACATAGCCGAGGGGCCACCACTGAAAAGGCCCTTTTTCTCATCCCCGCCAACTGAACCTGTGAAGAAGGCGGGACAGAGAGCAGGGCCTCTCCAGAAGATCTTAAATCCCTGGATGGTTCATAAGGAGAGATATGTTCAGACAGATAAGCAGGGTCAGAACCTTTTAGGGCTTTATAGGCTAAAGCCAGCACTTTGAATTGTGCTCGGTAGCAGACTGGCAGCCAGTGGAGCTGGCGCAGCAAAGCAGTGCTTTGGCATATCAAATACCAGGGGGAAATGGTGCAAAAATTGTCACTGGTTTATTATTCTTCTCAGTGGAGTTCCCCAACTGTTGGGAAACCTTTTATTCACTTTGGGAATTGATAATTACAAAAACCCTTTCCATTGCTAGAAGCTTCAGAGACTTCCTAGAGTCTTCCTTCTTGAGAGCGGACAGAACACTGTGAGCATTAGAATTTGGGAGGAGGGAGATCCTTTTTTTTCCTTATAATTATTCAGATTTCAGCTTGGCCCCAGATCATATCGGCCCTATGTCAAATGGTAGTGCTGAATATAGAGCTAGAGTGTCTGTATTTTTAAAATAAGCCCATAGAGGTTACTATCGTGCGCAGCTTGTTCACATGTCTGTGTGAAATTCCTGATTGCTTGTGGCCATGAGGCAAGTTATTAAAGGAAAGTCTGTTTCGATGTCTCCCTCTTTATTAATTTCAAATTATAGAACAACTTATATTTCAAAGCAATTGCAAAAAGATAAAAAAATCAAAGTAATGCATTACAGTATTTTAAATCAATTTTAAATATGTCAGACTTTATTCTAGCATTATCTGCCTCAGTGATTTCAGCTTATTATGAAAAGCAGGCTTCAATTAGATTAAAAGGCTATAAATGTTGGTGTCTGCTACCAAGTTTGGTGTTAGCCTCTCTGGAAATAGTCCACCTGAAAGAAAATATTTGGAAATATTATCATTATCATCATTATTATTATTTTGAAAATGTTCTGACATTTTAGAAGCGCTTTTAACCTTGAAAGGGTTCTGAAATGCCATCAAACTATGCTATGGATGACAGAGATGATGTGAACAGCCTGTGAAACTTGGTGAAGGGCAAACGCCGTGGGAAGCAGCCGATCCATTCAACTGCAAGCAGATCTGTCCAGAAATAACTGTATGGTGGAGTTGATTCGCATAGAATTTCTGCAGGGAAAAGAGAGACCCTTATGCATGTTGGCAGAAATTTTGTGGGGTGGAAGTGGGTGCTAGATGGACAAATGAGAGTTTGGAAGGTATTACAAATAAGTAGTGGTACCGTATACCAATACATTGATATAACTAAGTTTTGTTACAATTGTAAGTTCTCATGGTATATCAACACTCCTTCAAAAGTGTAACTTTTAGTTAATGTAAATGAATACACCTAACTACAAGATAGAAGAGGAACATCACATAGTTCAAACATTGACTTGTATTTGTGAATGGGAGGAGAGTGTTTTTGGATTACACTCCAGTGGATTCTAACATTTTAGTGTTGTTTTCTAAAAGGAACTAAATTTAACTTTGTTGCTTTGACTTAACCTGACCTTCTTAAAGAGTGACTGGAAAGCAATGGTTTAATTACTTTTGAAATTCAACTGTAACTTACAACTGTCATCAGTTACCTTTAAAATAGCTTTCCAAACTATGTGGAGGGTTGAATCAGAATAACAATCGGTGATTCCATGTATGAACACTTACTTTTGATGTGCTGCAATTTTCTTTGTGCACTAATTCCTTTGTGCCATTAAGGAGCTGACAAGGATATGTCATTTCTTTTGCAATTACAAAACATAAGAATAGTTATGCTGACTAAGGAATTGATGACTAAAGATAGAGAACCATCAAATCATGAACCTCTAGGACAGTGGTTCTCAACCTGGGATCCTCAGATGTTTTTGGCCTACAACTCCCAGAAACCCCAGCTATTTTACCAGCTGTTAGGATTTCTGGGAGTTATAGGCCAAAAACATCTGGGAACCTCAGGTTGAGAACCACTGCTCTAGGACCTGACATAGTTCTCCACTGTCCTCCGCAATCTGGTAATCAGAAGCCCCTTCTTCTGGCGGCATTGTTATTGCCATTGTATTGTATGATAGTCAATGATAGGTGAATCATTTCCAGACTTGATAAGATTCAGCACTTTGGATAGCTCCTTTAGAGTCTGGAATAAAACCAAGAATCGATACCATCCCTGGCTTGGAAACCACCTACTACCCAGAATCTTGCTGTAGCAGCTCAGAGCTACACAAGAAATTACATGATCTCACTGAGTTCCCTGATACATCCTTGCCCCTTTCCAAGAAAGAGCCATTTTGCCTTACCCCTTTAAATGTCTTTATCTGTGTGGACTTGTGGGAAATTTTCATTGTGGTTCAGGCACAATATCCCCTTCTTCTGGAGAGAAGAAATCTACATACACACACACACACACACACACACATGCCCAATACTGCAGAGATAAACCTCTTATCCTCTAAGGCCCATTCACACTTCAAAACTACTTTAAATGCCATAGCACTGTCCTATAAAATCTTGGGACTTTCAACTTACAGAGAGGTGTTTAGAATCCTCACCTAGAGATCTTGAGTTCTTCACCATGCTACAAATCCCAGAATCTCAGGATATAGTCACAGGGAGTAATACAATACAATAATTGTGCAGTATGAATGGGCCCCATGTTTCTGATAGATCCTCAAAGAGTCAGTTATATGAGTGTTCTCAGTCCAGTTAGCAAATGGGTATTAATTTTCCATTCCAGAGCAATATTTCAGACTGTTTAAAAGAATATACAATTGGTATAATAAATCCATTCTTTTCCTCCAATTTTTTTTAAACAAACTCTATTGTGATCATTTTTTAAACCTATAGCAGCTTCTTTCTGGAGGAGCATCCCCAGAAACTAGTATCATAGGATGACTGTTCCATGCTATGGTGTTTGGCTTACCAGTATCTCAGAGATTTCCATTGATCTTGCTAAGGCTAATCTGTCAATGGGATGTGTGGGGCAATTGCCTCAGGTGGGTGAGTGCCCAATAAGATCCTTGTTCCTGACCCCCAGAGATACCCGCTCTCCCCAGAAAGAGGAGGAAGAGATGAATGCATCAGCAGCACCTAGTCTCTGTATCCCCAGAGAAAGAAGAAGACACAATTGTGGAAGGTGATGGTGAACATCTATTTTTGGAGGTGATGGATGACCGTTATCACAACCAATTTGTAGAAGAATAAATTAATGCTACTTCTAAATGAGGCTATTAAAGCTGACTTAACTTTACTTAAAAAGAATGTACAGATTGAGTATCCTTAGGTGAATTCAAACTTATTCCAAAATCAAAAATTGTCGGCATGGGTATTGTCTTTTTGTGACAGTGGCATCCATCAATGGACACAAACTATTTTATGCACAATTTTTGAAAGGGGATATAAAATTACTTTTTTGCTTTATGGTGTATATGAAGCTGCAGAAAGGAATTTCTTGTTTAGACTTGGGTCCCATCTCCAAAATATCTCATGTATGTGCAAATATTCCAAAGCATTTTAAATAAAGGATACTCAAGCTGTACCAAATTACTTGAGCAGTTTCCCACCTTCTGAATAAATCCTCCCAAAAATATTTATGTTAAAAGTCTCCATAAAGTTGAAAAGAACTTGTACACAAAACCCAAAAACAAATGCAGGTCTATAAGTTACTTATATAGTGAATTGGAATATACTTCCTCTTAAGACAGGTTTTTAAGGATCGTGTTTATTAATTATTACTGTTTTTATTCTGATCAGAAGTTATATAGTCTCTTTCTCTGGGCCATCTCAGTAGGAATTTCCTAGTAAATGTGACAAATCTGGAGAAAGTGTGAGGTTTGTGTCGGCTTCACATATTTGGGCAGAAAGGCCAAGCTATATGTTAGAAGAGAGGTGTGACTGCTTATGCCACACACATGCCTCCGCTTAAAACACATGTTTCCCTGGTAACATTTTATTTAAAGAAATGTGTAAGGTGACAGAAATACATTCACTGTATCTCTTTATCTCACCTCCAATTCATTGACTGCTACTTACAGGGGAATAGGGAAATAATGAATGCACATCATTTGTTTCTTTCACAAAAGCATTAGCAATTACATGCATGGCTGCACCTGCATGCATGTTCGCGCACACACTAACACGCACAGCTTGGCAACAGCTTCCCCTAATCTGTAAAATATTTGTGGACACTAAGATTTATTTCAGGAACTTCTATGGCTGATGCTGAAAAGAAAACATGTTATTGTCTTCTTTTGGCATTCATGGTTCAATTTGTTTGTTCATAAAATTAACAGGAAACATAATCTTTGTATGAAATATTACATTTATATAAATATCAAAATGATGTCTACATTATAATCTCCTTGGGTGTAATGGTGCTTATTAATAATACAAACAATACTAAAATGACTATGTTGAAAGACTTGTGCAACTAAGTTGGTTAGAGAAACCAAACCGTTAGCTGTGGGAATTTTGATTTCTGAAAGGATTTGCTACAGTCATTCCCCAGGGCTCAATTCCCTGGGTGGCTCTGAGCTGATACTGTCTCATGTTTGTGAATTGAGCATCCACTCTCAAGGACATTTCAATTCACAATAGGAGTGAAGCATACCCCCTACTGTCCTGATTTGGTACGAACAGTTTCTGTTAATTTTCTGCTGGCCCACTTTCACAGTTGCTTTTAAACTGTCCCAGTTTTATGTCCTCCTCTTTTCTTTTCCCTTTGTCTTCAGGTTGCTTCAACTGCTACAAACTGACTTCAAAGCACCAAAGTAATTTGCATATTATAACGGTAAAGGTTTCCCCTTGACATTAAGTCTAGATGAGTCCGAATCTTGCGGTGGGGGGAGTGCTCATCTCCATTTCTAAACCGAAGAGCCGACACTGTCCATAGATGCCTCCAAGGTCATGTGGCCAGCATGACTGCATGGAGCACCATTACTTTCCCACACAAGTTGTATCTATGTGATCTATTTGATTACCCACATTTGATTATTTTTGAACTGCTAGGTTGGCAGAAGTTGGGGCTAGCAACAGGAGCTCACCCCATCCCACAAATTCAAACTGCCAACCTTCCAGTCAGCAAGTTCTGCAGCTTAGCAGTTTAACCTGCTGCACCACCATGGCCCAGTGTGTATTATAAAAGGTGCTACTTTGAGACTTACGTAGTTGTTTAAAGTATGGATATACATAAATTTTGATTTTAAAAAACTGGTTAAATTATTTTTGCTCCTTTGAATAGACTTATTCTGGCTGTAAAAATTAATAATAGTGATAATACTAGTAATTATAAAGGCTGTCTGTGATCTAACCTACTTACTTTCCCAATTGCTTCTATTATAAAGACATGTAAAAAGTTTATTAAACTGCAAAAACTTGCAGGACATCCTGCAGTACGTTTTGCTATAATTTTTCAATGAATATCTCATAGGGTCTCAACCAATTCAACATTGTTTGTAGCAGCCACAAAAATGAAGTTTCTGAAGTATAACAACTACTTTCCAAATGAGTACCACACAATTAAACAGAAAATAATATTTTCAAACCAGGAACCGATTTTTTTTTTCAAATTTTGTTACATGGTGTAATGGGAGTTCTCTCTATCTGCAAGTAGGCAAAGTTAATAACTTCCTTGCCAGTATTGAGCTCTTACCCTACATCCCAGCCACAAGAACATTTCAATTATTTGTGATAAGGTGAAATATTTCTTTATGTTTAAGGAGTAATTATGGTGAGACTGTATCATAGATTTTAGATCTGGAAGGGATCCCAAGCACCATTTATTCCAATCCCCTGCCATGCAGGAATACACAGGTACAACATTCCTAAAGATGTCCATCCAATCTCTATTTAAAGTTTTTGAAATAAGGAGAGTTCACTTCCCTCTGAATCAGGATGTTCCACTACTGAACAGATCTTACAATAAAGAAGCTTTTCCTTCTGTTTAGGTGAAATCTCTTAGTAACTAAATCTTTTGGTTCAGGTTCTAGTCGATGGAAAAACAGAAAATAAGCTTGCACCATCTTCTGTAAAGCATGTCTTCTCGGTGGTGGCCCCTGAACTGTGGAATGCCCTCCCTATAGATATTAGATTGGCCAGCTCCCTTTTAACATTACAGAAAAAAGTCAAGACATTACTTTTTGAACAAACCTTTGCAAATGCAAAGTAACTGACATAGGAAAATGGAATGATTAGACAATGAGTCTGGACAACGTTTTTAACAAAGAGACACTATGAATTTATATTTTATTGATTTGTTTAGTTTTTATTATATGTTATGTTTTTAATTGTATTTATGACATTGTAAGCATTGAATTTTGTCCTGATAACTACCTTGAGTCACATATGGGCTGAGAAAGGCGGTATACAAATACAGTAAATAAATAAACAAACAAACAAACAAATGTCTTCAGATATTTGAAGATGGCTATTATATCACTATTGAATTTTTTCTTCTTCAAACAAAACATACTCAGCTCCCTAAGTCCTTTCTAATAAGCATTTTTTCCTCTGATCATTTTGATTGCCTTTCTTTGAACTTATTCCATTGTCAATATCCTTCTTGAACTGTGGTCCCTAAAACTGGACAGAGTCTTCCTAGTGAGGTCTGAACAAAGTGGAATAGAACAGCACTATTCTGTATTTGATCAGCCAAGTACAGAATTAAAGAGTTTGTAAGTAGAGAAAAATAGAGAAAATTTTAAGAGCAGAGACCGAAGTCTCCTAGGAAAGAGGAAAAAAGGAAATGGTCAGAGGATGAGTGAATGCCACCTAAGATTTCCAACCAATGTTTGAATGAAGAATCAATTTCTTTAGTATTTCCCAGAGAGAGAAAATCATACAAGTGGTGTAAGACACTGTCATAAGGGAGGAATCCTTTGTAAGTTATTTTGCATTTGAAGGAGCTGTGAAGAAGTATCAATTCTCTATTCCCTGTTTTCCATGTAATCGGGAAAGCGGCACATCTGTCATTTAGAAC
The DNA here is from genome assembly GCF_037176765.1 of Anolis sagrei. Lineage (NCBI taxonomy): Eukaryota > Metazoa > Chordata > Lepidosauria > Squamata > Anolidae > Anolis > Anolis sagrei. Next base: position 45,176,073 of record NC_090026.1, on the reverse strand, counting down.
AAGGACAAGCTGGAGGCAAGAATTCTCATACACAGTCTATGCAGACAATTAATTCTCACAGGTGACCCTCAGCTTTGTAGAAACATGACTGAGTCCCAGCACATCAGCAGAGCCCCCAGCATCAAATTTGCCACAGGACCCATAAATTCTTTCAATTGCCATGCAAAACTGACCATGAGGAGAGGAGACACTAAAGGCACTCCTTGGTCTCATAGCATGACTTATCCTAGAGCTAACCCACATGTTGTGAGGATGCATTTGGAAAGAAAGGAGCTGTGTATACCATCTTCATTAAAGTGAAACAAAGACAGGGTATATATGTAAACTAACAGCAATAAATAAATCAATAATCCTGTTGATCCCAATCTGTTTCCTTTTGCATGGTTATTCTATAAGGTTTGGGGCAAAACATAGGGTTTTATCACTCCCTTCCCCAGTAAAAATTGCCATGTGGTCCAAGAGGGAGCTCAGAGAAGCCTTTGAAGACAGAATTTGCCACCGCCATTGGCTAATGCTAAGCAGCAGAGATGTCTGGGTAAAGCACGGAGCTGTCATTTTCATTCAGCTTCAGAGAGCTGTGCTGTTTTATGCGCCCAGATTGGAAGTCATATGCTGTATACAATCTAGAGAATTGTTCAAGTCATCCCCTCTTCCTGTCACTTCTTCTCGGATTAGAGGAGTTGGGGGTGGGTGGGTAAAGAGATTGCAACCCTGAGTAAAAGGGAGGAAAGAACAAAGGGAAAGAGGAGGTAGAATGTGGAGAGGCAAAATGGCTTCTTCATCCATTCCTGTATCAGATATTCATTATTCAGGAAAACTACCTAGGAAAGCCTCCCTGCCTGGTTATGACACTAAAAGAAGCTGTTTAGGTGCTTCTCTCTAACTTCAAATCAGGAAGCTGATGCTATTTTCAGCTCCTCTAAACCCTACCAGCATGGTCAATGGTCAAGAATTCTGGGAGCTATAATCTAAAATATCTGAAGAGTAAAACTTAACTCCTTTAAAGTTTCCTGAACAATGTTCACTGGGCTGAATCTCCACTTTTGCCTCTTGTTCTATTTCCTTGATAACCAAGCTAGAGCCGTCCTGATGTTGGATAGCAACACCCACCATCCCTCATCAGGGACTCTATGTGGCTGGGCCAGATGAGAGTTATAGCCCAATATCGTCTAAGGGAGCCCATATTACCAAGCCTTCTATATATCCTCCAAGATTTTGCAGATAAAAACTAGGACATGTGTGGGCAAGCAATAGCTTTGTATGATAAAAATTGCAATATTAGTAATGAAGAAAATCAGACAAGCTAGGAGAGGCTACAGCAGATTGCTTTTGCCTGACTGGATGGCCCATGTGTTCTTTTCCAACTTGATTTTATGAATCTACTCAGAAAGGCAAGATTCCTCTGATACCTCATAAGGCTACAAGCCTTGGGATTCCCCAGGATTCAACTGGGACAGTAAATGAGGAACTCTAGGGTTGTAATTGTGTGATGTGAAAAAGACCTACCAAACAAAGTAATTGTCTCAGGCTAGTAAAAGGGCAACATTATTCAAAGTAGAAGTAACCGAAATAAATAATAGTGCTTTTACCTAGATTTTCACACTCTGGATCGGAGAAAAAGAGCTCGGCCCTATTAGTCCCAAAGCTCTAGGAACATCATTATCATGCGGAGACAACAACAATTTCCCATCTTTTCCTGATACTAGGACTCAAGTTAGATGATGATGATGGTGGTTAGATTTATTTCTATCCCACTTTATCTCTCTAAAAAGAGAGTCAAAGGGGCTAACACTAAATATTAAAACAAATACCGATTACAAACATACAAAAACATCTGTCTCTGTGTATGTGTGTTTGTGCATGTGTATGTATACACAGAATGATAGAATCATGGAGTTCGAAGAGACCACAAGGACCATCCAGTCCAACACTCTGCCATGTAAATCACTCCTTATAGATATCGCTTCACCCTGTTTGAAATCCTCCAAAGAGGGAGATACCACCACATATATAAACACACATGGATGCACACAGATGCACACATTTAGACAATCTATAGAGTTGAAAACATTTAAAATTCATTACGAAAAAATAAATAGTTTAAAAATCAATGTAAGAGCACTCATTTAAATGCCAATATAGTTAATTCCTAAAAGCCTGAGGAAAACTTGCAGAAGGAGAGCAAGGAGAAAATCAACCTAGTCAGCCTAGGAAGGGAATTCCCAAGTTTAGGAGCAGTCACTGAGAAGACTCTCTCTGTTGTTGTTTTTTCCAAACAAATCTAGGAAGGCAGTGGGATGAAAAGAAGGGACTCTTCTGAAGATCTTAGAGCTTGAACAGGTTCATATATAGGGGGACATCATCTTTCTAGCCCACACTTGAGTTGTTTGGATTGCCATGTCTAAGGCAGAGCGAAACACTAAGCAATCTGAACCAACACAGAAAATAATTTACCTTTTTGGCTCTTGGAGCATGATCTGAGATCTTACACCAGCTCTTAGAATGCCTAAAACTTTGGGCCAAGTTTGAAGGCCTTATGTATGACTGCAGTTTGCAAGAGCTTGGGTAAGAGATCTGACCATTAGAAAAACAGAGTGAGCCTCCAAAGACTGCTGCATCAGGACATCACCTGATTCCCATTTTCCCGCTGCATCAGCATCCTGCAGCATCCTGCAGTGTAGTTACCCATTGGAATCGAAAGCAATTGGAAAGATTGTACTTTTTAAAAAATGTACTTTGAATTCAATAACTCAAACTGCTATAACTCAATAAGAACAAACATTATTCATAGATTGCAGGGATAATTATAAAAATACATTTGGCCCTCTGCATTTGTTGGGTTTAGGGGCGCAGAGCCCCCTTAATAGTGAGAAACCACAATTAAATAACCATCTATTTTTTTTATTTTTACCTGAGACAACACTTCTCAAGAAATGTATAGGTCTTCCTGTATGATTTTGTGGTCAACTTCTCTGAAAAGGAACTAAAGTTTCCTGGTGAGAACATTTAAATAAAATCCATGAATAATCAAATCCACAGAAGTCCAAACTGCTAATGTGGAAGGATGGCTATCCATTTTAAAAACTATCCATTTGTTTTCTCTGTGCTTCTCCACTATAAATGTCTTTTTAATTAGTTTTAGGCAGATTTCTCTTTTATATTATAACCATTTTGGGGACCAGGCACTGCCCAGATTTTTAGAAAAAGCATGATAAATCAAGGTCAATTTCCCCCAAACCTAGTCATGGGGGTTCTGTGTGCCAAATGTGGTCAAGGTCCATTGTCCGTGGAGGTCACAGTGCTGTGTCTTGATACAGGGTGAACTACAACTTCCATCATGTTGAGTCACTCCCAAACCCCTTCAGTTGCTTATCAATTCTGCTCTGTTTGCTACTTTTTCCTATGGCTCTGTTTGCACCATAGGAAAGGGTAGGAAAGGGTTAAGGGAGAGGCAGAGGGCAAGGTCATGCAAATTCCACACCAATAGAGAGAGAAAGGAACACTGGGATGTGGTACTCACTATAACCTGCAATATCATAGGAGGGAGGGCCATTGGTGTCTCCTGGGTACTGGGAACTATAGCTGTTTGTGGAGGTGGGAGCTTGGCTATGTTAGAAGTGGACATGCCACCACATACACACATACAGATTTTAACTTTTTAATATGTGTATAGATGAACTCAATGCCAGATTGTGACTAAAACAAGCACCATTTAGTTATTTAATTAGTTACTTTATTTATACCCTGCCTTTCTCCCCTTGGGGACTCAAGACTGCTACCAACTCCCACACTTTGGTCAAAGTTTTAAAAAGCATGATATAAAAATTTTAAAAAAACATTTAAATAATACAGTGTAAGTTAAAGTAAAAACAGATTAAAATATGATAAATACACTTAAAATAGCCTTTAAAACTCGCAATCCCCTCTATATTAGCTCTGTGTTCGCCAGGTACTTCATAGTTGTTGGAGTTAAGCCTGTGATTGTGTCTAATGATCAGGGTATTCTGGATGTTGGGAATGACAATGCTGTTTCTAATGATGTTGGGAATGACAATGACATGATGTTTCTAATTATGAGGGTGTTTTAGATGCAGAGAATGACAATGGGATTCCTGTTCAAAGTGTCTTTGCTGATGAGAATGTTCCTGAAGAGTTTGGGGATGATGGGATTGTCTCTGGAAGAGGGCCTGAATTGCTACCAGAGAATTCCCAGGTCTTTGAGCCTGAGAAAAACCCAGCTGCAGAAATTAATGAGCCAGAAGATAGAAGGTTTCTTTTCAGACAGAACAGAATACCACAACAATCACTCAGGTGCGCTGCCAGGTTGAGAGAGAAATTGATAACAGATTCAAGTCTGAAAAGAAACCAATTTCTGGTGGGGATATAGAATAGATTAGGGGATAAAAGTGCCAAGTACAGAATCTGTGGTCAGATGAAGCAACGTTAGAACAGAATCAAGACCTTGCGGCAAACCTTGCAGTCTTGTCTTGGATATACAGTATTCATGTTATACCTTATTTGATTCCATGATTCATATTTGGAGTTTTACCTTGCAAGTTTCTGGGTTAGTTTGTACTCTGTACTCTGATGGATTTATTTCCTGGATTATTTGTTCCTGCTTGTCTTTCTACCTACTTGGATTTACCTACTTCTTTGGAGTGTTTTAACTGCTCATGCTTTTTAAATTACCTTCAATAAACTGTTTTTACTCAACTGTGTGGTGTTGTTAAGTCACAGGGCTTCTTCCTGGCCTAGAGTGCAACAATAGTAATCTTTTAGGCATGGAGGGCTTCTCTTGGAAAAGGTGTCTCTTGAGATGTGAAAACTGAATACTCATTACCCTCTGGAACTTGGAAAAGTTCCTTTTGGCTTCCCATCTAAAGAATTTAGGAACTAGTATATTGACCATTGCTGGATGTGGGCTTCTGAAAAATGAAGTTCAAGGAAAAAATCCAATCTCCTTTTATTAGTAGTAGAATGAGATATTGCTGAGTTACAATTAATTAGAAAGATTTATCCTGTCACAGAATCATAGAAGCATAGAATAATAGAGTTGAAAGAGACCATATGGGCCATCTAGTCAAACTCCCTGCCATGCCAACCAAAGTATCCCCAACAGATGACCATGCAGCTCTTTTTTGGCCATCCAGCCTCTTTGAACCAGTGTTTTCTACCATACTATCAGGAGGCTGAAACAGTAAATTTGCCCTGTATTAAATAAAATATCTGGATTCTATACTGCTATATAAAATCCAGATTATCTTTGAACTGGATTATATGGCAGTGTAGACTCATATAATCCAGTTCAAAACTGATAATGTGGGTTATTTACTTTGATAAGCTGGGTTATATGGCAGTGTAGAAGAGGCCTGGGTTTTAACTGGATTTCAAAGGGAGATATCCAAGGTGCTGAACACATTCTGCAGCTAGATCTCAGTGCTTCAGATGGAGTGGATTCATTCCCCCCACTCCCAATGCACACTATGCCATTGCACACTGTGTATTTTAATTGCCTTAGCTAGTGCTAGGATATTGATGTTATTAGCAAAAGTTTGACAAATAACCAATGCCGATAATGTAATTGTTAATAAAAATGTAATTGTCCATGTCAGTCCTTGTTTGCATTTAATTTCCCTCTGACCTTATTATCAGCCTCATCCTTGATCATGTATTGTTTGTATATCTGAAATTCAGGATAACACTCCATGTATCTGATAATGTGGGCTAGACTATGAACGATTATGCTATAATAAATTTGTCTTCAGAGTGTCACAACATTTTCTTTTGTTCATATTACAACAGATTAACATGGCTAACCCAGCACATTGTTGAGATCTTTATGGATATGATGATGCGGGGCTTTGAAAACAGAAAGAGAATCTTCCAGAAAAGGACATAATTTGCCACATTGACTTTAATCTCACTCTGATTACTAGGGACCATACTGAGAAAAGGAATAGGTGTGCTTAGTGGTTTCCACTGCATCTGTGTTTATGCTTAATTCATTCATGTCTTGGAGTCAACATCAAAGAAATGTATTTGGAGAAAACACCGTATGACCCCATTGTCTGTAATTGCAGGACTCTGTATGCGTTACTGCAAAGAAGATGAGGACCCGTTGTATCTCAAACCAAGCCACCAAAATATATATGTGTCACTTTAATATGACAGAATGATTATTAAATACATTGTAGGTGTTGGATGTATTCTTCTTAACAGAATGATTGTTGTTCTTCTTTAAAGCCCTCCTTTTAGTTGAAAGGGATACTGGGGACCACCCCTGCATTCATGAGGACTAGAACCTTTACGCTGAAATAACTAAAGCTGGTGCATTTAGGAGTCTATTAATAGTCTGCAGACCATAGAGAGAGTGCTTTGGGGGAGCAGCCAGCCCCTTGTCTGGCTAATGGAATGGAAATCGGTTATCATCCCAAGCGGTTTCCATGCCAACCTGTTCAGCAGAGCAGATACCATTGAAATGCAATGGATTAAAAAGCCCCTTGCCTAACTGACCCTTGATACCTGTTAAGGGCTAGTGTGATTATAATGACTGCTAATTATGCGTACTGAGATCATAGCCGTTTATCTTCTGCTATGTTTATGAAGACAGCGTCTGGGCTTGGTTTCTTAGTGAGCAACGGAGAGGTTTTTCCAATGGAGATTGTTTGCGTATGGATCGGTTTCTGTGGCTGTTAACCTGGATTAAATGATTACTCGCTATCTGCACCTATGTTCCCCTAGGAGGCCAGAATTAATCTCTACACTTGCACGTATCAGAATAGAGATTTCATAGATGCCTACTGAGCAAAGTCTTATCAACTATAAAGCAACGTGTTCTGTAAAATGCCAGCTAAGCCCTATCTCAGAGCTTCTGCCATGTGAACTGGAGGGACCCCATTTCCAGATAATGGAGCTGAGAAAAAAATCAGGCTTTTCCACAACCCTAAAGAAATGTATTTGATTAAACATTTAATCTATATAACCAACACATACTCAATGAAATGTGTTCATAAGCACCTGAAAAGATGTTTGGGAAAAGGTATTTTGATGTCTGAGCACCAGCGTGCAGTGCCTGAGTGCTGAACTGGGATACTAGGAGACCAGGATTCAAATCTGCACTTAGCCAGGGAAACCCACTGAGTGACCTTGAGTAAGTCACACTTTACAGCCTACAATGATGACAATGACAAATCTCTTCTGATCACGCAATATGGTGCCTTAGTTCCACCTCTGCCTTATTTCCCAGCATTTTTGTGGTTCAGAGTCATTGAAAGTATTTTTTTTTCTCCACACTGGAAATACTCCAATGATGACCCCCTTTTCCTCAAAACAATTCAGTAAGTTGATAATATATGGAAAGCATTTCTCGGCTTCAGGTGTAAAAGTAATGGTGAAATCACACCAACAAATGACCAAGAAATATTGTGGATGAACAATTAGAAAATCTATTACAATGATTGTATGTGATGGATGATAATAGAATTAAAAAAAAGTAATAGAACTGACAGCTGTAATTTTATAACGAAATATGAATTATTGGGTTGTTGTAGGTTTTTTGAGCTATATGGCCATGTTCTAGAAGCATCCTCTCCTGATGTTTTGCCTGCATCTATGGCAAGCACCCTCAGAGGTTGTGAGGTTTCTGAGGATGCTTGCCATAGATGCAGGTGAAATGTCAGGAGAGAATGCTTCTAGAACATAGCCATATTGCTTGAAAAACCTATAACAACCCAGTGATTCCAGCCAGGTTGAGAGGAGACATGACAGCCATGTATAAATATTGTTGTTGTTCATTCGTTCAGTCGTCTCCGACTCTTCGTGACCTCATGGACCAGCCTACGCCAGAGCTCCCTGTCGGCCGTTACCACCCCCAGCTCCTTCAAGGTCAGTCCAGTCACTTCAATGTATAAATATATGAAAGGATATTATAAGGAAGAAGGAGCATGCTTGTTTTCTGCTCCCCTGGAGACTAGGACTCAGAGCAATGTGTTCAAATTACAGGGAAGGAGATTCCACCTTAAGAAGAACTTCCTGACTATAAGAGCTGTTCAGCAGTGGAACTCTGCCTTGGAGTAAGATGGAAGCTCCTTCTTTGGAGGCTTTTTAACAGAGAATGAATGGTCATCTCTCAGAGGTGCTTTGTGCTTTTCCTGCATGGCAGGGGTTGGACTAGATGGCCCATGTGGTGTCTTTCAACTCTATTATTCTATGATTCTATCTCAAATGCCAATATCTTACAGCCTTTCATGAATGAGCCATTAGTGGATGTAGTGTGTGTGTTATCCAGGTTATCACTCTGCTAAAGGATTTTCAAAGAAATCTCTGGCAGAGAAAACTCAAATGACTTCCAGCGTCCAGGTGGGGAGGATTACTCGTCTCTTAATTTCCTCATTTAATTTCTTTTTTGTTTGTTTGCTGTTATATCATCGTAACACTATAGCATATTCTACTATCATAAAGTTTTATCACTGTAGTGTTATCACAACTACAATTGTTGTTGTTTTTTTTTAAAAAAAAGATGAACCAGTTATGAAGCAAGGAGTAGGGTACAAAAGTGGCTTTCAAATGGAATAGTGTAGCATAAAGGAATTGTATGATACAATCCTGGATAAATCTTGTGGAGAAAACCTATGAATAAGATCATGATAAATCAGAGTCAGCTGGATGACACATAGCAATGATAACAATTTTTGGATTCTTTTAGCATGAAAACTCTCCAAATCACCAGTGTGGATTTGGGGGGGGGGGGCAGGGGGTGACTTGGAATTTTAGACAAAAAAGCTCTTGCATGTGAGATTGTGAAATGGGAAAAATAAAGGCATGTCCTCGCTATTTATTAAGAATCATAGAATAATAGAGTTGGAAGAGACCTCGTTGGCTATCCAGTCTAACCGCCTGCCAAGAAGAAGAAAAAATCACATTCAAAGCATCCCCGACAGTTGTCCATCCAGCCTCTGCTTCAAAGCCTCCAAAGAAGGAGCCTCCACCATAGTCTGGGTCAGAGAGTTCCACTGCTGAACAGTTCTCACAGTTAGGAAATTCTTCCTGATGTTTAAGTGGAATCTCCTTTCCTGTAGTTTGAAGCCATTGTTCCATTGTTCTCCAGGGAAGCAGAAAACAAGCTTGCTCCCTCCTCCCTATGACTTCCCCTCACATATTTATACATGACCATCATGTCTCCTCTCTGCCTTCTCTTCTTCAGGCTAAACATGCCCAACTCTTTAAACCACTCCTCGTAGGGCTTGTTCTCCAGAGCTTTGATCATTTTAGTTGCCCTCCTTTGGACACATTCCAGCTTGTCAACATCTCCTTTTAATTGCAGTGCCCAGAACTGGACACAGTATTCCAGGTGTGGTCTGACCAAGGCAAAATAGAGAGGTATCATGACTTCCCTCTAGACACAATGCTCCTATTTATGCAGGTCAAAATCCCATTGGGTTTTTTGCCGCTTCATGACATTGTTGGCTCATGTATAACTTGTCCATGAGAACGCCAAGATCTTTTTCATACATGCTGCTGTTGAGCCATGTGTCCCCTATTCTGTATCTTTGCATACGTGGAGTATCTTGCATTTGTCCCTGTTGGATTTCATTTTGTTAGTTTTGGCCCATCTCTGTAATCTGTTAAGATCATTTTGAATTCTGCTCCTGTCTTCTGGAGTATTGGCTCTCCCTCCCAATTTGGTGTCATCTGCAAACTTGATGATCATGCCTTCTAACCTTTCATCTAAGTCATTAATAAAGATGTTGAAGAGGACAGGTCCTAGGGCGGAACCCTGCTTATGGCACTCCACTCATCACTTCTTTCCGGGATGAAGATCAAGTATTGGTGAACACCCTTTGGGATCGTTCACTTAACCAATTACAGATCCACCTAACCGGAGTTTTGCCTAGCCCACATTTGACTACTTTGTTTGCCAGAAGGTCATGGGGGACCTTGATGAAGGCCGTACTGAAATCCAGATACGCTACATCCCCAGCATTCCCTGCATCTACTCAGCTTGTAACTCTATTGAAAAAAAGAGATCAGATTAGTCTGGCTTGACTTGTTTTTTGAGAAATCCATGTTGCCTATTAGCAATCACCATTATTTGTATCTGTTTGCAGACCACTTCCTTCATGATCTTTTCCAAAATCTTGCCTGGTATCGATGATAATTGTTGGTGTCATCCTTTTTTCCGCCATTATGTCCATAGAAAGCAGAAGTTCTTTTAAATATTTACATGCTACCCTTACACTGATTAACTTTTTAAAAAAGTTTTCCAAACTAGAAGTTGACCTCTGGCCAACTTTTATGTGGACTGGGAGTTTGTGTCCATGTGGACCCCAAGAAGTCCTAGGACAAAAAAAGTGTTTCTCCCAGACCTACTGCAGGTATCCACCCATAGTTTTCAAGAAGTGAATATTATGGAATATGCTGTGTGAATAAAATTCATTGAAGGATTTCAGTGAGGCAGGACACTGCTGGGGAGCATAGTATGAGAGTGTGGAAAGCAAATGGAGCAATGTCAGCACTAAAGGATTCTAATATGATAGACTCATGGAATAAACACATGTGGATTAGCTGCCCAGTTTGTCAGATACAAGATGTTAGAAGATATATGTCTATATCAGTGTTCTCTTGGATAAGCATAGATTAGTGTATAATACAAAAATGTATACAGAGTGTGGTGGCCATTTGCAGCAGTAGAGATAAATTATACATTCTAGTTTTGCCATGCTAATGTCTGTATTTAGGAGAGAAGCCTGTTCTGTCCATAAAATAGACAAAATTCACAGTAGAAATTCCCATTGCAATGGAGAGATGTCTTCTGTAACGTCTTACAAGGTACCTGGTCTCAACCAGACAGGCAGGTCATTCATAGCCAAGGAATGTTTGCCTCTCAGCAACCTGCTCAACACTCATTAGCCGACTGGTGGCGGGGTACTTTTCCAAGAAAGGGGAGCTGCCTAAGCCATTGGTTTGTACTTGATGGGAAAGGTGAATGCTCCTATTTAAAAGAAAACTGGATGTGTCTTTACTTAGGCACACATGTGTTTTAAACTCTAAAATATATTCACATCTTTGTAAGGGAGAGAGAGAAATGAAATCCTGATTAGGGTTTTGTTTTTTTGTGACTTGAGAAAATGCAAGTCTTGAAAAACTGCAAGTCACTTCTGGTGTGTGAGAATTGGCCATCTGCAAGGATGTTGCCCAGGGAAGGCCCGGATGCTTTGCGTTTTACTATCCTTATGGGAGGCTTCTCTCATGTCCCTGCATGGGAAGCTGGAGCTAACAGAGGGAGCTCATCAAAACTCTCCCGAGATTTGAAGACACAAGGAGTTAACCTATTGTGCCACCAGGGGCTCCCCTGATTAGGGTGATGTCTACTGTAATGGTACACATTCCAAAGTCAGAGGAATTTCTCTTTTCCTTCCTAACCACCTCCCATCAAACATTGCATTGCCATTCAGAGTTTCCCCTGACTTCTTTTCCAGTTTTACAGTTGCTAGAACTCCCCAGCAGCCTCTCCGTGATATGTATTTCTTCTATTTCTGCAATACAAAACTCAAATCTGAGCATCTGGTGTAACAGATCTCAATGTATGTATGTGTGTGTGCATGTGTATGCTTGCCTTCGAGTCACCTGTCAAGTTATGGCAACCCCATGAATTTCATAGTGTTTTCTTAGGCGAGGAGGTATTTTTTTCCAGTTCCTTCCTCTGAAATATAGCCCACAGCACCCTGTATTCCTTGGCAGTCTCACATCTGTATTTATATTCACATGTATGTACATATCTCTATGTATGTGTGTGTATAGAAATGGACACAGAGTTTGTAGAGGAGTAAGACCTGCTGTGTCCATTGGAACTTAATTCCAGGCAAGTGTGCACTGGAATGCAGTTTCACAACACAATTCTATACCTGTCTTGAAAGAAATAGGTTACACTGATTTCAGTGCAACCTGTTCCCAGGTAAATAGAGTAATATTTTTGCCCGAAACCCTTTTAGATTACTGATTTTATTCAATTAGAATGCAGGTTTGAAAATATTAATAGAAATACCTATAGAAAGCATGAGTGGCAAGTTACCACACTCCCAGAAGGATTCTCCGCACAGAGCTCTTTTGGGGAATGCCCTTGACGCAGTGCTTTCTGAAATTCCTGAAAACATCACCTGAAACAGAACAAATGCCTGTTTTTTCCTTCTTCAAAGCTATTGCCTTATTCAAATGCAAATGGTCAAAGCTCATCAAATTAATTAATGAAGTTTTGTTTAATTGGGTGATGGCACAAACATTTGGGGATTAGGAGAAAAATTCTAGAGAATGCAAACTTAAAGAAGAATGCAAGGCTTGGCCAGAGGCTGGCTTGCTTGCTTGCTTTTCCTTGATAATTAAAAAAAACAACAGAGAAACTCAATCCTGTTTTTTGTTAAGTTTGTATCTTTTTCTTCAAAGTCGCAGATTGCCTTCTGGACTCTCCAAGATGAAAGAGAGAATGTCTGCCTCCTGGCAATCCTAACCCCATACCTGAATCTTCATTCCAGTTGTGGATTCTCCTGTTACAAAGGAGGGAAGGGGGTCAAGAGGTCTGTGAAGTGGAGAGCAGGGCAGACATTTCTTTCAACTTTATTAATTTCGATCCTAATCTTCTTCTACCACCCTGCTCCTGTTCCAGAGAATAAGGAGGGAAAATGTGTTGAAGAAGATTGTGATCTTGGCTGACCTTCGAATCAGGAAAATCATTTTTACCTTTTTCAGCTATTCTCCTCCAAATTAATCCGTTAGTGATGGTCTAAGAAAAAAGGTGTCGGGGGAAGACCACAACACAGCTGTAAAAATACCCAAGCAAAAATAAAATAATTATTGTAGCCATACTACTTTTAGCCACCTTTAAAACACATTTGATAAACAGTGCAAGCTGACTTTCTAGCAGCTTGCTGTTTTCAATTTCCTAATTACCTTCCCTCATGAATGGGTCTGTTCCAGGTTTGCTTTCAAGCCCTGAATGCAACACTTTTACTCTCTTTTGTCCCCAAGAGCATCCCGATAGAAATGTAACCACTGATGCTATTCCTGGCATAGAGACAAGGTGATAGATTGCAAAACCATCACATGCTAAAGTTGTCCAGGTCATTGTTCCAGGCGCATGAGCAGGAGGGAGGAGAGTTCAGACCAACCTGCCTATTGCAGAGACTTTATGTTGGGGTTGAAAAAACATTTATGCTTGGCCTCCACAAGAGAAGTCTTTGTCACTTTGAGCTGAGCTTCTTATGGCCTTTTCACACTATACATTGCCCGATTTCATCTTCACTGCCAAGCAGCATCTACGAACCCTTGCAATTTGCCATTTGGGGAGGTGCATTTCAAATTCCCAGCCAAAGATCTCTTCTTTTGCTTCATTGAACTAAGTAAAGGTAAAGGTTTCCCCTGACATTGAGTCCTGTCATACCCAACTCTGGGGTGTGGTGCTCATCTCCATTTCTAAGCCAAAGAGCCAGCGTTGTCCGTAAACACCTCCAAGGTCATGTGGCCGGCATGACTGCATGGAGTGCTGTTACCTTCCTGCCGGAGCGGTACCTATTGATCTACTCACATTTGCATGTTTTCGAACTGCTAGGTTGGCAGAGCTGGGGCTAGCTGCGGAAGCTCACGCTGCTCCCCGGATTCAAACCTGTAACCTTTTGATCAACAAGCTCAGCAGCTCAGCGGTTTAACCCACTGTACCACTGGGGGCTCCCTTGAACTACAAACCCCAAAATAGGGTGGAATGCAAACATAGCAATTGAAGTGAAATATAGTTCCGCTCTAAGTCCCCTTTGGGGCGAGAAGGGCGGGGTATAAATATAATAAATAAATACATAAACAAAACAAAAAAAGAAATAAACAGCATAATGTAAAAAAGGGGCCCTGGTGTAGTAGATAATGGCAGCCATTCATTTATATGTGAGAGATTAGAAGGAATAGAGAAATTGCATGATACAATGGTTAGAGTTTTGTTCTGGGACTGAGTAAGTTTAATTTCAAATCCCTATTTGGCCACCCAAATTCTGACCTCAGGCCATTCACTATCTCTAAGCCTAACCTACCTTGTTGTGAGGATAAAATAGAGAAGACAACCAAATATGGCACCATGAACCCCTTAGAAGTGTAACTGTTTCAAATAAGTAAGTAATTAATGAATTTATGAATACCTCCAGAATATTAAGAGGAGATATTTCCTAGCAATGTTGAGGTTACACCAAGAGTGACTGATCAAAAAATCAAACATTGACCTTCAAAACATAACAGGGATTGGAGCTTATTTTTCCTTTTCCACATAACTCCATATAGTACTGCCAGGATGACTCACAGCTTGGTCACATATTTTAAATTACAAGCAGTCAGATAACTGATGCTTTGACTTGATCTGAACTATAGGTTTCTGTTACTATTATCATTTTGTTAGACTTTAGAATGTGCCGTTACTGCAATATTTTTTTTTGGGGGGGGGGGGGGCGGTCAGCCTTGTGAGATACACATAAAGAAATAGTCCTGTTTTCCAACTAAGACAAAGATTTCAGTTAACATTCCCAAGGCTATCAGAGTCATGGCTGGAGGGAGAATTGGCTCCAGGTTCTTCTGAGGGGTTGCACCAGCTTTCTATCATGCCTGCATCATTGAGCCAAAGGTGGTACTATGATTAGTTCATAGTACTCATTGCCACACAATCCTCAGTAATTACTGCAACAATCCACTGTCCACTGGCCTAGAAACGCAAGGAAAATATTAGTAGCTATGTATACTACTAAAATATTAGTAGTATGTCCTACTTTGTTGAAAAAGTTTGAATATTAATGTATTTTAAAAATCATGAAGGATGTGAAGCATTTTAAATGAGGATGAAATCGGGCTTGAAGTTTATTTGCGTTGGGCAGCATTTCTCAGCCGATGTTTGTTTAGTGGCCCAAAAACATTGCTTCTGTGTTCTTCTTGAGCCTTTGAAGAACCAAATGTGTGGCAAATCTCCCCACCCCTCAGTCCTCACTGCCTTTTTTTTTCCCCAACCAATTTCGATGTTAATTCCTCATCATTGTTTGCAGGGACCTCTGCTGAGAGCAGTTACGGAGGCTAATTTTTCCATCTGTCCTGCTTGGGCCGATGACTGGGGAAAGCGTGGCTGCTGTTACCTCCTTTAGGGCACTGATCAGCCGAGCGTTAAGCTTTTAATTGAGGTGTAAGTGTATCGGCTCAAGGGGGAGGCAGTGGCCGGCAGTGTAGTGGGGGCTGGCCCAGCAGTTGCATGGCATACGGTTTCAAGAGAAGCCAAAAACAGAGAGGAAAAGGGAGAGCTCTTTTGCGTGTAGTGGTGTGTTTTGGCAAAGGCAAAGAAGTGGAGAGGCGCCAGCTCCATCGCAATGCTTCTAGGTGAGTGCCGGGCAACTTTCTTTCTCTGCCTCCTGCTTCCCTGCACCTTGGATTGAACACTGTATGCTTTTTTCTCTCCCCCTTTTCCTTACCAATGGATGAGGAGCAGCAAGCATCACTTTTATGTAGCCTTTCCCCTTCTCCTGTTTATTTGAGTGTCTGATGTTGAGGCTTCAGCAGTGCAAGGAAGCATAGGCGTCATCACCACTATGCCACTTTGCCAAAGGAGTGACTGAATCGATGGTGTTTTGTGCTGGCAAAATCACACGGAGTGTTCTTCCCGAAGAGTCTGTACAGTTCGCATCCTGTAGACAGAGGGTGAAATCAAAAAGGGTTTTTTTTCCCAGCCACCTGCAGAGAGAAAGAGGAAGCAAAAGCCTTTCTGTAATTCCCGAAACCAGGATGCTGGATGTAGTTAAAATCTGCGGCTAAGTGCCTTTCCCAGCTGCGAAGCATCCCGGGCAGACCTGAAAAGTGCTTCAGCTGTCATTAGCAAGGTGTAGCATCTTTCCCTGAACTGTTTGGCAAAGTCTAGGGATTGTTTATTCCTCGATCCCTCTACCCCACAACCCCTAACTGGTATGTAATTTGTGCAGTCGCGTTTTACACATTTGAGGGCAAACCCAAGTTGACTTTTCGGCTGGATGAAGCTGTCTCACATCAGTTTCGTGAAGGTTCCAGCGTCGCTTTCGATGGCAGATTGCCAGAGCCTTTAAAAACCTTCCATCAAGGCATTGATTCCAGGGTGAAATGACGTTTAATCCAAGTGCAGGTGAGAAAATTTGCAAGATCTATTCAGCATGCTCAGCTCCCCTGAAAAAGTCAACTTGTGATTTTGATGGGTAAGACTGTGGGGTGCTTGCAGTGACCTAACTAGCTTTGGCGGCACCTTGGATACTGTCTTGAGTGTCCGTTTTATACACTCCTCTGATTCTCCTTTCCTCTCTTTCCCCCCCCCCCCCCCCACCGCCTTATCTCTTTTCCCTTTCCATTACTTCCCCGCTGCAATAATTTCCTCCCCCCTTTTTTTAGGCCTGAAGCAAATGAACATTGTGGTAATAGACTGCAAAATTTTAAAAAATGAAGTGGGTGGGAAAACGTATTTATATTGCAAAATATATGTGAAATCACTGTAAAAGAATTCAAATTTTCAGTCAAAAACTTGTTTGTTTTTTTGTTTTGTTTTTTGAGTTTATTGTAAATTGAAATAAGATAAAAGGCTTGTAATCATTCTGGCTACATTTAGAAATTAAGATTTTTTTTAAAGTGAGAAAGAGTTCAGGTTTTTTTTTCTATTTGGGGGAGGGGAGTATTTAGTTAGGTGAGAAACGTTTGGTTTTTTTGACACCTGCCAAAATGATTCTAGGGGAGGAAAGACTGGAAATGTCGTTCTTTTATGCACCAAAATTTAGCAAGATCACATTGAATCGAAGTAGGTTTGATGAAAATGCCCTTCAGTGAAAAAACACATTCCACCCAATCTCGTCTTTTCAGGTTTTGATTACAAGTAGCGTTCAAAGTGGTGGGGAATGGTGGAAATGGGCTTTGTTTGACTAGCAGAGATTGTCGCCCTGGCGAGGAAATCAAAACGAAGGCAGGCAACGCCATTTATTTATTTGTTTATTTATTTATTTGATGGAGTCCTTCGCCATCATTCAAGACTGCGGCATCTTCTGTGCCCGCCCCCCCCCCTTTTCTGCAGCTGGGCAGTTGTACCTTGGTGATGATGATTGCAATTATTTATTGATTATTTGCCCTGAGATGGAATGCAGGTTTGCAGCAGTTTGTGTATGTGTGTATGTGTTGTCTTTGTACGCATGCGCATAGTGAAAATCCAGAAGGAAATCAAGCACGCAAAGGCATGTATGAGATCTTGATCTCAGTTTTAGATTTTGTTGCATTCTGCAGCCAAATTGGACTGACTGATAAAACACCTTTTAGGAAACAGAGGTGTGTGCCCCTCTGTTTCCCTATATTGTTGCTGGTGGAGATATTTGGTTGAGTTTTTATCACCTTGAGTATTCACTGGTGTGAATGGTGTCTTTTTAGGGTATGGAATTTCAGACCATTGCCTTGCTTGCTATTGTTGTGATGGTTTGCTAGTCTTCTTGGGAGACAATTGCCTTTTGGGGCAGCATGCGTTGTATGTTAGGAAAATCAAAATGGTCTATTTTTCTGCCACAGTTCTCTCATTGAATCTTCTCCTTTTCTGCCATTAGTACTGCCCTTTGCCCAATACTGTCCAGTGGTGTGTTTTTGTAAATCAAAGGAAGTCAAATATCATTTTCATGCAGCCTACATTTCACTGGCAGCAGCATCGTATCTTCGCTGTCTCACATGGGTCGCTTTAATTTTTTGAATAATCTAAATTGTAATCTGTGCCGCTCATCATTGTCTCACACAAAACAGCTTTTCCTCAAATTTCTGGAACGTGTAGCCATTAGCAGAGATAATATATATTTGTCAGTTGCATTTGGTATGGCTTTCTCTTTTGTCCTTTTGCTGTAACACAAGCGTGACACGACAAAAAACCCAAATATCTTAAATCTTTCCATTAAGATAAAAAAGAAAATAAAAATAAACACTGTGAAGATAGGTCAAAATAAAATTTAAAACCACTGTTTAAATGACAAGGACTTGTATTAGATTCTTTGGGAGGGGAAAATATTTGTGTGAAGGTCACAAAGAATGTCTCTTGTCTGCAAAAGATACATTTTGTGTTGAGGGTCGGTGTTCATTTTAAGGAAATCTCATGCTGGGATTATATATATAAAAACGGAAACACGGTGCTACTTTGTTTTTGTTTTTTTAAAAAAACTGGGAAATTGTTTTGGGATCCTTCCCTTCCGTCTAATGAACGCAGTCTATGAATAATACATTTTTTCACACATAGATCTGCTGTATTCAAATACAAAATGAGGGCATTATCCCTAAAACAATAATTCTGCCTCCCACCATGAAAATTTCTATCAGTTTTCAATTTTATACCATTGCAAAGACTGAGTTGTTGAAAGATTTTCACACATAGAACTCTCTTTTTTGTTATTTATGTTCCTTTGATATCTTTGCTTTGGATATCAATACAATATTTTGAAATGTTCAGCAGAAATTTTATGTAACTGTAATGTAGAAATTTAGGGACTGGATGAAATTCAATTTTTTTTTGTTACTAGGAGGACGATGCTTTTACACACATACATCCCAATAGCTGTACATATGAGAAGAGGAAGCTTATTATATATGGACCACAACTTGTCCTCCAAGGATGTATCTAATGTTATATATTTAGTAATCTCTTTTGTGGATCAAACCCTTGTATTCATAACATGGCCTCAAACACTAGTAGGCTGAAATATGTTAGTACAGTAGTGACTAAGAAAATGAACATAGGCTGGCACATATTGCTGAGAAATATCCTGATGCCCTTGTGTCATAGATCTCCAATTAGAATCATGCTCCTTAATGCAAATAGCTTCTCTCAAAAGCTATGGAAACAGCAGCATAAAGCCACCAACAAAACTATACACCATGTGTTCTGTGACATTGTTCAATGGATTAAAATAAAATGTGTAATAAATAGAGGAAAAGAACAGTTGTGAGGAGGGCGAGGCGGGTGGGTTGAGTCCTTAATCAGGTTGAGATACCCAAGCACCAGTATCTGTGATAAATCCCACTGGGTATAATAGCAAGGTTGTGATCTAGAGATATGGATCGAGAAAGGGGGAGAGAGATAAAGTCACTAGATAAAATGCATTTCTTAAAATAATTTATATTTTTTTAAAAGAAAGAATTTCGCTTCTCAGCAGGATAATGAGGAAAGTGTATAGTTCAGTATCTACAAATAAAATATTCATATTAGACACAGTCAAGTGGGTCTGTAAATACTAAAGGAAAATGTTTCCTTGTATATAGCCAGATAAATGTCTACCAATACCAAATTAACTGGGTTATATTGCAGAAATGTGAAAGATCCAAGCAAACAAAATTTTCAAGAATCAAGCTGCCTTCTTGGTGTGTGAGTTATGGGAGTTTTTGGGGTCACCTCTATCAGCTCTGGCTTTACGTGAGCAAAAGGCTTTAATGGAAGGAAGGGTGGCTGTTGTTTGGAGGTCACTTGGAAAAGGCTTGGGATAGGGAGCTACAATGGGTGACAGGAATCAGAGCCAAAACCATGTTGGAGATTGGACAGATTGCTTTTTTTTCAATTACAGATTCTTCCCATATTCCTCCATCTCTATGGTCTGACATAGTCCAAATAAGTAATGTTTTCAAGTTCTGGATGTAGCTTGTGCAACTGGGATCTTCATAAATTCTGCATGTCTATCACAGCTTTATTCTGGGCCATTCTCAAGGAGCTGAACCCACAGGAGAGAATGTGTGGGGCACAACAGGATTTAGTGGGAGAAGAGGGTAGGAAAGCCGTATATTCAATCCACTTAAAGCTTTTGGATGCACTACAGTTTCCTATTGCAATGTCTCAAGTATTAGGATGCATAAACTTTAACGAGCATCCATTTCTTCTCACGCCTATGTGTTGTACTCATAACATAATTGCCTGTTTTATCAAACATTATCAATATTATTATTATCCATTTCAGAGGTGAAGCTATATTGGTCTGTTGTAAGTGAAACAGAAAGTGTGTGGCATGTAAGGTTTACAGATTCATTACAGAATGCCCTTTCATGCACTATTAAATTCTTTTTTTTTAAACCCTCCCCGTATTAATAATTTGGGTGATAAAACTGTATTTTTAGCTGGAAATGAATATATATATACACACACATATACATACACACACACACACACATTTATATATTTATATATGCATCACACGCACATACATACACACACACATGCATATATATACAAACGAAATGGGAAGCCTTCAGGTTTTATGTTTCTGTAATGTTTTTAAATGGAAGATCTGAGAGAAGGACTCAGATTTTATGATTCTGTGATTAATAAGAATATTGGAATTTTCTGCAGGTGAATCCCAACTGGTTGTTACGCAAGCTTGCTCAGAAGTAAATCTCACAGAATTCATTTTGAATTTTTCTCAAGTAACTGCATGCACAGAATTGCCAGCTAACTGTCATTGTTTGAGTTCAATTAGACTTATTCGTAGATAAGTGTGCATATGATTATAGCCCAAATCTCTTCCATTCATTGTCATACGATTTGATTAAAGTCGCTACAGAACTTTTTCTTTGTCTACATATTTTGATGGTAATGTAAAAGCAGTCTTGATTCCTGCTTGTCTTCTTACAAGTTTAATCACAAAACTAATCCATTTCTTCCAAGATGATCAACACTGCTCTCTTTTGTTCCTTTGGGGGCACTTTTTAGGATTATATTAGATTTATTATATAATCTAGCTCTTCAGTTCTGTCAGAATTTTTAGCTTGATGTTTATCTTAATCAGTAAGCTTTCGCTGCAGTGTTTCTTATCAAAATGCACATTGATTGTGCCTTCCTGATTCTGATAATGCTTTTGAAAAATCATTCAAATCTGCATTGCAGAATGAAGAGCTCTCTGCGTAGTCAGAAGCCTACACATTGCTAGCCATGGTTTGTTTCTAAACTAAATTCACCATTGTTTTGAGACAGTTATAACCTAGTTTTCTCCGCATAGTATGAATAATACTATGCCTGATGAAAGTGTTCAGGGAAACTCAAAATCTTACTTCTTCCTACTTGCAACCTAAACTGACCTAGTAAAAGAGATCACTTAATTTAGTTTGTATCTTCTTTCTTCAGATCAGGACCAAAGCTATAATACACAGCCTGCTAAATATAAAAGCTGTGTCAAAAAGGAGGGCTTCCTGGTCCATTTAATCTAGCAGCAAATTAAGTAATGCCGGTGGTTTATACTTTTTTGAGTGTGCTGAATAAACGTATGTATGCTAAGCAGGGTCAGTTCTTGGGTGGGATGTGCTATAGGTCATACCAGGTGCTATAGGCTAAAGGAAATCGCAAAACTATCTCTGAGTATTCCTTGTTTAAGAAAACCCAATGCAATCCATGAAGCCACCAATACTTGACAGGTTACTTGAAGGGTAAATGCACATACACCTATGAAGCAGCTCAATAGCTCAATTAAAAGAAATAATCATATAATAATAATAAGAAGAAGAAGAAGAAGAAGAAGAAGAAGAAGAAGAAGAAGAAAAAGAAAAATCTGGAGTATATTCTAAGTACACACCGAGCCCAAAGCTTGCCTGGATGGTGTGCAAATCTTTGTGGTGGATGTAAAGAATGAAATGGATTGGAAAGCAAGAGCCTCTTAACCGAAATGTTAAGCAATGTCTTTAGTTCTGATGGTGGAGAATTCAAATGCAAGAAACAGAAGCCTTACGTTTGGGGTGATACTGCAAGGTGAATTCATCCTTGAATTGAGTTTGTCTTTCTCTCTTTTCCTGGACTGAGAAAGCTTGCAGCACCAGTACTTTGTCGCATGCAGAGCTTGGAAAAGTTACTTTTTCAGACTGGATCTCTGAGAATCCATCAATCAGCATTGATCCAGCGAATTGTGTACTCATAAAGATATGTAATGGCTAACTTTACCATGATATGGGAAATCTTGGAAGGCAGAGTTTTATTTCCTCTTGTTCTCAGCAGGAAAACTAGTGGGAAGTAGCCAAAGATTCCGATCTATATGATTGAGATTTTCAGATGGAATACAAAATGTTCTATCCATACTATTTCATTGCTGAATTGGAAACCATCATGCAATACTTGAGTAGCCTCCATTTCCAGAGGAGCAAAAACACTACAGTCTCTACAGTCAGCTCTCTGTAGCCATGGATTCTGGACCTATGGGTTCAACCATTCATTGCTTGAAATATTCCAAAATAATTTCCCAAAATCAAACCTTGGTTTTGTTATTTTACATTTACTTATTTATTTATTTATGTCATTTTTATCCCACCCATTTCAGCCTGAAGGCGACTCAGGGAGGGAAGGACAACTTTTTGAAGGACAACATTTTTTTCCTATGCCATTATTTATAATAGGACTTCAGCATCCATTGATTTAGATGTCTATGGTGCATTCTGGAACCAACCCCAGAGAATACCAAAGACCATTGTAAATGATATTATTTAAATTGTTTTCTCCATAGGGAATAGTTCAAAACAGCCTTCCAGATTTTCACCTTACAGTCACTAGAGAAACATATGTGATTTTCCTTTAGCAAAAACAAAAACCCAACCCTGTGAATTCCACTTTGCTAGCAATAAACCACCTTGTCTAAAGAAATAATAGCACAATAGGCAATAATTCAAGAAATAATAGCACAATAGGCAATAATTTCTGCTGTCCAAACCAGAGGAATAGCATGTCGTGTGTTTTTAATTATAATCAACAGAACATTTTAAAACCTTGGCTTTTTTGGTCTAAATCTCTCATACCACACTACCCAGGCATGGATGAGTAATTCTGAAATTTGCAATCCAAAGAGTAGCTTTTCCAGATCTTCCCCTATAAGGTTTCTGAAGAAAACTTAATGTTGAGGGAACAACTGGTCATAGAATCGTAGAGTTGGAAGAGACCTCATGGGCCATCCAGTCCAAGCCCCTGCCAAGAAGCAGGAAAATTGCATTCAAAGCACCCCTAACAGATGGCCATCCAGCCTCTGTTTAAAAGCTTCCATAGAAGGAGCCTCCACCACACTCTGGGGCAGAGAGTTGCACTGCTGAACAGCTCTCACAGTCAGGAAATTCTTCCTAATGTTCAGATGGAATCTCCTTTCTTGTAGGTCCATTTATGTGTGATCCATAGATGTCTCGTGTTTATAAGGGCTGCATTCCAACAACATTTTGGAGGTCTATATATTCCGCACCCCTCTTCTGTGCCAGTATTGTTGACATTGTCTATGGACAGTGGGAGCAACCCATTAAAATTATAGGTTGAATTCTATTATTTTTGATCAGAAAAGATTATTTCATTGAACTACAACGTCCATGTTTTAAAGTGATGCTGGGAAAGCAGAGCAGGGAAAACATTTGGTGTTTTCTATTCATAAACAAGCTGCATTGTAATTTGCATATATTCTTAAAAGTAGTGCGTGCAAAGGTGTTAAAAAACAGAGCTGGGAGAAGTTTGGGATTTCGTTTCCTGTTCAATACAGAGTTTTAAAAACTTAATTCCAAAACAGAAGCTTTTATTTGGATAACATAATCTGATCTTGGATGCATCAGCCCTGTAGAATTGATGTAGTTTGACACCACTTTAACTGCCATGGGTTAATACTATTGAATCATCGTAGTTTTAGTTTGGTCATGCACCAGTATTCTTTGATACAGAAGGCTAAAAAAACTTGTAAACTACAACTTGTAAACTACAACCTCATACCTCTGAGGATGCTTGCCATAGATGCAGGTGAAACGTCAGGAGAAATGCCTCTAGAACATGGCTCTATAGCCCGAAAAAACCCACAAGAACCTAGTGATTCCAGCCATGAAAGCCTTCGACAACTACAACTCCCATTGTACTATTGCATGAAGCCATGGCAGTTAAAGTGGTGTCAAACTACATTCATTCTACAGTGTAAATACATTCTGTATCTTGTTGCATAATCAATCATGTTTTATCACATTGCTAGGGCTCATTGTTGTGACATAACTAAGGGTTGTCCCAACTTAGAAATCTCAAGGCCTGAAAGGCTCCTCGTCATACAACGCTAAGTGGTAAATTGCTGCAGTTTCCTTTCTGACCTGGAGCATTTAGCTTAATTTTACATAAAACTAAACAAAATCTAATGCAAATATGTGAACAATTGGGATTTGATGTATGTTATGTTTTTTATTCTTTTATCTATTTATTTATCATGTCAGGAGAGAACCAAACAGTTGTATTACATTAAAAACAAACAAACAAACAAAACACAAAGTTTGCAAACTTGGTGGTTGATTAAATGTCCTTTGACCAGTAGCTGGCCACTTGGAGTGCCTCTGGTATTGCCGCAAGAAGGTCCTCCATTGTGCATGTGGCAGGGCTCAAGTTGCATTGCAGTAGGTCAGGGGTCCCCAAACTAACGCCCGCGGGCCGGATGCGGCCCCCCGAGGGCATTTATCTGGCCCGCGGGGTGTGGAGAAGGTTGAGAGCAATCCCAGCAACTACAACTCCCAAATGATAAAATCAATTTTTTGAGTGAAGAACATACATGGGATTGTTAGGTGTCTTGTGTCCAAAATTGGTGTCAATTCATCCAGTGGTTTTTGAGTTCTGTTATCCCACAAACGAACATTACATTTTTATTTATATAGAAGTGTGGGTTTGGGGGGGGGGGGTTGTGGGTTTTTTGCACTACAGATAAGATATGTGTGGTGTGCATAGGAATTCATTCATGTTTTTTTCAAATTATAATCCGGCCCTCCAACAGTTTGAGAGACTGTGACCCGGCCCTCTGTTCAAAAAGTTTGGGGACCCCTGCAGTAGGTGGTCAGTAGTTTGCTCTTCTCCACACTCGCATGTCGTGGATTCCACTTTGTAGCCCCATTTCTTAAGGTTGGCTCTGCATCTTGTGGTGCCAGAGCACAGTCTGTTCAATATCTTCCAAGTCACCCAGTTTTCTGTGTGCCCAGGAGGGAGTCTCTCATTTGGTATCAGCCACTGATTGAGGTTCTGGGTTTTAGCCTGCCACTTTTGGACTCTTACTTGCTGAGGTGTTCCAGCTAGTGTCTCTATTTCTTGATTTAAGTCATTGGTGTGCTGGTTGATACCCAAACAGGGGGTGGGCCGGAGATGTCACTGCCTTGGTCCTTTCACTATTGGTTTTTATTTTATTTTATTCTTTTAGACTACCAGCAATGCGGCATAGATTCCTTGCCTAATTTGCTACTAGTATGTTGCCATGTACATGCCTTCTTTTTCTATGTTGCATCTCTTTAAACTGTATCAAATATAAAAGGTTATAATTTACAGATTAAATCCTTCCTGGCAGAGGCGCTATGTCTTCCTGCTGCTGGCCCTGAGAGGAAAGGGCTGTCTCTATCATTTTCTCATGATGGCAGTCTCTTCCTCTTTGCCTTCGTATCCTTACAAAAACAAATTGGTGAAAACAGAGACCGATATGGCTGCAGGGGTTCCTAGACAGGGAGTTAGAATTGGGCAAATGATTTCCTTCTCAGTATTTTTTTTTTTAGCTCCTGAGCTCCTCTTCCCCCAGGCTAGGATTAAGTTTGCTGTGCTCTTCTGATGAGTCCTATGTTATATACCTGTCACAGAGAGGCATTCTTCAGCACAGATAATTCAGTCCTTTTGTCCGCTGTTTCCTGCAAATGCTGAAGGTCTTAGCAATGTTTTGAATCCATCAGGAAGCCAAAATCTCATTTAAATCCCAGAACACCACCCTAGACGTGCTTCAAGAATTTCCAAATTCTATCCACCTTCTTTCTGCTATTTTGGCTGGGGACAGGAAAGCAATCTTTAATTATGCTTTCTGTCTAATAAGGACTATTGCATTTGAAGCTTTATGTTTTTAAGTGAGAGAGACATCAGCTCAGTTACTTATACTCCCAGCCACTAATTTTGGAACTGCCTATTTTTAAAAAAAGGCATGTGTTAAATTCCTTTTATGCTAGGCTCAGAGGAGTAAACAAATGCCTTTTTTTAAACTGCTGGATCCAGAAGAAATAAACTAAGCATTTTCATGCCCCACTCATAGGATCACAGTACCTACATACCCGTGGGATGTAGTTTGGTATTATTAAACCAACCTCCCACTTGGTGGCCTTCAAATGTGTTGAAAACTATATCCCACATCACCCACAGCCACTGTGGATTGCAAGAAGGCACCAGCAGAGAGATATTGAATTGATCTAAATCTGTGTAGCCATACATTTAAATTATTATTTCTGATTTTCCAGCACCCTATAGAGTTCAGAGCCCATGTGAATTCCTCTTGTTTCCAGGGTGTGTATGTATTAATATGCCTTTCCAGGGACCCATTCTCACTGCATAATTATAGAACTGCTTTAGCTATTATGAAATCCTTGAATTTGTGGGGTTTTGTTGGTAACTGCCATTAAATTGACTTCAATTTCAATGAGAGACCTCCAACACACCATTTTCTATAGATATGGAAGCTAGTTTTCAAAATGCTTACATTCCTGCAAGGCTAGAAATTTATGGACTGAATGAAAGTTTCATGATGGGAGTGGAAAGAATTGTTATATGGGGAGTCAATGCCTTTATTTTGGCCCTCTGTCCACAGCTACCTACCCTTCAATTGATGACGTCCCACCTTTTTCTGGCCCCATCCCATGCCCTACACAAACGTTGACTTTACTGATTTTTTTTCTTAATGGGTACCTCATGTTTGGTTATCAGCTTTAATATTTCAATAGTGTCATTGATGCTACATTATTGACCTTTTTGTTGTTATTCTTGCATTTGTCATTAGCTATTTGGGACAACTCTGTTTGAAGGAGGGAAGCAAGTTAAAATCAAAATAGACACATACATGAACTACAATACCAGTGCTGAAAATTGATGCACTGATTTTCTTGAGCTCTACTGGGACAGAGGCCTTGCTTTACATTCAAAATGCCTGGGTTCAATCTATCACTGGGAAGACCTGTATCCAAAACCTTAAAAAAATATCTGCCAGTCTGTGTCAGTATTATTGGATTAGATGAACCACTTCCTGTGTTCCTGTGATCACTTTTTATTGTCTTCTTGCTGTGTCTGCTTGAGAAAAAAAGTCACCCTGGTCTGTCTGGAATGTGTGGCGGGGAGGAACGCATTCCTGTCAAAAGCATTATTTGTTTCACAACAGCATCTTTTCCATACTGGCTTGACAGAACATGGCCAGCAGTTGCTCTCGCCAGTATGGATCACTGAGCTTTCCACAGCTAGCCCTCTGCTTGGGACCACGTGATGCAAGCTGAAAACATCTTCTGTCTTTCTGGAGCAGACATCACCAAAGGCTCCAAAAATCCATTCCTTGGGACTCAAGGTGCGTGGCGGAGATGGCCTGAGAAATTGCAGGGACGGTGTGTGTGAATGGCTCTGACATCCTGTTACTCAAATGTGGAGCAGCATGAAGACTTCTTCCAACTTGCCCTTGATTTAGAATATGTGAGAGGCACATGCCCCCTCTACAGTTCCTTTATTGGCTCAGCTATGTCCGTTTTCATCAAAATCTCTGGTGACAAATTGCAGAGAGCTGGAGGTTGGGTTGGAGAGAGAGGAAGAAGGTTATGAGTTGGGTTTTTTTTTATTTTCGCTGCTCAAGGCCTTTAAATGTAGAATGTTGTTGTTATTATTCCCATGCCTGCATTTCAGAAACCTTTTGAAACATGCAATTACAGTGAAAGTGGTGTTGGTACAAAATTGGGAAAGGCATTCATCTTCCCATCAATCTGTGTCTTCATAGCAGATGATAGATACATCCTGTGCACATTTTTAAAGCTTCAAGAGAAGTATTAATGTGAAGCGCAGGAATGTAACTTCATGCATCTGCTCCCACCCCCCTCCCCATAATGATATTTCCCCTTAGCACATGAATTTCTAGCATTGCAGACAGTATAACACTGAAAATCATTCATAGCTAGTACACTTACTCTATAAATTCATGTATAAATTTAACCAAAAATCAATTTTAAAAACTGTTTGAGTTATGCCCAGATCCATATGACTATAGTATCCTAACTAGAAGTACAGTAGTCCCAAAAGGAACCATTCCCTTCTTTGAGGAGAGTAGTGAAAGATAGGGGCTTAGCCCATCCCAGCAGAACTTAAAAGAAGCACTAATCCCTTCTTCCTTCTTGGAGATAGTGATGCTTCTGGCCTTATTGAATGCCTACCTGGGGAAATGACTCACCTTTTCCACAGAATGACCCTCGACTTATCCACAGGTCATATCAAAATCCATAATGTTGACCCCAAAACCTTCTCTAGACTTATACATGAGTATATTCAGAATATTTGCTATCTTCACATTCCTTTGGTAACGTTGCCCATTACTTTCCTTTGCATGCCTAAACTGTACTTCTAATTTTTCTGTTTCATGTAGGGAGGGTTACAGGCCTCTGGTTCTTGCCTCTTTGCTAACTACCTAGTATGGATGATAAACCCTCTTGATACGACTAGAGTGACCATTGAAAAGCTACCTGTACTATTTTAAGAGTTGCATATCTGGCTCAGATCAATATACATCTTCTCCTAAGAACCAAAAAGCCAGGGCATAATGGTGGAGATTCCTATTCTTGGTGTTTGTCCCCAGTCATAATGACTCTCAGGCAATTAATTTAACATGCTGAACCCATCCACAGCTTAGCTTTGGTAGGATGACTCCTGCTCGGTTACAATCTATTATATTCATTTGGCTTGAAAGTAACTTTCCAAACACTAGATATGCAGGTTCCAATATGGATACAAGCTACTGATAAACCTTTTCTTTATCAGCTGTCTCTATCTCTGTATGTGTTGAAGGATATGGAGCAGATCCCATGTGACTGTATCACTTAGCTCATAGCAATGTATTTCACAAGTTAATCATGCATTGGTAAATATATTGTGAGATAACCTAAACACCCTAAAGGCACCTGATCCTATTTGATCTTGGAAGCTGAGTAGAGTCAGCCCTGGTTAATACTTGAATGGGAGACCACCAATGAATATCAGGTGCTGTAGGCAATATTTCACAGGAAAGAACTTGCAAAACCTCATGCGAGTATTTCTTGCCAAAGAAAACTCTGTCAAATCCATAGGATCGCCATAAATCAACAGGCACAAATGTGTTATGCAAAATGTGTTAGCAAAGCTGCATCAGCAATTGGAATGAAAGAGGAAAGACAGTTTATTATAATAAAAATGTGTCCTGCAGAATTCACATGTTGTTTAGCAAGTCATCCTGGCCACCCCCTCCCCAA
This sequence comes from Anolis sagrei, assembly GCF_037176765.1. Classification (NCBI taxonomy): domain Eukaryota; kingdom Metazoa; phylum Chordata; class Lepidosauria; order Squamata; family Anolidae; genus Anolis; species Anolis sagrei. The sequence goes on along the minus strand of NC_090026.1, from coordinate 45,146,808 downwards.
AGCACCATCAAACTACAAGTCACATCAGTGCAGCATAAAAGCAACAGATCTCTTGCTTTCTGGCACCCTCATAGCACTAAAACATAGCCCTGAGGCAGGGTTCATCACCTTTTGCTTCTACGGTTTATTCTGTGTCCTGTTGAAGTTCATCTGCTTTAATTATATTCAACTTCTTTTCCTTCCTGCATCTGGTTTTGGGTTTCAGTTTTCTTACCTCCAGATTTGATTGCTGCCTTTGTCCATTTTGCTTTGCCTCTCCCAGCTCTTACTTTTTGTTTACTTCTAATCCCCAGCTTTCTCTGTCCTGCTCCTTTTCGCTGACCTCCAGGAAACTGCCTTTATATGTATATATCCTTCTTAATGCCCAGATAGATGCAGGCTCTTCTCTTTTGATTCCAGGAATGATTAGTTTGGGTGCCTTTGTGCAGTAGTTGTAGAGGTGTTACCACCCAGGATCTCCTAGGTTATATTTGTCCAGTAATTAAACCTCTCAATGCCCCCCCCCCCTTAATTTAAGGGGTAAATAACTCAGAAATGTATGTTGGCTGAGCGCTACTAGGTCTTTGAGGAAAGAAGCCAGAAAAAATGGTTGCTCCTTCCCCCAACTCTGAAGTGACACATTTTTGAAACCTCACGGGTAGAAAAGAAACAGTGTATAATGTATTGTCGAAGGCTTTCATGGCCGGAATCACTGGGTTGTTGTAGGTTTTTTCGGGCTATATGGCCATGGTCTAGAGGCATTCTCTCCTGACGTTTCGCCTGGATCTATGGCAAGCATCCTCAGAGGTATTGAGGATGCTTGCCATAGATGCAGGCGAAACGTCAGGAGAGAATGCCTCTAGACCATGGCCATATAGCCCGAAAAAACCTACAACAACCCAAACAGTGTATATGTGAATGTGTGTGTGCATTGCATGTCCAATTCTACCTTTAAGCACAATGAGGCAGCTACCTCAGATTTTGTGTGTGTTAAAAAGGTGACAAATTGTTAGCTATGTAATGACTCAGTGTGTTATTTCACTGGTCCTTGTGAGGTATTTATGCAATTTCCTGTGTCCTGTGGCAAAATAAATTATGCTGCTTGCTTAGTGTGGTGGAAGCCTTTGCTACATAGCTTCAGGCAGCAGAATATCTTAGACTACTTCTAGTGTGCCCAATCCCTTCTTCCTCAACCGCCATTTCTCATTTATCCCTCCTTCATGAGCAACTTTCCATGTTTGCAAATAGAGGTCAGGCTGTCATTGACTGTATTTTCTTGTCTACGGCGATATGAACTCTAAAATTATATAGATCTTTTTTAGAAGTACTGATACATCAGAGCAGGCCTGACCTCCATATAATCAGCCAACATATGTTCACAGAGGCCAAGTGCTATCTGCGTAATAGAATATTATATGCATACTTACAAATCCCCTTTTCTCTAGTCCCAAAGCTGGTTTGAATGTGCAAAGTGATGATGCATTAAGTGTCATTCCATCTATATCTTGGTTTGTTCTGTGATGCAGGATTTGTGCCTCCGTGGCACACGTTTCAAGGAGAGGACAGATGACCATCTTGTTTTCAGAGGTTTTGTTTTGTTTTGCTTTCTCCCATTTGTCAGGGTGTTAGTAGAATGCAAATGCTTATTTGGAAAACTGAACTAATATAAAACAGCTCGACAGTTGCTTGGTCTGCAATGGCATTTCCAGCTTGGAGGGGGGCTTTAGTCAGTTCTCTCTTGGTACATCACTGCCCCCAGGACAAACAGACTAACATGGAAGTGACTACAAGCAGCCCTGCTCAAGTCAACATGGATGATAACCCACATTTGAATTTTTCTGGACACTGTAACATGCTCCTGCCCCAACTGTCCTGATTTGGCAAGGATAGTGCTGATGATTCTGTCATACTATTTCTTAGTGGCACTAAAACAGTAGTTCTCAATCTTCCTAATCCCGCGACCTCTTAATACAGTTCCTCATGATGTGGTGAACCCCATCCATAAAATTATTTTCATTGCTACTTCATAACTATAATTTTGTTACTGTTATGAATTGCAATGTAAACATCTGATATGCAGGGTATTTTCATTCACTGGTCCAAATTTGGCACAAATACCTGATACATGCAAATTTCAATATGGGTGGGGGAAAGCTTGATTTTGTCATTTGGGAGTTGTAGTTGCTGAGATTTATAGTTCACCTACAATCAAAGAGCATTCCGTACTCCACCAATGATGGAATTGAACCAACCTTGGCACACAGAACGCCCATGACCAACAGAAAATACTGAAAAGGTATTGACCTTGAGTTTTGAAGTTGTAGTTCACCTATAGCCAGTGAGCACTGTGGACTCAAACAATGATGGATCTGGACCAAACTTGGCACAAATACTCAATATGCCCAAATGGTAACACTGGTGGAATTTGAGTAAAATAGATTTTGACATTTGGGAGTTGTAGTTGCTGGGATTTATAGTTCACATACAATCAAAGAGCCTTCTGAACCCCGCCAACAAAAGAATTGAGCCAAACTTCCCACACAGAACCCCCATGACCAACAGAAAATACTGTTTTCTCATGGTCTTTGGCAACCCCTATGACACCCCCCACGACCCCCCCCCCAGGGGTCCCGACCCCCAGATTTTGAAACACTGCTCTAAAATGTCCCAGTTCTTCTCTCCTCTGCCCATTTTCTCCTTTGTTTTCAGTCTATTTCCATTGGTGAAAGTTGGGCTAGAAGTGCACAAATAGCTTGCATTCAATTAACTCAGAAGAAGAGGGAGAGAAGTCTTGCCCATCACAGTATGCTCAAACTGATGCCTCATCTCCCAGTTTGTGCATTCATCATGAATACATTTCGTCATCTTGATCACACTTTGATGCTTCTTGGACACACGTGACCCAGCTTTCATTTGTGAAACGATGGAGAATATTTTGTAATACCTTTCTAATATCCTAAAAGGCACAGGATCTTGAAAATTAAGAATGGTCGGCCTTAGCTAGTGCTTGGATGGGAGAACACCAATGAATACCTGGTGCTGTAGGCTATATTTCAGAGGATGGCAAAACCATGGAAGTGGGTTAGAATATATTGCCCACGTCTGTTGCAAGAACTATTCTGTGGACCGTAATTCTGAATACATACATATACATATACATATACATATAAAACTGATCATTTTCCTTTCCCCAGAGACTTAGCACTGGAGATGTTTATTCCCACTGCTTCATGTGCTAAAGGCTTTTCTCTAAATCTTTTTCTACAATGTCAGCATGCTTTATAGAAGCATGATAATGCCCAGTGCCCTGAAATGGATGGCAGTCTTTTACATATGAGCCTTGGCAGTTTTGATCATAGTGAAGCTTTTACTACTGTGCTTGAAAACGATGTCCACCTTAATGTCCCTCTGCTGGGTGAACCACAAAATTGGAACTTTATACTGTACCATCATCTTGAAATGTCTTGCCCTCTGCATCTCTCCCCAAATGCCTTGCTCTTCACTAGTCACCACTATAGCCACCCGAGAGAGTAAAAAGAAATTCAAGCTCATAGTGAAAAATATGACTGCTTCTAATCATTGTCTGATTATCGGTGGAGTGAAGATTAAGAAGTGCCACTGCTGTGGCTTTATCTGCAAATCTGCTCCATGCCCCGCTCTTCAAAAATCCAGTTATTTATCTCCCATAAAGAAAATCATGGACAAGGAAGGTAGCACTGAGCTTGAAATCATGCTTGCTGATCTTTGCCAGCCTAAATATGCTGGGGAAAGATCTTCTGATAGAAAAGAAGGAATATATAGTAGAAGGGTGGGTGTGTTCAGCAGAGATTTCCTTGCCTATTCCCTGCTTACTCAATTGCATACATTCTATCTATGCTACACAGATAGAAAAGGACTTTAAGATTGTCCGGGGAGGCCCTGCTCTTGATCCCGCCTGCATCACAAAAAAATTGGTGGGGACGAGAGACGAGAGGGCCTTCTCAATGGTGGCCCCTCGGCTATGGAACGCCCTTTTCAGGGACATTAGATCCCTGAAAAGAGATTACAAAATAGAGATTATCTCACATTATTCATTCACGCTCTACACATTTTGGGGAATATAATTCTGAATCTTTAATATTACTGTACAAATCTGTAACATTATATCTATACAGTCTCTTGTAGAGATGAACATGCACATACATTTGATTCCAAATTATTCAGATGTTCTTATGGTAAGAAATCCAATAGAAAGTTCATACTAATCTCATTGAAAGTCCCATTGAACTGTTCAGAAGTGCTTAAAGACACTTCGGTGTTTCAGAGAATATAGAACGTGAGCCTGAGAGGCAAGACCTGGCTGTTCGAGCAAGCATTTGAAAATGCAATGTAAAAGACATAGGAACTTGGAATGACTGGACAACGAGATGGATAATGTTTTTAATTAGGAGATGCAAATGTCTTATGTTTTATTACTTTTCTTTGGTTTTATACTGTGAGTCGCCTGAAGGCTGAGAAGGGCGGTATACAAATATAGCAAATAAATAAATAAATAAATAATGGTCAGTATCCATAGTGAAGGAGCCATGATGGGGAAGATAGGGGAGCAAAGCAGTTAAGCAGATGCTTTATGCAAAAAAAATGAGGGCAGATTTGTACAGGTGTGAAATGTCAGGCCACCTCTGTGGGTGGGTGTTTACCCCCTTAAAGCACATATCAAAATAGCACACCACAGATCTATGCATATGCTCACATGCTCAAATGATGGTTTCAATAAGACCAGGGCCATACATCCTCCGACAACAGATCTCAGTGGACTTGCTATCCGAAGAATTAATGAATGTGTTTCACCACCCAGGTGCAAAATACATGGAGATGGGAGCCATACAAGACTAAACATCTCCCTTATTTTTGCTCCCCTTATAGCTACATCCCAGTTCAGTGCCTATTTGCAGCAGTCTCTCCCCCCCCACACACACACACCAACAACAACAACAACAACAAACCATTTGAATGTCTCATTTCTTCTTCTTTGATCCATTAGGGACTCAGTCCTTTAGGATTCTGTTTTCTAATGCTCATTTTCAAACATTATCAAATGGTACCTTAATTTAATTTCTTGCTTCCGTATCCAGCTGGAAGTACCCTCTCCAAGCCCTGCCAGGTACTTTTTGCAGCACTACTCTCTGAAATAGAGTTCAGATATTCCTACTCTTTCTGACCTCAGCTGTCTAAATTCTGCCCCCAAGAAAAAGCTGTAATGTGTGTTTCATGCAAAACACACCCATTTTGTCTCATTTCTTCTTGGTGCATTATTGATATATGCTTGGTTTCATGCACAGTTTTTGATCTTTAATGTTTTTGGATTATTTACTTTAGTTATGTGCCAGTGTCTGGCAGAGAATCAGATTAAAGCATACATTAAAAGCATAAGAACAAAAAAGAACAACAGTAATGTGAAAAGGGGAATCAATGGAAACATCAAGAAAAATACCAATCATGTACTAGTTCAGCAGAAGGGGTAGGTTAACTAGTCTTGTGGTGCCCACAGAGAAGTGCTACTCTAAGAGGAAAGTGATATTGGAAACAAATTAATCTCATCTTCTCAATGTTTGGATATTAGGCATAATTTCACCCAGCAGCACTCCAGAAGATGGGTCCAACTGCAGTTTGCACAGTAACTAACTTTGAATTCTGCCTCAAAGAAAACAGCGGTGGCCCAGTCACAAAATAGAGATTATCTCACATTATTTATTCATGCTCCTTACAAATTTGGGGTGATATAATTCTGAATCCTCAATATTACTATACAAATCTTGTAGAGATGGGCATGTACATACATTCACTTTAATTTACCTGTCCGAACGCATCTCCCCCTATGAACCATCACGGAAATTAAGATCTTCCAGGGAGGCCCTGCTTTCCATCCTGCCATTGTCATGGTACAATTGGTAGGGATGAGACACAGGGCCTTCTCGGTGATTGCTCCCCTGCTATGGAACTCCCTTGCTGGTGAGATCAAATCGGCCCCCTCCCTCCTGTGCTTTAGAAAGATGGTAAAAACTTGGCTGTGGGACCAAGCTTTCGGGACAGGGCAATAAAGCAATAATAGGAAAGATTACCAGGCCAATTAGATTTGACGCTGATGACTAGGACAGTTTTAAATGGTGTATTGTAATATTGAGATAAATGTTTTTAATGTTTATGTATGCGTATGTGATTTTGTGTCCTGGCATTGAACGTTTGCCATATATATGCTGTGCTCCGCCCTGAGTCCCCTTCGGGGTGAAAAAAACAAGCACATCAAAGCCAATAATACCTTAAACATGGACACAGATAATGTCTGGCAGCACACTCTCCTGTGCTATATGTCACTCTGACAAGTCTTGGGAATCAACAGAGAGTAGTTTCTTTTGAGGTATCATTGCAAGACTTGGGATCAGATGCCAAAGCAAAGGCCAACCTCAATCAAGATTGCCCTCCTTACTGCTAGCTTCTTGGATGGCCAAAGAAGAGCTCCCTAATGAGAAATACTCCTCTTTCCTTAAGTTGCAGAAGTTCAACCTCTGTAAATGTATCTGAGCAGACTAGACACTGCCTTTCCAACAACATCTGACCGAGTAGTTGCATACTCTTATTTCTGTGTACCTCTTCATTTACTCTACTTTTAACCTGTCTTGTGTGTGCATGTGTGCAAGCTGTGCCATATACATATTCTGTGCTGCAGGAAATGATCCTTAATCTAAAATTAGAGAATCAGTGAATCCATTTATTCTGTGATGGCATTAAAATATCTAATTCAAGTCTGTGTTCATTCATTGTTTGGGCATAGTTTACTCACCTTCTGCCCATTTGAGTGTTAAGTTAATTTAGATGCCCCAAATGGAAATAGGTAAAGGTAAAGGTTTTCCCCTGATATTAAGTCCAGTCATGTCCAACTCTGGGTTGTGGTGCTCATCTCCATTTCTAAACCAAAGAGCCGGCATTATCCGTAGACATCTCCAAGGTCATGTTGCTAGCATGACTGCATGGAGTGCCGTTACCTTCCCGCCAGAGCGTTACCTATTGATCTACTCACATTTGCATGTTTTCGAACTGCTAGGTTGGCAGAAGCTGGGGCTGACAGCGGAAACTCATGCCGCTCCCCGGATTCGAACCTGTGCTCTTTCAGTCAGCAAGGTCAGCAGCTCAGTGCTTTAACCCACTGTGCCCCCGGGGGCTCCCATAGAACACTGAGGTTTTCAGTAGACTTCACATCTGATTTCCTATTATCTTTGCTGGCAACTTTTTGAAGTAGGACAGTATTCTTCTCTGTACCTTTGCTAGTTTTCTACTGGTAGGAACAAATCTGAAGATGCAAAGTTTAATTTAAATAGCTTGAAGATATTGTATGTGCCTTCAAGCCATCTGGCGACTTATTTCATATGGTTTACTTAGGCAAGGAATACTCAGAGGTGGTTTATGCCAGCTCCTTCCTTCTGAAACATAGCCTATAAAGGTAGAGGTTGCCCCTTGACATTAAGTCTAGTCATGTCCGACTCTGGGGCATGGTGCTCATCTCCATATCTAAGCTGAAGAGCCGGCGTTGTCCTTAGACACCTCCAAGGTCATGTGGCTGGCATAACTGCATGGAGCGCCGTTACCTTCCCACCGGAGTGGTACCTATTCATCTATTCACATTTGCATGTTTTCGAAGTGCTATGTTGACAGAAGCTGGGGCTAACAACAAGAGCTCGCCCCACTCCCCAGATTCAAACTGGCGATATTTCAGTCAGCAAGTTCAGCAGCTCAGTGGTTTAACCCGCTGCGCCACCAGGTGCTACTAGCCTATAGGACCGAGTATTTATTGTTGGTCTCCCATTCAACTACTACCCAGGTCTGACCTTATTTAAGTTCTAAGATCAGACAGGATCTGATGCTCTCAGGGTATTTAGACCTAGCTGTGTAGATACAGAATAGCAATAGGACTCAAAAGATGTTAGTTTGGGGAAATGAGATCAGTATTAAATATGAAGGCATACCTGCTGAAACATACTTGAAATCAGTCACAAGAACTAAGAAGTACAGATTGTGGAGAGGTATACTATTGTTTTTAGGAGTAGAGCTAGATTTTATATTTAACATACAGGTAGCAAACTAAAGGTTGGTTGTTAAGGATATTATTCAAAGATGCATACACCTGCCAAGCTCAGAAGCTTTCACTGGTTGCATAAACAGAATTGCTAACCATAAAGCGACTCTTCAGGAATGAGACCTTCTTTTTAAATGACAGGCTCATGATCATTAAATGCTAAGCCCTATAATGAGAACTGCATCTCAGATTAGCATAATGGGCATTTCAGTTGGTGAGGCTCCTCTTTAAAACAAATTCTCTCCCTCCTCCCCCACGTTCGGCTGGTCCATGGCACACAGTCGCCAAGCCAAAGCAAAGAGTGCTGCAGGGAAGAAGATTATTATGGAGGAGAAATGCTTTTCATTTTACCAGTGTTTCATGCCTATTAAAATCAAATTAATTTGTTTGCCCAATCTTGAACAGTTGCCAGTCGCTTTGCATACATAAGGGTCTCTGTTTTATGGTAGATAAACATGCTAATTAGATTTCTTTCTCTTGCGTGCACACATACGCATACATACATGCGTGCATGCGCGCGAACACACTTTCTGTCTTGTAAAATTTGCTTTGTAAAGGGTAGAGGAGGATGGAAATGGGGCATAGTGGTTAATATATTTTAACAGACTACGTCGTGCAGCTGTGCTGCCTATCTAAGACAATAATTCTTCAATATATAAATGGCTGCAGTGGTTTGTGTTTATACTGCATCTAGGTATTTTGACCCTCTAAAATTTGGTTGAGAATTGGAGTGGAAGTAGAGGAAATATACAATTGTAGAGATGACCAGGGAAAGGGAAAAGCAAAGAGGTCCTGAAGCATATGCTCAGAAGCTTTAAGATTCCTACTCTCCAAATTTCACGATTTTCTGCAATTGTGTAGTGAGAATGGTTTCTAACAGTGCAGTACTATCATTAATTTTATTCAATAGAGCCTGACCTCTGTTAAGTGGAAATAAAGGTGCAGCCTAAATATCATTTTGTGCTGCCTGTTTGGTGGAGGGGACATGTACCTGAATGTTGGATCTTGCAGGATACTGAGAAATTTGGTTTACGATTGCCAGGTATAATAATTGACACAGAATCTGAACATTTAATGGTTGTGAATAAGACATTTCAGCAGCTACTGCTTGTTACATTTTCTGTAATTTCCTATTTTACACAACTGTTGAAAGAACAGGAGTCCTGCCTCTTTCCTCACCTGGCAACCTATGGTGTTTACCAGTAGAGGGGGAAACAGATGGAAGCATAACATCAGTGACTTTCTGTAATGTGAACATTTAATGGTTGTGAAGAAGACATTTCAGCAACTACTTGTTTGTTTTGGGGACTAAAAACACATTTCTCTGACCCCAACAAATATAATATTGACTGCTAAAAGCCCCACATTTCCCAGGTAAATCTGCCTGAATGGATATATAGAAGTCAATAATCGGGTAACACATGCCTTTCCTCCTAGGCCAGTGTTTCTCAACCTTCCTAATACTGCGACCCCTTAATACAGTTCCTCATGTTGTGGTGGCCCCCAACCATAAAATTATTTTTGTTGCTACTTCATAACTGTAATTTTGCTGCTATTATGAGTCATAATGTAAATATCTGATATCAAGGATATATTTTCATTTGCTGGACCAAATAGGGCACGAATACCTGATACACCCAAATTTGAATACTGGTGGGGTTGGGAGGGAATGATTTTGTCATTTGGGGTTGTAGTTGGTAGGAGGTATAGTTAACCTATAATCTGAACTCCACCAATGATGGATTGAACCAAACTTGGCACACAGAACTCGCATGGCCAACAGAAAATACTGGAAGGGTTTGGTGGGCATTGACCTTGAGTTTAGGAATTGTAGTTCACCTACATCCAGAGAGTACTGTGAACTCAAACAATGATGGATCTAGACCAAACCTCGCACAGATACTCAATACGTGGACACTGTTGGAGTTTGGGGAAAACAGACCTTGACATTTGGAAGTTATAGTTGCTGGGATTTATCATTCACATACAATCAAAGAACATTCTAAACCCCACCAACAATAGAACTTCCCACACAGAACGCCCATGACCAACAGAAAGTGCTATGTTTTCTGATGATCTCTGACACCCCCTCGCAACCCCCTCAGGGGTCCCGATCCCCAGGTTGAGAAACGCTGTCCTAGGCATAGCTAAAGAAGGTCACCCAATGTTCTCTTTCACTCTTTTCATCTGATTGAGATGCTTTCAATAGGAGCAAAACATATTTCCCCAGAATTAGCAAATTCACACTGCATCTGCAATGCCAAAATTCTGACTTCATTCTCCACCAGGTGCAACTGTATTAAATCAAAGATAACTGAGATGCCCATCATACTTTCTGTTCCAAGCAAGAAAGAAGACCTAACAAAATGATGCAACAAGGTCACTTGACCATGTGGCATAGCTTACAAGAGGAAATTAAATCAGAGGTGAAAATAAAGGAAGACTTCATAAAAAGAAGGATATTTTTGGGAGAAAGAGGAAGACCTTGTTGTCTCAAACATTTGAGCTCCACTTTCACTTTATCTAGTTCCTCTACACACACACACATCTATAATCTTGTCCAACTTGCAAAAACAGATAAAATGATGTTCTAGGTCATCCTGCCGCTATCAGAAAAATCTTCTCATCTAGCAAGCTTTTTCCTTCTTCACAATCAAGCAGTTCAGTCCCCCGTCCCACATAAGATCATGTCATTCTATCCAGGTCTCCAAAGACTTCACCATTCTTGTTGAGGCAAATCCTTTTAATTGAGTGTCTAAATTAACAGCTAAAAATACATCCTACAGCTGCTCCATTGGAATATCGCTGACAAGAAATTGCGGTCAGCACGGAGGGGGTGGGAGAGAAAGAGAGGAGGGGAGGGGAAGAATGGGTAGACTAAGGAATTTTGGCCTGCTTGAATAATAACCCAAAAGGCTAATTTTGTTTTGAATTACATCTAGAAGTGGGGGAGAAGATGTTCTAACAGCTAAACCCATAACCCTGTTGTTTCTTTTTTTTTTAATGTGCATATTGAGTATCCCATATCTACCATGCTTGGGACCACAAGTGTTTTGGATTTCAGGTTTTTTGGATTTTGGAATACCTGCATTTGCATTTATGTACATAATGAATAATAATCATCATCATCATCATGAGATATCTCTGTCTTAACACAAAATGTATTTATTTAATATACACATTATATGTATAGCCTGGAAATGTTTTTTATACAATATAATAATTTTGCGCATGAAACAAATCTTGTTTGCATTGAACCACAAGAAAGCAAAGGTCTCTCTATCTGAGCTACACATGTGGACAATTTCAGACTTTGGAGTATTGCAGTTTTGTTCAATTGTCCAATGTTCTCTCCAAATTAAAAGTGTTGTACTTTTACAACCACTTTTGAAGAAAAAGCTTTTGGGAAAAAATTGCATTCATAATCTTTTTGAAAAGAAAAATGATGTCATATTCTTTTGGCAAATGTGAATCTCCATGAACATCTGGAGACCACATTTTGAAAACCACTAGTCAAGAAAAGGCATGACCTTGTTAGAAGTCAACCCTTTTAAAAAAGTGATGTTCACAAGCGTTCATGCAACACACAGGTAACTCAGCTGTTAAACTCAAAAACCATGTCTTTGAACTGCCAGGGACAAAGACATGCCACTGCACAAAATATATATATACGTAGCTAGCAGAGTTTTAAAATGTTTCTTTGAATTTGAAGTTAAAATTGCAGTTGCCCAAAACATATACTCTCCCTTGAAACCTCTTAGTTTAAAATATGCATTCAGAGACACAAAACAATCTTCTTTAAAAAGTAACATATCTTGTTTATTAATAAACATATTGTATTAATTCAGCATATAGGCACATTTCTTATTGATCCAATTACAGGTAGGATATAGTTTCCCACTTGGGATAGCTCCTTGAAAATTTGCACTAATCTCACTCCCAACTATCAGCTCTTTGGTACTGACATAGAACACATGGCCGATAGCCAAAAGGGAGGATAGAATAGTGCAAGGACTCATGGACCAGCCATGAAAATGAATTATCTGAGGTGTGAGAAGGTAGGCTCTGGTATGTGGGGAAAGGCAGGCACCAGAGGTTTTGGGTGATTGATGATATTGTCTAATTTATTTACTGTAGCTAAAGCCCAGTATAGATGGGCAGTAGTGCTAGACTATTGTATTCTGTGCAATAAAGATGTATGTTATCTTCAGCCTCTGTGCAATTTGGCAAATTCTTTCAAGAGAATACTAAACCCATAGCAACACAGTTGGAGCAAAGAACCTTTACAGACAGCTCATTGAAAATTTGCACTAAACTCACCCAAGTGACATGAGAAAAAATTGCACTAAACTCACTCCCACTGATTTTGGTGGTCCACTCCAAAGCAAAAAAAAAGTATTGTTGCATTTTTGGGAAACAAGCATAATGTTAATCTGTGACAAGTGCAAAAAAAAGTACATGTGAACATAAGTACATTCATCATTGCAAAAGATGACTTGATTTTGAATTAATCCTTCAAGTGATTGCAGGGCCTTGCCATGAACTTCTGTAGGTCTTGATCCAACTCCAAGAAGAAATTACATTGTCCGATAGGAGTGAAGTAATGGCACCTCTTATCTGGGAGGAGAACATAAAGGGATGGTGATGTGAAAAGGGTTATGCATGTGAACTCGACAAATCCTTCAGTGGATAGCTATATTCATTTCTTATTTGTTCCCTAAACTTGTTTTCTTAAAGTTAATGATTAAGTTAATGAAGTTTTACTGCTTCAAGAAAAAAAGTAACTATAGAATCCTCCTAAACAGATGAGTTATTTAGTCAGATACAAAACTGGATGCCTTTATAATTGTTGGCCTTAAAGAACAAAAGCCTAAGGAATACCAGAGAGAGATTTTTCTTTTTTCTTGCTAGTACACTCTCATCACAGCCTATAGAAAAAACAACCAAGGACCTTGAACAGCTGTCATTTGCTGTTTTAAGGATTTTGCTTGATGGTTTTCCTTGTTAACTCTGTACTTGGACTATCTTTAAGTGGTAACAGTGAGTAGGCTGAAACTCAGCCTAATTGGTTTCAGGTTTAGTAACTCCTATAGACTCACTTTTGGCCAAAGAAGCCTGTCATTATTGCTTTTTTCATTTTGAAAATTTGGCACAATAATTCTGTAAATGGGAAAAGAAAGAAAAATGTCACTGCAGTGTTGTTGTAAGATTTAGACATTTAGTAGAGTTCACTTAAATGCAAAAAACTCAAATCACATTTTCCAGTCTACACTCTAAGGTGGACTCACTTGTAGTGCTAGAATTGAAATCCTTTGATTAAGCATGTGTGAAGGTGCAAAGAATGGGGTGAAGGTATTAAGTGATCCACAAATCCTGAATTAACAGGCAAAATTGCCATTGTGCAGTACTTCTCTTATTGGATTTGATAATGTAAACATGGATGTTTTTGCACAGCTGCCTGTTTAGCTTTCTTTATTTCTGGATGCATTGGTAATGCTTATAGAACGTAGAATGTGGTGTTCTCTATATCATTCCCTTGTGGCAGAAGCAAAGGTTCCTTTATCTCTTCAGAAAGAATTAGGGACTGTATTAGGTTGGGAAGGAGGAGGCAATGTGATGTGTTTTCTGCCTTACTAAAATCAAAATCTCTGCACAAATTGTCACTGGGGAGAACTCTATCTTCCCTGAACTATACAAGTTGAGCAAAGTTTTTCATATTTCCTATACCCTACTAAGGCTTTAAGATTGTCGGGGGAAGCCCTGCTCTCGATGCCACCTGCGTCACAAATACGTTTGGCGGGGATGAGAGACAGGGCCTTTTCAGTGGTGGCCCCTCAGCTATGGAAAGCCCTTCCTAGGGACATTAGATCAGCCCCCTCCCTCTTAACATTTGGGGAAAGAGTCAAGACCTGGCTGTTTGAGCAAGCGTTTGAAAATGCAGTGTAAAGGACATAGTAACTTGGAATGACTGGACGATGAGATGGATAATATTTTTAATTAAGAGACACAAATGGCTTATGTTTTTTATTACTTTTGTTGGGTTTTATACTATGTATTAATGTTTTAAATGTTTTATGATGTTCTTGTCCATCGAATCGTTGCCTCTGTAAACCACCCTGAGTCGCCTGAGGGCTGAGAAGGACGGTATACAAATATAGTAAATAAATAAATAAATATAATTCAGCTTTTTGTCAGTCCTGCAAGGACTGAATAGAACACAGACATGTTGGACAGTGTGCCTCTGGTTTGTGAAATGCATTGAGAGCAAAGATCACCACTCCTTCTGATATATGAACTTAACATAATCTGCTTACAGCGAGTCAGTTCTTGTTGACTCTATTGTTTAGAGTGCTCTTTATACTTTGTTTTGTTTCAGTCTTTTTATGCTAATGGAATTGGGGTGAAAAATAATACACAAATTAATATAGATGCTCTCTGCAAGTCATTCTAATAGGAAGCCACTTATACTCATTTGTATATGCAAAAATACATAGTGTTTCAAAAAGATGGACCTGATTTGAAAATTGCGATATCTCTGCAATTATGAAATAAACTCTTACCACTTGAAAGAGCAGGGCATAGGGTTTCAAAGGATTACCACCATATGCCCTTCCTAGCACATAAATAGCCCCTAGCCTCAATCATTTGCAAGATGATGACAATAAGGCCTAATAAGATTCCTCAACATAGTTAGTAAAACTCGATAACTTGATAATTAATTAAACTGTTTGTAACTTTTTGGGTAATTGTGACATGTTGCCATCATAAAATATACTGTTTTGAAATTGGGTCCATCATTTTGAAACACCCTGTATGAGTTCCTTCTGTTCTATTAAGATCTCTTTCACCTTCATGCATCATTTTCAACAACAGCACATTGTTTTCAATTGGAACATACATGAATCCTTTCAAATGTTTCAAAAATTCCATTGAGAAAAGAGAGTTTGCAAGAATGTCATCCCTTCAGACAAGGGGAACCTGGTCCCAGCAGAGTCTGTAGTGGGTTCTGTATCCATAGCTACTACTATTATGTTCTGACCATCTGAAAACAGTACCTGATGAGCAGTCATAAGCAGATTGCAAAGTTCCCAGGTTACAAACAAGATAGGCTTGTTTTTAAGTTGAATTTGTATGTAAGTTGGAACAAATACATTTTAAGTGTAACTCTAGTCAAAATATTTTATTAGTTTTGGATAGCATAGCAAAGGGTTTACACCCCTGTAATGTATTGTTGTTGTCTGCCCTTGTTCAGAAGATTTCACCTCACTTACTGTCCCTCTAACACTAGGATTTTGAAAATTTTGGGTTGTTGTGGAAACAAGGATTGGTGCTAAAGCCTCATTGGAGACATCTTTTCCCGTGATAGTTCTTATAAGAGTGAATTCCCCTTCCTAGAAGTAGATTTCCTCTCACTTCCTGTTGTCTTATTTGTAAGTAGGAGTCTGATATAAGTCAGATGTTTGTAACTTGGGGACTCCCTGCCCAGAGAATAAATAGTTTATGCAACTGTCAGACTTCCAGTTCAGAGTCATGAGCCAAGAAAGCTCCCAAGTGTCACAGATGCAGCTTCAAACAATCCCACTTTAATGAGCATCCAAGTCCTTCTTTGTAACTGGAGGTGTACGGAGATTAAAGAAGCAATAGAACTTCATGCTCTGATGTTGAACATACTCAAAGTTGTCCCCATTATTATCATCTTTGTATCTACTAACTAAATGAACATCCTCAGATGATTGCTGGATTGACCCAATCAGAAGAGTCAACTGATGGTCAGAGGTGAGTGGCAAGCTCACCTGAGAAAGATGAAGTTTCCATTGGTTTCTTTTTCTAGCACATTCAGGGGCTCTAAGGTCTCTAGAACAAGTGCTTGTGGACTAAGTGTCACTACCAGATGGACAGAAAGCATGACCTGCATTATTTAAAACTGTTTAAAAATAGAAATATTAATGGTCAAGATGGACACCCATTTCTGTGCTGTTCCACCAACCAGATAACAACCTTTATATAATGTCATTTGCACCAGGATGGTCAGAGTGTGACCCATGGGGCCCTAATTTTAAAGAATTACCCCCACATGATCTCTCTAGGGAATGTGAGGGTATTTTTTATATGTGTTTAGGTCCCACAGGGTCCTCAAAAGGCCTTTTTAAACTGTTGTAAATTGGGGGTGAGGAGAGGAAGACCTCATCTAGATCTAGGAACATGGTGAAATGCCACCCACATCCCCTATATGACATTAGGAAACATTTGGGGGTAAATGGATGCTAGGGTTGGAGTGGATGCCCCCAGATCTCCTACACTAGATCTCCCTGGCCTTTCACATGCTTTGTGTTGATTGTATTGTCGAAGGCTTTCGTGGCTGGAATCCCTGGGTTGTTGTAGGTTTTTCGGGCTATATGGCCATGTTCTAGAAGCGTTCCCTCCTTACGTTTCACCTTCATCTATGGCAAGCATCCTCCGAGAACGTCAGGAGAGAATGCTTCTAGAACATGGCCATATAGCCTGAAAAACCTACAACAACCCATGCTTTGTGTTTCTGCTTGTCATGCCAGCTATGCTTCTGGGAGTTGAAATCCCAAATATCTCAACAGCCAAAGGCTCCACTACAATAATTTCAGGTTTTGTGCCAGGAGATAATTGTTAATGTGCCACAGGAAATAAACTCTTTAAATAATTAAAGACTTTGTGGAGTTCCAAAAACCCAACTGGAGAAGTGGCTGTCTGCTACAGTTTTGGGAGGTATATTCTTCCAATTTCATATCCTTCCAGTTGGCTTTCTCTTTCAAGCCGCTCATTTTCTCCTTCTCTTTCTTGTTTGTAACTGGATGCTGCTGATACAGGGGCACAGAAAGATTATTGGCACGAGCCACTGCTATAGCTGTTGTTGTCTTTCCAGAGGAAGCAAACCTAGGTCAGGACTTGATTGAGCAACGTGTAATGCTCCCATAAAGTACAAAGCTGTCCTCTAAGCCTGAAGTCATCTTCTAATTTTACAGCAGAATATCTGTGTGATGTATGAAAAGTTTCAGAAATGACACTGGATCCAAAATTTTCTACTACATTTTGAACAAGCTGCACATAGCAATGAGTTGTTAAAACCTCATAATGATACAACAACAACAACAACAACAACAACAACAACAACAACATTATAACCAACATTGAGGGAAATCAATTCTAGTAAACTGCTTAAAGTGCAAAAGACAATCCAGAGAAGAGAAAACTGGCAAAAGAAGGCTCTCCATGGACAGTTCCTGGGAAAAATTGAGAGCCAAATTGACAAAGAAAAAACATGGATGTGGCTCACAAATGGAACTCTGAAAAAGGAGATGGATGGCCTGATTCTGGCAGCTCAAGAACAAGCCAATAGAACCAGGCCCGTAGCCAGGATTTCATTTCGGGGGGGGGGTGAATTTTTTTCAGGGGGGGTTTCGGGGGGGCTGAGTTTCGGGGGGGGCTGAGTCTGAGTGAAAGAGGATCTAGCCTAGCAAACCTTTTGTATCATTACCCCAATTCCCCCATGCATATGGGATATATTGAGCATGGTGATCAGATCATGATATGAATAAACATAACAGTTTAAATAATGCTCCAGTAAGGCCTTTTCGTGAACCATCATGAGAATTTCGGGGGGGGGGGGGGGCTGGAGCCCCTCAGGCCCCCCCCCCCCGGCTACATGCCTGATTAGAACCAATGCCATCAAAGCCAGAATTGAAAAGTCGACAACAGATCCCAAATGTAGACTCTGCAAGGAAGCAGATGAAACAATAGATCACATCCTCAGCTGCTGCAAGAAGATCGCACAGACAGACTACAAGCAGAGGCACAACACCGTTGCTCAGATGATTCTTGTGCCACAAATACTATCTGCCTGCGACAAAGAACTGGTGGATCACAACCCTGAAAAAGTTACAGAGAATGAACATGCCAAACTCCTCTGGGACTTCCGGATTCAGACAGACAGAGTTTTGGAGCATAATACTCCTGACCTCACAATCATGTTAAAAAACAAAGTATGGATCGTTGATGTCGCAATTGCAGGTGACAGCAGGATTGCAAAGAAACAACTGGAAAAGCTGACACGATATGAGGATTTAAAAATCGAACTGCAAAGACTCTGGCACAAACCAGTAAAGGCGGTCCCAGTGGTGATCGGCACACTGGGTGCAGTGCCTAAAGACCTTGGCCTGCACTTAAACACAATCGGCGCTGACAAAACTACCATCTGCCAGCTGCAAAAGGCCACATTACTGGGATCTGCACACATTCGCCGATACATCACACAGTCCTAGACACTTGGGAAGTTTCTGACGTGTGATCCAATTCAACAGCCAGCAGAGTGTC
The DNA here is from genome assembly GCF_037176765.1 of Anolis sagrei. Lineage (NCBI taxonomy): Eukaryota > Metazoa > Chordata > Lepidosauria > Squamata > Anolidae > Anolis > Anolis sagrei. The sequence continues at coordinate 45,128,375 of NC_090026.1, read as the reverse complement.
TGCTGTGGACTCATCTTGTTGTGTTAATAATAATAATAATAATAATAATAATAATAATAATAATACACTTTATTTATACCCCACCATCATCTCCCCAAAGGGGACTTGAGGTGGCTTGCATGAGGCCAAGCCCAGCAGTTCATGACAACAAAATAAAACAAACATCACGATTAAATAAATAAAAACATAAGAATGCAATAAAACAACACAAAATAATACAATGCAAAATCAATCCCAAAGGGCGGGCCGCATGTGCGAGATAAAATGATAAAACTCAGGATGAGATAGAGATAAAAAAAGAAGTATTTGTATTAAGCTCATAGGAGATGGAGTAGTGGAGACAGGCCTTCAAACAGGCGGGGGGAAGTGCAGTTTGAGGGCAAGCATTATGGGAGGAGAAACAAAAGGAAATATCTGATCACTCTCCAAAGGTGCAATGGAAAAGCCAAGTTTTAAGATCTTTCTTGAAGGCTGCTAAGGTGGGGGCTTGCCTAATCGCACCAGGCAATGAGTTTCAGAGTCGGGGGGCCACAGAGGAGAAGGCTCTCTCCCTCGTTCCCACAAGCCGGGCCTGTGATAAGGGAAGGGGTGAAAGGAGGGCCTCCCTCGAAGATCGAAGAGATCAGGCAGGTTTGTGGAAGGAGATGCGGTCACGAAGGTAGACAACTAATCTGCTTTAAAGAGAGGAAGGAACTAGTGGTCTATCTACATTGGCGACTAAATCTGGGGGTGGATTGGAGAATTGTTATGTCAGATTGGCCCCAGATTCAGCAGTGTATATACGACATTCCCAAACAGTGGCATAAGTGGGAGCACATCCCAGGCCATCCAGACAGGCCAAACCAGGTTCAGCACTGCTGAATTATCACTCTTACCTTTGCTAGCTACTGTTGTTGTCACAGCATCAGCCATGGAGGTAAACAGAGATCCTGGCCATTGCCAGACACTTTGGTTGACATCAAGAAGAGAGAGAGACCCTCCAAACTTATATGAAGTATAGTGAGACTTAATTAGATTTGAACCAAGAAATTTGTTTTGAATGCTGAATAAATACAGTACTCCCACACAAAAATATACCCCTCATTATATCAAGCTTTCTTGATTTCAGCAGTATAATCTGAATCTGTGTTCATTTTGTAAAGATATTTTGGAGATGCTTTCTGTCTTGAAAACGTTTTTGCCAATGTTTGGAATTACCTGCTGAATGAAATGAACATGATACTTCTATTGATATGCAGATATGCTGACTGTATTGTATCCACACTGATGTTGTTAGTGCTAGCAATTAATTGTTGCATTTGGAAGTTTGCACATGTTTTGTTTATAAACCAGTGACATCTTATGAAGGGGAAATACTTAAATGGTAAGTCTCCCTGCCCACAAAGCTTTATAATTTATTTATTTACAACATTTCTACCCCACCCTTCTCAACCCCCAGGCGGGAGGGGGACTCAGGGTGGCTAACATAGGCAACAATTCAATGCCACAATATCAATAGATAGCCATATAAAACCATGAATATATAAAAATTAAAAATAATAACATTAGTTAAATAATCACATCACATAGCCGTTTCCATTTACATTACATAGCCGTTTGCAATGATCATAACAGTCGTATGGTCCCTGGTGCTGCTGTGCTTACTCGCCAAAAGCCTGGTTCCAAAACCACGGTTTTAATTTTTTTCCTAAAGGAAAGGAGGTAGGATGCCAATCTAATCTCACTGGAGAAGGAATTCCACAAGCGGGGGGTCACCACCAAGAAGGCCCTGTCCCTCGTCCCCACCAGACAAGCTTGTGAGGTCAGTGGGACTGAGAGCAGGGTCTCCCCAGTAGATCTTAAACTATGAGGTGGAACATAGAGGGAGATATGTTTGGACAAGTAAGCTGGGCCGGAATTGTATAGGGCTTTATAGGCCAAGACCAGCACTTTAAATTGTGCTCGAAAGTGGACCGGCAGCCAGTGGAGCTGACACAACAGGGGGTGGTGTGCTCCCTGTATGGCGCTCCAGTGAGTAATCTAGCTGCCACCCGTTGGACTAATTGGAGTTCCCGAACAGTCTTCAAAGGCAACCCTACATAGAGTGTGTTGCAGTAATCTATGCAGGATGTAACTAGAGCGTGGATCACCGTGGCCAGATCAGACTTCCCAAAGATTTCTTCAGTGGAATTTTCCATTTTGAATAGGAACCCTTTTAATGCAGTGGTTCTCAACTGTGGGTCCCCAGATGTGTTGGCCTTCAACTCCCAGAAATCCCAACAGCTGGTAAACTGGCTGTAGGACAAAACACCTGGGAACCCACAGGTTGAGAACCACTGTTTTAATGGTTTGCCCTAATAAAGTCCAGGAGAGGACACAGATATTCCTCAGCTGTTGCCCAACAACCTGAGTTAGAATGTTTGGCTAGAACTAAGAAAATCCAGCCTCAGATATCCAATCAATCATGAAGTCCAGCACATGTTCTTTGGCCAATCACTGTTACACTTATCTCACAAGGTTGTTGTGAAAATCAAATTGACTCAGGAGAGCCCTGTACATTGTCTCTGAGCTTCTTGGCGCAAGCTCAAGATCAAAATGTAAATACTTTATTTATGTGCCTGTTTGTTGCTTTAAACATGAATATCTGGGGAAATGTTTGTGTGTTTTTTCCCTCTGCTGTTACCCAGATTTCCCTTCTGGGTGACATTGCCATTAATTTGATCAGTACATGCCTGATGTAGCAAGCCGTAGTTTACCCCCCTGGAGTCAGAGCTGGTTCGGGGAGCAGTTCCCTCCGCAAAGACAAGAACAAATTTGTCCAATCTGCTAGAAAGAGGCCATTTGTGCCTTCCAGGCATCTTCGGGCCCGTGATACTGCAATCTGTAGAAAAATGTGAACACTGATGGGTTTTGTAAGATTTTTTTAAAACATAGTCTTTGATCTGTTTTCTTTCTGACCCCCTTGTTTTATACTTGGCAAATGAAAATAAATAAATAAATAAATAAATAATATTAACATTGGGCTGTGGGGCGGTGTATGTGAATTTGTCTGCAGAATTATGATATGAAAAATCACATCATTTGTAGTGGGGAAAGGTGTGCATATTTTAAAATTTACTTATTATCAAACCTGGCCGCTGCTTCAGTGAAGTAGGAGGTTGTTGCAATCATAGCTACTGCTATGTCTCCAAGGTCAAACAGGTTTTTGAAGAGGGACGAGACCAAATGTGTTGAAGAATTACTGGGCAGAAGCAATTGAGAATGGAAGACAATTTCTCTGAGATGCTCTCAGATGGTAGCTAACCCATATTTGTGTATCATCGAAGTAGACTGTGGTAAACTACTTAGAAATGCCTTTTCCCTGAAAAACCCTAGGACAATGGTTCTCAACCTGTGGGTCTCCAGTGTTGCACCCCAGAATAGGTTCACCTTGCTGAAAACACCAAACTGCACACAGCCAGAAGTCTTTATTGTTTATTAAAAAGTAAAAGATAAAAAGTTCTTAAAAGCAAAAGTAATGTTCCAAAAGATCAATACAAAATAACACTTTAAAGCATAATCCAAAAAGACACCAGCAAAGCAAAACCCCATGAGAACATGACTGAGTCCTGAAACCATGAACACAAGAACTGCAAGACAACCCAGACAAGCAAAGTGCAAGCGAAAAGTTGCTTTGACAAAGGTTTGGTCCCGAACACACAGCTTAACACCCTTTGCAAAACATGAAGGCATTTCTTTGGCCTCTGACCTCCTTCTTGTTAGCTATTCTCACACTCCTTCGAACTCTGAATTCCAAACGCTCAGCTCGATCTAAGGTTCCCATTTCATCAAGGCCAGTCTGTTCATTAGTGTTATCCAGTTTGCCTTCTTGCTCATTATCAGGCTGAGAACTGTCCTCCTTTTCTGAGTCAATTTGCACCTGCACCTGGCTAGTTTCAGTATCAACAAACTCATCTCTTGCTGTGGGAAACTGAACTTCCACACCCTGTTCCTCATTAACTATAATAGGGACATTTTGAACCAGATTGTGATCCTGAATCCCATCAACCTCATCAGAGGCACTCTGTGGTTCTAGCTGAGTCACAACATCCAGGTATTTTGGCCTGCATATCCCAGAAATCCTAGCCAGTTTACCAGCTGTTAGGATTTCTGGGAGTTGAAGGCTAAAACATCTGGGGACCCACAGGTTGAGAACCACTGCCCAAGGATAATGAGACAATTCAAAATGAAGCAAGAGATTGTGCTGGAAGATGAGTCTTGCTGGCCAGAAGGCCCTCAGCCAGTTTGTGGAGAAGAACAGAGGACAAGGACAAGTAAGTTTTTGGCTTAATGTCACAATTGCATTCAAACCATAAGGACATTCAGCTGCTGCCATACTCTCATGAGTGAAAGGACAACAGGAAGCTGCACAGTGGATGAGATAGGAACATGGACTCGGAGAAACATGGATCGGGGAAAACCAGAAATCAAAACTCAACAAACATAGCCATACTTAGGCTCTCATCAGATGCAGTCTTCTCTCCATTTCTCTGCACTGCTGAAAAGGAGTACTACAGAGGCCATCACATGATATAAGGCCACTTCTGATGGTTGCCCATGGGATTCAATTCCGGCAGCGCAGGGAAACGGGGAAGATGCATTTTCAGAAACCGGGTCCTACCTGACTCCAGACAACAGAATAATAATAATAATAATAATAATAATAATAATAATAAATCACAAGCCTGAAAAAGTTACAGAAAGTGAACACGTCAAACTACTCTGGGACTTCTGAATTCAGACTGACAGAGTTTTGGAGCACAATACTCCTGACCTCATGACCATGGTAAAAAAAACAAAGTCTGGATTGTCAATGTTGCAATTTCAGGTGACAGCAAGATTGAAGAGAAACAACTGGAAAAGCTGACACAATATGCGGATTTAAAGATCGAACTGCAAAGACTCTGGCACAAACCAGTAAAGGTGGTCCCAGTGGTGATTGGTGACAGAGGCTTCTCCTTTCATTTCTGGCTTCCGGAGGTGGTGCTCATCTCTGGCTCTGAGGTGCTTTTTTTCTCCATTTTCAAGCCGAGGAGCCTGTGGTGTTACTTCCTGTTTGTGTGGCTGGAGAATCTTTTTGCCTTTTGCCGCCAAAGTGGTACCTATTTATCTACTCACATTTGCATGTTTTCGAACTGCTAAGTTGGCAGGAGCTGGAGCTTACAGATGGGAGTTCACCCTGTCTTGCAGATTTGAACTACCAACCTTCAGATCACCAATTCAGCCAACCTTCAGTTCAGCAATTCAGCAGCATAAGGGTTTTACCCATTGTGCCAGCGCAGCACTTCTTTCCAGCCAGAGAAAAGCTGGATAGAAGTACGGAAACGATGTGGGATGGCTGCCATCCCTTAAGATGAAAAGGCATGGGACCTCGACAGTAGAGAATGAAAGAAGATGGTTCCCTCCACTTTTCTCTGCTCTCATGTGATGAGATCCTTAATGTGACTGAACTAAAGCAGACAGGAACAGGAGATTTTCAATCAGATAATTATATAGTGTTTTACTCTGGAAACAACAATGTAAGAAGGGGCATGATGGCATTAATAGAGAGGTGAGATGCAGAAAAATCAGTTAAGAGATACAATGTAAAGTCAAACTGAGTAAAATCAATAAATACTTATTAGCAAAACCTGGATCAGAACATTAAACAATACTGCCTCAGCCTAGTATTCTCATGTTGTTTTCAACTTCAACATGTAGTATTTCTGGCTACTGGCCATGTTGATTTAATCCAATGGGAGTAAATATTGAAAACCTTGGTATCCAGTTGGGAAGGGTGGAACAGGCACTGTATGTGGAAGGACAGGATATAAAAAAAAATAACTCATGTTCTCTTTCATCACTGTATCCTAAATGATGGAAACCACACTATAATTTCTTTTCTTGATCTGAAGTGAGTTGTATCATTGTTAGAAAAATTATGATTCTTCACATACTTAGGTCAACCCAAGACAGCTAAGACATTTCTTACATGTATTGCTTTCCTATTCCTCTGTAGCTTGTAATTCATTTTCTGGTGTTTTCTATGGTGTGGTACAATACAGGTAACCCATTTCTGGATCAATTAATGTCAGTGTGTTCAGATCAATCCTATCTCTGAAAGTCAAGGTGCCAGTGGCCAAAAAAGGGTCAAACTAATATATGTGAAAGATACATGGGATTTTAGGGAACCTATTCCCAAAGTTAGCAGGTGTCATTTCTTGTTATTTGAAATTGGAGACATACTCCACTGTGACAACTAAAAAGATATACTGCTTCTATTGGTATTGCCTTTTATGCCTGTATGAGTCATTAATTTTTCTGCGGCTCATGACTTGAAGGGCACAAGCCCACAGTGGCAACCTGTTGTGACACAATGGGGAGCTTCCTATGGCTCATTCTGCTGCATCCCTGGCTTGGGAGTGATTGAATTATCAAATTTGCTGGAGTGGGTAATTCTGTTAGGTCTTTGCACTGAAGTAAATCATGCTGTTTTAAATGTATACACAAACACACACACACACATTCATTTACTGAAATATCTGTACATCCTCCCTTTATGCCCAGTTGAATATACACTAAACAGTTTTAAATAAATGAGAACATTAGCCAGAATCCTGTTGAGAACGTACATCTATGGGAATTAAATTGTCACAGTTCTATAGCATCCATTTCCAGCAAGAAGCTGCAGCTATATAGGGGAGCCAACAATATAACCTATTCACAGCAGGACCAATTGTACATAAGGACACCAGTTATGGAGTACCAATTAGAATTGGTAGATTCCAAAGCACATCTGGACACATTTGTTGGTGTCTTCTATATTTATTTATTTATTATTTATTTACAGTATTTATATTCTGCCCTTAACACCCCGCAGGGGACTCAGGGTGGATTACAATGTATATATACATGGTAAACATTCAATGCCATAGACACAAAACATATATAGACAAACACATAGAGGCTATTTAACATTCCAGCTTTATTATGAGGGTATTCTGGCCACTGGGGAGCTGTCGCTTCACCGTCCATTTGTGACACTGATGAAGTCCTTCTTCATTCTTTGCATGCTTGCTGGAGATTTTTATGGCATTGTAAATTAGCCTCCTCATATAAGCAGTACCTAAATTTCTTTCTTGATAGATACAGCTGTCTTTCAGACTGCAAAGGTCGACAGCAAGCTACACAAATTGGTTGGAAGCTCACTCTGACCTGGGCTGGCTTTGAACTCATGACCTTTTGGTCAGTAGTGATCTTAATGCAGCTGACTCCCAACCAGCTGTACCACAATCCCGGTGCTATACACCTTTGCAATTCACTAACAGGTTTTTGCATCATTTCTGTTGTGAATCTAAGTATGTGTCATGTTAAGTAATATAGAGCATGATAAGGAGTCTGACCAATGTTTTTAAAATAGAAGGTCAGGGAAAAAATACACAGTGAGCAACACCATTAGCTTTCAATAAGTATCATGGCCATAGTTACTCCACACAACGAATTAGCAGTTCTGTTTGCAGGCTACTGTTTTGGAATAACTTCTTTGCAGTGCAACATCATCTGATCTCACGCTCCTTTCAAAGCATCTGCTTTAACATTGAAAATATTTCTTATCTCTCTTCTCTTCATAGGCCCAGCTAGTCACAGCAGCTCCCTCTTAACATCACTTCCAATCCCAGGACGGTCTCTCCATTCCCCGTTGGACATAAAGCATTTCCTGACCTTCCGCCTCAATGGGACACCCCCGCTCAACCTTTTCCCCAACTTTAACGCGGTGAGTTTCATAACCCCTGCCTGTACTGATTTGGCATGGACAGGCCCAATAATTCCTCTGTTGGCCCACTTTTTCAACTGCTTTAAAATATCTGTTTTTCTTCTCCCCCTCCTACTTTTTCTCTTTGACTTCTGTATACTTCAGCTGTTGGAAAACTGAGTTCAAAATGCAAATGCAATTGGTACTTACGAGGGTTGAATGAAAAGTAATGCCTCCACCTTCATTACTTGGGTTTGGATGGGAATATTTTAGTAAATCAAACACAGAAATAATCCTTAGAATGTGCTCTTTAACTACCACTATTCACTTTTCGACATAATCAACAGGCAATTGGATACATTTCTGCCAACGATGAACATGTTTTCTGAAGCCATCACAGAAGAAGTCAACACTTTGTTTCTGCAACCCATCATGCACAGATCTTCCAATAGCCAAGCAAAGCAATAATGTGACCCACATGTTCTTGTGAAATGCTGATTATGCTTGAAATTTCTCTCTGAGTGATACGACGATTGTCCTGAATCAATCTGTCAACCTTTTGCTTGTGAAACTCGGTGGTTGCTGTCACAGGATGTCCAACTCTTTGTTTGTCACACGTCAGATGTTCCCACCTCAACATCTTTAAAGTTACTCACCCAACGACGCACAGTATTCACATCAACACAATCACCATAAACAGCTTGCATTCTTGACACCTTCTGCTGTAAAGAGTTCAATGACTACACGTTGCTTAAGTCGCATTGACCAACTGTCTGTGCAGGGTTCCATACTTTGCACTTTAACAACACAACCAATCAATGCTAAGACCTCCCACCAAAATGGAACTGTAGAAGAGAGTCTACTGAACAAGCCAGTACCTGCCGCATACCAGTACTACCATCTTTTGAGGAGTTACGAAGGTGGAGGCATTACTTTTCATTCAACCCTCGTAATTAGCAGAGAGGAGAGGAAGTGGTAGAATCTTGCCCAGTAAGCCCAGGCAAAAGCAAACTGCTATGGTCTCTCTCCAATTCATTTGTTCGTCTTCAGTAACAGCATCTGTCACCTTGACCACATTTTGATGTTGCTTGACCACACATGACCTGATAAAATTCTGGAAGGTATAGAGCTTTTCTAGACCTGGTTGAAACAACAGAAAGCAAATGGCATATTGCTGGAAAATAAAAACCACCTGGAGCGATTTCTTGACCTCTACAGAGTGCCACTTTATGCTACTGCTTGAGATCAGACAATGGCAAGGCAGGCCTTCATATCCACAGTCAGAGCCACACGTGTATCCCTTGCCTTAACCCATGGAGTTTACTCATTGCACTACTATTTTCTTCTGGCCTTTTTTGTTTGTTCAGTGTGTAATTTTCCCTGTTGATGGGCTGACTTCAAGGTCACTCAGAACGCACATGCTAATGGCTGGAGTTATGTGTGGTATCTATAGAAATACTGCAAGTGCAGGATGGCTTCACACACACCCGCTCATGCTCATCAAGTGATGCCAGCCCTCTTTCATTACAGATGGAAAGCTTAAGCTCTCTGACTACACTTAACAAGGGGCGTGAAGGTCACTGAAGTTTGTGACAGTGCCATGAGAATGGTCATTTGAGAAGGCTATAACTGGTTGGGTGGTCTTTTGGTGCTTCAGAGGGTAGCTGTGAATTCTCAGAAAGGTGTATTCATTAATTCTTTTTTCTCTGGATTTCCTACAATAGCAAACAGGGAAGCTTTGCTTCTTTTGCATGGTCAGTTTTTCCTGCATTATGGATGCTGAAAATAATAGCTGGATATTCAATCTCCAAAGAGACTAAAAATATGGAACAGGTGTTTTCTAGAGACAGTTGGGCACCGGTTTTCTCAGGTGTCTTTCAAAGGAACATAACAGAAGCAAGCCTGCTGAACATTTTCATCTGGTCCAGCATCCAGTTTACCATGGTGACCACAACATGTCTTCAAGAAGTCCAAAAGCAAGACATGGAGACAATCGTCCTATTTTAGTCTCTTGAATCAAGTATGCAGAGAAACACAGAACTTGTATATAGATGCCTTCACTTAGGCGATCCCTTGTTGTCCGAGTAGGATTGTCTTCCAAGATCGGTGTACTAGCGGTGGGTACGTAGGTGACTGTGGAGCTCTATTCTTGGTCTTCATGTTCTCCCGCAGTGAGGACATTGATTTCCAGGTGGAAGGAGGTTCCAGTCAGGGTTGGCTTAACGTGCCTTCTTCTTGGCATGTTTCTCTCTTTCACCCTCCATTCATGCCTCTTCCAATTCTACAGCACTGCTGGTCACAGCTGACCTCCAGCTGGAGCGCTCAAGGGCATGAGCTTCCCTGTTCTCAGTGTCTATGCCACAGAGTAGAGCAACTGCTTTGGGAAACAGTGGTCGAGCATCCAGACAATGTGGCTGGTCCAGCGGAATTGATGGTGGAGGGCCATCACTTCAGTGCTGGTGGTCTTTGCTTCTTCCAGCATACTGACATTTGTCTGCTTTTCTTCCCAAGATATTTGCAGGATTTTTCAGAGGCAACGCTGATGAAATCATTCTAGGAGTTGCATGTGACATCTGTAGATAGTCCACATCTTGCAGGCATATAGCAGGGTTGGGCGGACAGTAGCTTTATAAACAAGCACCTTGGTATCCCTATGGATGTCCCAGTCCTCAAACACTCTGCTTCATTTCAAAAAATGCTGCACTCGCAGAGCTCAGACAGTGTTGTATTTTCCATCTTTATCGCTATGATACTTCGTCTTGATGGGAAACTTCCCACCGGAGTGGAAATCATCTGTCGGACAGATGGAAAGCTATTTTACCTCAGCAGACTGAAAGCCAAAACCAAGGTTACAACAACATTTGTTATAGAACTCCAATATGCTGATGACAACATTGTCTGTGTGCATTCAGAAGAAGACCTACAAGCCACTCTAAACACCTTCACAGAAGCATCTCTGAAAGTGTTGCCAGCATATCTTCATATCCGCATGTGGCGCCCTTTTCCTTCCTACCAAGGCAGTACCCGTTGATCTACTCACATTGAATGCTTCTGAACTGCTAGGTTGGTAGGAACTAGGGCTGATAGTGAGAGCTCACTTGACCAGCAGCTTTGAACTGCCAACATTCCGCTCAACAGCTTTCTTACAGCTTGCAGTTTAACCTGCTGTGCTCCTGCGGCCCCATTGCAATGCTGTTTATAAACTTAGATGGATGTGACTTCCTGGTTGAGCTTCCCAGAGCTTAGAATTTCCTTTTAAGAAGAATGATGTGCTTGAAGCCATTCTTAACAGAACAGTAATAGGGCACTCAGAGCATGTTTCTTCTGGAACTAGGGGAAAACCCCTTTTGATTATCCTGGTTGGGCATTCGAGAATGAACAGTCCAAAAAAATAACTTAACTAAGGTCTGCTTCATCTTCACTGATGAAGTGCTCCTTTCTCAGCTGATTTCAGATGCTATTTCTATTAAAGCCCTAAGTAGCTTGGCGCATAAGCATTTGGAAGATTGGTTTTTTTCTGTATGTGTTCTCTCCAACTCCTCTACATCGCACTGAAATCTCAGGTTCTGTCTTGTGTTTCCTTGCCTAATGAAATACCATGTGTGTTCATGAAGAGTAGGACCTTTTTGTTTGTTGCAACATCTGTGAAGTGTCCATCCCACAGAAACTCAGAGCACTGTTTTTAGATGGCTTTTTCAAGTGAACTATTATGCTTGATGACTGCTGCTGGTTCTGCTCCCTTTTGTGCTGCTACAATTAAGCTCAGCCCTCCCCATTATTTTTTTAACTGATATGTATGCTAGTATGACTGTATGGCTTCTACTATTTTGAAATGTCATTTTGTTTTGAATACCATTATTATTGATTGGTTGGTTTGAAATCAGTTGTTCTTGTTATTTTTGGCAGAAGAAAATACATTGCAAGTTTTTGGAAAGAGTAAAGCAAATTTTGCATAATGTGGGGGTGGGAAGCAGTGGTTGGTATGGAACCCACTTTCTTCCTCTGGGAAATGGTGTGAAAACTACCCAAACAAAGTGGAGAAGGCTGGAAGTCTCTTTCTGGTTTTGAAAAATATGTATTTCTGAATTGTATATAAGGCTGGTGAGGGTCACAACATGTACAGTGTGAAAAAGATCTTGGAGTCCTTGTGGACAGCAAGTTAAATATGAGCCAACAATGTCATGTGGCAGCAAAAAAAGCCAATGGGATTTTGGCCTCCATCAATAGGAGCATAGTGTCTAGATCTAGGGAAGTCATGCTACACCTCTATTCTGCCTTGGTTAGAGCACAACTGGAATATTGTGTCCAATTATGGGCACCACAATTGAAGAGAGATGTTGACAAGCTGGAATGTGTCCAGAGGAAGGTGACTAAAATGATCAAGGGTCTGGAGAACAAGCCCTATGAAGAGGGGCTTAAAGAGCTGGGCATGTCTAGCCTTAAGAAGAGAAGGCTGAGAGGAGATATGATAGCCATGTATAAATATGTGAGAGGAAGTCACAGGAAGGAGGGAGCAAGCTTGTTTTCTGCTTCCCTGGGGACTAGGACACAGAACAATGGCTTCAAACTACAAGAAAGGAGATTTCATCTGAACATTAGGAAGAACTTCCTGACTGTGAGAGCCATTCAGCAGTGGAACTCTCTGCCCTGGAGTGTGGTGGAGGCGCCTTCTTTGGAAGCTTTTAAACAGAGGCTGGATGGCCATCTGTCGGAGGTGCTTTGAATGCAATATTCCTGCTTCTTGGCAGGGGGTTGGACTGGATGGCCCATGAGGTCTCTTCCAACTCTATGATTCTATGATCCTCCTGACAGCTTCTATGATAGGGCTGGGCAACGATGTGGGGGTAGAGGCAGAAATTCCAGCCCCTCCAATTACCCATAATGCCTCAATTTTCCTCCCCATTCTTAAAATGGCAATAGAAAATGACATCACATCACATACTGTTGTCATTTTGGGAAGTATTGCACACAGATCCGAGCTAAACAGCTTCATTAGGAACCCCAGATTTGTTTTAAGAGAGATGTTAAATATTGGTAGGATGGCTATTAATTGTGTGCTTGAAGTTATGTTTCTTACAAAACAATGAAAACAAAAGATATGAAATTAAATATTCATCGTCATCAGTGACGACAATCTGAGTACCAAGAAAGCAATAGCAGAATAATGATTTAGTGTACTTCTCATGCAATTAAATACCCTAAAAGTACCCTTAGAAGCTAAGTTGGGTCAGCTCTGCACTGTACTTGGATGGGAGTCAGCTAAGTTGGGTCAGCTCTGCACTGTAATTGGATGGGAGACTTTCAACAGACACCAGGTGCTGTAGGCTATATTTTGGAAGAGATAATTAACAAAACCACCTCTGGGTATTTCTTGAAAACCCTGTTGAATTTATGGGATCACCATACTTTGACAGATTACTTGAAGACACACACACACAATGTTCGCAATGTTTTTGCGGGAGAAAATTTGAATAGTACTCATTTTATCTTCCTCTTCTTCCTAATCTGCTTCAAGGACAAGATAAGAGATGGCATGCGGCAGCTGGAACTCCTATCTTGATGTTAAGGCACCAATATCATGTCCTTGAGCAGTACTCTCTTGTAGATGCATGCAGAATCAGAAAAGGCTCCAGAAGAATCATCACTAGCACTTCCCGTGCCTCAGGGAAGAAAACACGTTCCAGGCTGAGTCAAATAAATGAGTTCCCCAAGAGTTCTGAGTAATTTGCTTTTCACAACAAAACAAAACAAGAGAGTGCACACACATGTAGCTTCCATGTTCATACACCAGTTAATCCACTTCTAATGTTAGTTCAAGGTGCTGAATCTATTTGGGGAGTTTGACTTCAGCACCTTGGATAGATCCAATGTAAAACCCAATGTAAAGTTTAGGCTAAAACCCACACTTATATTAACATGGGACCCACCCAACACAAACTTTATCTTCTGCCTTCAACTTTTAGCTTGATACTTGGGCCTGTGGCATTAGAGATCGTGACTCTCGAGATCACGCACTCCATGTCTCCATTTTGGTAGTGTGGTCTATTGGTATGAAAGTTAGACTAAAACCCCCAGTGTTCAACAACATTATTATTATTATTATTTCCTTCCTTTCTCTCTTTTTTTTCCCCTCTCTCTTTTTCTCCTTCTCAAACACCCCCCCTTCTTCCCCTACACTTTTGTTGTATTGTTTGATTGTTATAATATAAAAAAATCAATAAAAAGTATTTTAAAAAAACATTATTATTATTATTATTATTACTGTTATTATTATTATTTGAAATACCACAAGATAAGTTCACAGCAAACAAGATCACTCTGCTGGCTGTTGTAATGGATCACACGTCGGATACTTCCCAAGTGTCTAGGACTGTGTGATGTATCAGTGAATAATGTGTGCAGATCCCAGTAAGGTGGCCTTCTGCAGCTGACAGATGGTAATCTTGTCAGCGTCAATTGTGTTTAAGTGCGGGCCAAGGTTTTTAGGCACTGCACCCAGTGTGCTGATCACCATTGGGACCACCTTTACTGGTTTGTGCCAGTCTTTGCAGTTCGATCTTTAATTCCTCATATCGTGTCAGCTTCTCCAGTTGTTTCCCTTCGATCCTGCTGTCACCAGGGATTGCAACATCAATGATCCACACTCTGTTTTTTAACACGATCGTGAGGTCAGGAATATTGTGCTCCAAAACTCTGTCAGTCTGAATTTGGAAGTCCCAGTGTAGTTTGACATGTTCATTTTCTGTAACTTTTTCGGGCTTGTGATCCCACCAGTTCTTTGTCACAGGCAGATGGTATTTATGGCACAAGTTCCAATGAATCATCTGAGCAACCATGTTATGCCTCTGCTTGTAGTCTGTCTGCGTGATCTTCTTGCAGCAGCTGAGGATGTGATCTATTGTTTCATCTACTTCCTTCCACATTCTACATTTGGGATCTGTTTTGTAGACATTATTATTATTATTATTATTATTATTATTATTATTACTATTTACACCCCACTTTATCTCCCCAAAGGGGACTTAAAATGGCTTGACATGAAAGCACTAGTACAGAATTTATAATGTACAAAAACTAAAACAAAATTAAACCCAAACAGCAGTAAAAAAAAAAATCAGTTAAAATCCATCAAAACATATCCAAAGTTTAAAAGCATCCCCTGACTAGATTTTAAACACTTTCATCTTTAAAAGCCCGTTTGAATAAAAAGATTTTAGCCTGCCACCAAAAGGATAGCAAGGAGGGGGCCATTCTGACTTCTCTGGTCTGGGACTTCCAGAGTCGAGGGGCAGCCACCAAGAAGGAAGGCCTGTTCTCTCATTCCCAACAACCAAGCTTGAGATGGAAGGTGGACTGAGAGAAGGGCCTCTCCTAAAGGGGATCTCAGGGACCGGGCAGATTCATACAAGGAGATGCGGTTGGCCAAATAGCCTGGATCTGAACTGTCTAGGGCAGTGGTTCTCAACATGTAGGTCCCTAGATGTTTTAGCCTTCAGCTCCCAGAAATCCTAACAGCTGGTAAACTGGCCAAGATTTCTTGGGATTGTAGACCAAAACACTTGGGGACCCACAGGTTGAGAACCACTGGTCTGGGGATTTAAAGGTTATAGCCAGCACATTGAATTGTGCCCAAAAATAGACTGACAGCCAGTGGAGCTGCTGCAACAGTGGGAAAGAAGTGGAAACATTGACATAAATAGGGAAATTAAGACTTCTATTTGACAGTTTCAACCTCTGTTGAAACAGGTCTAGCCAGACTTGCTTTCCTTTCGGGCCCAACACATTTGGAATGTTTGATTTCTGAATTTAAATTCAGTTCAGAATAAACTTGCTTAAAAATAAGGCATGATCCATCAAGCAGAAAGGGAGCCAAAAATGCACTAAAGTGTGACAAAGAGATCACAAAAAATCTCTATGAATTATTCCTGTGTCTTCACTGCTGAAGAGGTAAGGCAAATGCCCGTGCCTAAACTGACTTTTGAAGAAGGAAGGGTGGACATTGAGGAAAACAGTGTTAATGAGAGAGGAAGTTCTTGATTTACTGACAGATTAAAAACTAGCAAATGGTTGGATCCAAAATTATCCACCTAAGAGTTCTTTAATATAAAATGGTTGACCAGCAACAAAAAACATATTTTGTAATGGTGCTCATTTGGTCTCAATTTGTTTGGTATGCCCCTCACTTTGGAGACCTCTTCTAGTTTAGGGTTATTTTCTGGAAATTAGCTCCCATCAAAATAAGCAATTCCATATGAGGAAGTTGCCCTGAAGTCCTCCCAAATGTGCAAATCCCTTAAAGAGCTCACAGCAACTTGCAGAGAGTCTCGGTTTGAGCTCCCGCTGCTGCGTCTCTTTTTGCTTTCCCATCTCTGACCTCCAGAGCCTTGACAGGAAGTTCAGTGCAACAACCTCTATTTATATATCGGTGGGAACATCCCAGGGATAAAACAGAAGTAATCTGAGACAACACAAATTGGTTATAAAGCAGGGAATTTTCCCCCCTTGCTCCCGGAAAACACTGCTCTTAAAATATGCTCCTAGGTTTTCTTAGTGTTTTGTCCTTGAGCTGGGAAGAAGGAAGAACTTTCCATCAAACTCTCTGGAACTGAATATGAAAAACAGGAGAAATTGATAGGTGGGTGCCATTTTTTGGACAGACGACGCAGTTATGGTCAGCAAGGATTCTTGCAACTGAGATTTTAAGGGCTCGTTTTCCCGATTTGGGGAGGGGGAGGGAATGAGAAAACATTTCCCTAAGCTTTGCCTCATTGAATGCACACTTTGTATATATAGGAAGGAAAGAAGAGTACAGCTGGCAGGCTGCACAATTTTTTAAAAGGAACGTTTTAGAGTTAAGTAATATTGGTGTGTTGGCAGCGCTCAGGATTCAACAGCTGAACAGTTTGTTCTGTAGAGGGGACAGAGAACTCAATGATGAAGGTGTTTGATTTTAAAGCCAAGGGTGGAGGATTTAGAGAGCAAGATGGTTCCATGGATATGGTGCCAAAACTAAGAGGACATGATCCAAGGGCAGCTTTAGGACTAGTTACTAACATCTCTATTGAATAGCATCTCACATCCTGTTGCCATAGTCAATAGGTCTGTATGACCTAAAGCAGGATGTCTTGTGCCTTGTGATTAGGACTCAATACACTCTGAACAGAGAAAGGAAACAGAAAAATATACTTCTTCATGTAAAGCCTGTACAAGATTCTTAGTGAAGCCTTGCTCCATGTTCCATTATGGCTTGCATCATAATTTTAGGCAGCTTTGTATAAGGCCGTGCTATGTATACCAGTGCGGGTTTATCTTGTCAACATCTGTCAAGTCAATATTATTATATTTCTAGATGAGACTCCTCCTTGTTCCCTGGGTGCTTTTGCGCTGAAGTGCCAAAATGGTTGTTGCTTCATTTTGCCATTTTTTATTCATTGCTTTATTGTGTGGAGTGATATTATTATTATTATTATTATTATTATTATTATTATTGCTGTGTCAGGAGTAACTTGAGAAACTGCAAGTCGCTTCTGATAATAATAATAATAATAATAATAATAATAATAATAATAATCTATATAAATAAAAATGTAATGTTCATTTGTGGGATTAACAAAACTCAAAAACCACTGGACGAATTGACACCAAATTAGGACACAAGACACCTAACAACCCAATGTATGTCCTTCACTCAAAAAAATTGATTTTGTCATTTGGGAGTTTAGTTGCTGGGATTTATAGTTCACCTACAATCAAAGAGCATTCTGAACCCCACCAACCTTGGAATTGAACCAAACTTGGCACACAGTTCTCCCATGACCAACAGAAAATACTGGAAGGGTTTGGTTGGCAGTGTCCTTTGGTTTTGGAGTTGTAGTTCACCTACATCCAGAGAGCACTGTGGACTCAAACAATGATGGATCTGGACCAGACTCTATACGAATACTCAATATGCTCAAATGTGAACCCTGGTGAAGTTCGGGGAAAATAGAATCTTGACATTTGGGAGTTGTAGTTGCTGGGATTTATAGTTCACCTACAATCACATTCTGTACCCCACCAATGATGGAATTGGGCCAAACCTCCCACACAGAACCCCCATCTGAGCCACAGCAACGCGTGGCAGGGGACGGCTAGTAGTAGTAGTAGTAGTAATAATAATAATAATAATAATAGTGTGGAGTGGGAAATATGAACTACAGGCTGTATGTGGCACATGCTGATTTTTACAACTATGTAGCTTCCACAAACACATACATGCATACACATACACAAACACAATGCCACTGTCAGTTTTGCTGTCATACCGTTGAATTTCACTAGTGAAGTTGCAAACAGAACAGAACTAAACCCTGTCCTTTCCTTCGAAAATAAGTAGCACCTGAAGTGTGCATCTCGTTTTAAAGCCTCACAGAAGCAACAAGTAAAAAAGTATACCTTCATGCACCATGTTTTTAAAAAGGAAGGGTTGCTGGCATGCTACCATACTACTGCTGAAATTCAGTGGCTTAGCAGCAAAAGCAAAGAAACAGTGACAATACAGCTTTATGTGATTTGGTGAGGGGAAATTCGGGGAAATATTTCTTTTATTGCTTTAGGCTGATTGTTGATAATGATTGGATTTAAAATGAGGAGAACTCTACAGTTCATTTAGTGTTGAGATGATTGATAACATTTTGCAAAAAAAGTGTAAAATATAAAGGAATGATGGTGTTCATATTCAAATAACTGTGTTGGTAATGGCCTCTTGCAACCATGGTCATGGGAAATATTACAATTAGCAGCTCAGGTATGAAAACATAATATAAAACATGTGCACATATGCTTAAGAGTAAGTCCCACACAATGAATAAATACCCATATGGTGTTAGCCTAATACACACAGAGCAAGCCCTGGCCACAGATGTCTCCATAAACATTTATCTCTCTCTTTTAAAGGCTTAAACATATTCATGGAGGGTAAGGTATACATCAGCACCTATTGACCATAATATATACATGCAGTTTCTACATTCAGAAGTGGTTTACTTTGGAATGCCAATTGCTGTGAACCTTTAAAAAAAATCAGAAAACAGCTATCATCTTAAGAGTGCTAGTGGAGGGGAAATTGCCAAGCTGTACTTTCACCCAGAAAAGCTGTATTTGTCAAAGGCTTTCATGGGTTGCTGTGAATTTTCCAAGCTGTATGGCCCTGTTCCAGAGGTTGTGAGGTCCTCTGAGGATGGCTGGCATAGATGTGGGCAAAACGTCAGGAGAGAATGCTTCTGGAACATGGCTATACAGCTTGGAAAATTCATTCAAATACAAATTTGGGTTGTTGTGAGTTTTCCAGGCTGTATGGCCATGTTCCAGAGATTGTGAGGTCCTCTGAGGTTGCCTGTCATAGATGTGGGCAAAACATCAGGAGAGAATGCTTCTGGAACATGGCCATACAGCCTGGAAAACTCACAACAACCCAAATTTGTATTTGTTTTCTACTTGTGGGCTATTGATACTTTTTATTGGAAAAAAGACTTTCAGGAGGATTTAAAATCCCAGGAGCCATTTTGTCTTGTGTTTTTATTCATAGTCCAGAGAGTATAAAATAAAAAGGAATGAAAGAGTTCACATTCACCAGCTTTCAGAACAGGATATAAAAAAGGAAGATGTTCTGGGTTGTTGTAGGTTTTTTGGATTGTATGGCCATCTTCTAGAAGCATTCTCTCCTGATGTTTCGCCCGCATCTATGGCAGGCATCCTCAGAGGTTGTGAGGTCTCAGGATGCCTGCCAAAGATGTAGGCTTCTAGAACATGGCCATACTGCCCGAAATATCCACAACAATCCAGTGATTCCAGCAACAAAAGCCTTCAAGAATACAAGGAAGATGTTCGTCTGCTCCCAGACATTTGATGGCTGGTTTTAAAACATCATCAATTGATTGTCCTTTTCTTAGAAGATAGTGCCTTTTCGGTGGTGGCCCCTCGACTCTGGAACTCACTTTCTAAGGACATCAGGCATGCCCCAACCTTGGCAGTCCTTAAGAGGAGCTTGAAGACGTAGTTGTTCCAGTGTGCCTTCCCAGAATAAGGATCCCATAGCACTTTGTCCTCCAAAGCACTTTATATTGTTTTAGGTCTGCTTGTATGTTTGCACAAACCGCCCCATCACTTTTTTGCCCATGTCCAGCATTATTTTTAATTTTAATTACATTTGGCCTACCCATAGATTTTAAAATGTGTTGTTCTATTTGATAATGCTTATGTTATTGTTTTATTGTTTTGTTGTTTTAAACTGCTTGTATTGTTGTTGTTATTGCTTGTATTGTTGTATTTTGGGCTCGGTCTCATGTAAGCCGCACCGAGTCCCTTGGGGAGATGGTAGCGGGGTATAAATAAAGTGTTATTATGTTATTATTATTATTATTATTATTATTATTATTATGGTGCAATTTTATGTCATATATTATTTTGTTTTTGTTTGTTCGTGTGTGTGTGTAATTTAATTATTTGGTTATATACTTTGAGATGTCTTAAATCTTTCCTAGAAAAAAAAATGCAATTTTCACAACAACTACCACTACACAGTCTCATAGCCCAGTGGTAGAAAGAGAATGCATGCATAATTCCTTCCTGCTGCCACCATTTCAGCCTCACATGCACCCATCGCTATTAATTCTGTAATCTGAATTTTGGGCCTGCTTCCATGTACTACACCCCTGAACCATGTATACCAACATGTCATCAAGGATGGTATGGAAGGCTTTTTTCATCACTCAAAGCCATTGCCCCCACCGCCGCCACCATCACTGTTCTGCCTGCCTGACTCTCTTGCATATATCTCTTCATTTCTATTCCAGATGAGTGAGTAAAAATTTCATCACGAACATTGGAAGGCACCACTTCATTAATCACTCCCTGTTGTCAATACCACTCCCTTTGGGGATAGAATTTAAGGGTCCAGATAATGATTCCCTTGTCTGCAGGCTTTGCCTGCTAGACCGATGCACCTGTCTGGACAACTAAATAGCTTTGCTGAGAAATACGATCGCCTTCAAACCTCAATCTCGTGCTCCCTTCTTCCTGACAGCCAGCCTCGGATAAGATAATCTTCCAGAGCCACAGGGCTAAGAGAACAATGCTTGTATTATAGATTGTGGTTGTGCTCAAACACACACATTATTTTTGTATTAGCTCTTCCCCACCCTCGGCCCCCGCCCTTTTCACTGCATCACTCCCATCTCTAATCTTTTTCCACATTACTTAATGCAGCCATTTTGTTAGGAAATTATTCTGGAATCTTAAATATCTCCTAGGCAAAGACTGAGAAAATCAAATAAAACTGAGAACTGGAGCAAATGCAGTAGTGGGTGAAAACTCTACCCTGTGTTCAGCAGAATTTTCTGACCTGGGTTGCTGTTTTTGTTTTTAGTTATTTTTACCTGCTCGTAACTTAAGAGATAAACAAGACAGTATTGAATGCCCATGCTTTGTTGTGTGACATAGTGTAGATTTGGGTCACCCCTCACCATGAGTTTTCATAGTATTATATGGTTCTCCGATGTTGTTGTTGGGTCATCCAACATATAATTCTCCTGCAATATTCTGGGTTCCATTTTGAGTCCATATTGGCTAAAAGAGAATAGGGGACTGCATTGCATCTTAAAACCATTTCCATATGTGGAAGATAGTGCTTGAAAAAAATAGCAAAGATGATCTTAAATTACTGACAAGGTATTTCCTGTAAGAACTTCATCTAGAGACAGGGAGAGGAAAATTAGTAGGAATTATATATAACTACTAGCTGTCCTCTGCCAGGAGTTGCTGTGGCCCAATCTGGTGATCTGGAAAATAAAGTAATGAGAAAGTGTTGGTTTCTAATATATGTAATTTCTTTATGTTTGTGGGTAAACAGTACTTCTTGTTGTTTCTTTGTCAGTGTTGATGTAGAGATTGTCTGGTTTGCCTACTCTGGAACATGGAACTTATTATTGACCTTTGGGGGTCCCTTTCAAATCTATGATATTATATCTGTCCTGTGTGTGTGTGAATCATATATATATATATATATATATATATATATATATATGGGATTCACACACACACACACATATATATAACAGATATAATATCATAGATATAGATATATATTTATGGCTGGTTGGTTCTTTGTCAAGAGAACTTGGATTATGTTTTCTTCCCCTGGTGAAGGGAGTTGGACTGGATGGCCGTAAGGCTGCATTTCTCAACCTGGGGGTCGGGTCCCCTGAGGGAGGGTCATGAGGGGGTGTCAGAAGAGTTGTCAAAGACCACCAGAAAACACAGTATTTTCTGTTGGTCATGGGGGTTTTGTGTGGGAAGTTTGGCCCAATTGTATCGTTGGTAGGGTTCAGAATGCTCGTTGATTGTAGGTGAACTATAAATCCCAGTAACTACAGCTTCCAAATATCAAGGTCAATTTTTCCCAAACTCTTTCTGTGTTCATATTTGGGCATATGGAGTATTCTTGCCAAGTTTGATCCAGATCCATCATTGTTTGAGTCCACAGTGCTCTCTGGATGTAGGTGAACTACAACTCCCAAACTCAAGGTCAATGCCTGCCAAACCTTTCCAGAATTTTCTGTTGGTTGTGGGAGTCCTATGTACCAAGTTTGGTTCAATTCCATCGTTGGTGGGGCTCAGAATGCTCTTTAATTGTATGTGAACTGTAAATCCCAGCAACTACAACTCCCAAATGACAAAATCCATTTTTGAGTGGTGGTCACTCGTTGGCCTGATAGGTGTATTGTGTCCAAATTTGGTGTCAATTCGTCCAGTGGTTTTTGGGTTATGTTAATCCCACAAACGAACACTACAGTTTTATTTATATAGATTAACATATTAAACCACTAAGCTGCAGAACTTGCTGACCAGAAGGCTGGTGGCTTGAATCAACAAGACAGGATAAGCTCCCACTGTTAGGCCTAGCTTCTGTCAAGCAAGCAGTTCGAAAACATGCAAATGTGAGTAGATCAATAGGTACCACTTCAGCAGGAAGGTAACAGTGCTACATGCAATCACACTGGCCATATAACCTAGGAGGCGTCTATGGACAACACCAGCTCTTCAGCTTAGAAATGGAGATGAGCACCACGCCCCATAGTTGGACTTGACTAGACTTAATGTCAAGGGGAAACCTTTACCTTTATTAGGCACATAATTCAAATGGAGGGAGGGAGTTCCTAATCAAATCAGTTTAGGTAAAGAAGGAACAGATTTGGCAGAACAAAGATCCTAGCTGTAGTGATGTGAAAACCTGCTGGAAGAGAAATCCAGCATTTGAGGACAAGAATCGAGTATTTTTTCCAAAGTCTTTTGCAGGAAGTAAAATTGAGATATGAAAAATTGAGCATAGACTCTTTTAGAATGTGAACTAAAACAAGGTGTTTATATAAAATTCTTGGAATTATTTATAGAAGCTATATAACAGGAAGACTTGTATGTAAGATAATGTATAGTATTGTATCTGATCATTGCAATTCCTGGTCTTAGCTTCCTTTTCTTATAGGAAGAAAAGTTCATTTTACAGGAATGTGGTTTATTTCTGCTTAACACTATGAAGAGGAGCCAAAATAATAATGTGGCTGTTTTTTCTGATTCAAAAAAAATGAAAATGATACTTAAAATGTAATTATTGCTTGAGTAAATTACACTTTTATATTCCAAACATAACTTCACGGAAAACAAAATTGTGTGCCTCAAAAAAACAAAGTGACATCCAATCTGTAGAGGGTGCCAATCTAATATTTCCCAATGTTCCTCCAAAATAATTCCATTTGTTGTCTGCAAAACTCTGGCCTCCTGTCTTCCAAATCCACTGAATCAATTTGTTTGCGTAAGTGTTGACTTCTCAATCTCCAATTGCATTGGTTTACTCTAGCGGGGTGGCAATGAAATTTATGCAAAAATGGCCGCACTAATTCCACTATGCAATGTCCAAGAATTCTGTGGGCATATATACACATGTGAATCTGTTTCAGGTTTACTATTTTTGTCTCCTGGGTTTCTAAAACATCACCTGATAGAGTCTGTCTTTCCTCCCCTACACCCTCCTTTTCAGATGGATCCTGTACAGAAAGCAGTGATCAACCATACCTTTGGTGTACCCAACCCACTCAAGAAGAAGCAGTTCATCTCTTGTAATATTTGCCATCTAAGATTCAACTCTGCGGTAAGCCATGCTCTTGCAGGGAAGTGGAGTGGGGCAGACAACGAGTGGACAAATTCAAAGAAGAGAAATGTCTGATAGGATTGGCAAACTGAACCTCCCATAAGTAGATTTTCATGTCCCCCAACAGTTTACCAACTTGTCCACACCACTTTTTTCCTGAGTAGAAAAGGTGAATTGCCTCTCTTATGGTCCTTTAACATCATACAATTACAGAACTATGTTTCCATTTTAACTGCCATGATTTACACTGGTTACAACTAATGTATCCTGGGATGTGCTGTTTCTATTTAGAATTTTCAGTCAGAGATGGTTCCAGCGCCTCACCAAACTATAAATCCCAGGATTCAATTGGTTATATAACAATGGCAGTTTAAAATGTTGAGAAATAAATCTATAGGGTGTCAACATGTGCTTGGAATATTCATTCATATAAGCAGACTACATTTCCAATATACTGAAGGTAATAATAATTGTTCCGTCTTCCAGGAGCTTGGTTTGCATTGCCCTTTAGTTGCATGAAATAGTATCCTTTTGCATTTCCCCCAGGGTTGCTACAGTCTCAGCAGCACTGAAAGTAAACCATTAACAGGGGCTTAAAGCCAGCCTGCAAAGCCTTTTGCTGTTATTGGCTTTAAAAAGTATCTCTTTGGTCCAGAGACCACCCTTTTTCCTGAGGATGAGATCTCCATTTTGGAGAAGCTCTCCTGCCTTCTCCAGTTTACGAAGACCCTCAGATGTGCTTGTGGTCAAGCTAGGCAGCTCAGACAGGCCATCGTGAGTACTTACCCTCTTGCCTTTGAAACTGGTGCTGAGCTTAGATAGGGGAAGACCTGCTCTTTCTAAAAATAGCAGCTCAGCACTAGGGGAGAGAATATCTCAGGATTTCTCTGCCATTGGGAGAGGCTCTATGACTTCATCCCCAAGCTAGCTTTGAGCTTAGATAGGGAAAGACCTTCTCTTTCTTATAATAGCAGCTCAGGGTTAGGGTAAAGAATCCCAGGATTTTTCTACCATTGGGGGAAGTTAACTCAGCAGCTGAAAGAAAAAGGGAAGGAAAGAACATCTACATGATTTCACAAGTTGACTGTGTTTGTAACTTCAATAAGCTGTGCCAAGTCTGCCAAGGACTTTGAGAAATAAATATTCTGTTCGATGTTCAAATCTGGAGTGGCCTCAGTTGCTGGGAATCCTAAGCTTCTAAGTAAGGCACTCGCAGTTCACCCGGATAAAGAGAGAAGCACATCTTAGTTTTAACTTTATAGTGTCTGGGTGTGACAGCACAATAATAATAATAATAATAATAATTATTATTATTATTATTATATTAATAATAATTATAATTATAATCTTTATTTATACCCCACCACCTTCCCCCCAAAGGGGACTTGGGAGGGGCTAACATGAGGCCAAACCCAAAGATACAATACAGCAAAATAATATACAGAATGCAGACAACAAAAAATCACATCAGAATAAAATACATACATAAAATAAATAAAGCAAATTAACATGTTATAAAATCGAACAGAATGGGTAGGCCAAATGGATGAGGTAAAATGATAAAACCCTGGATGAGGTAGGAAAGAGAATATATAATGGGAGGGGAGCCCAAAAAGAATAAGCAGAGGGGTAGGCTTTCAGTATAGGGTGGGGGAAAGTGCATCATAAGGCAACACTATAGATGGAGCAAACAGAAATGGGATAAATAGTCACTCTCCAAAGACACATCAGAAGAGCCAAGTTTTCAATTTTTTCTTGAAGGCTGCTAAGGTGCCTAATCTCACCAGGTAGTGAGTTCCAAAGTCAGGGAACCACAGCGGAGAAGGATTTCTCCCTTGTTCCCACAAGTCTTGCCTGCGATAGAGGAAGAGGTAATGTCTCAAAAATACACACTCATGTATACCTAAACAGGACAATCTTCTGACCTTGGAAAGACAGAGCTTTCTTTCCAACCTTGAAGTATGTCTTCTTTCAACAATCGAACAAGATTTCTAATGCAAAATTAATATACTGTAGCATGTTTAACCAAAAAAGGAATATTAAAAAACATGCCTACTTTCTCTGTCACTTGAAATAATTATCTGCATTATTTCACCAACATGTAAGTGAGCCAGACATTTTCTTTTCAAAAGACCTATAATGGAGTCCAGCATACCTGGAACATCATTTTTTTTCTGGACCAGATGTAGTTTTGGTTTGAAGAGATTATTGATATTGTTGGTGTGACAGTTTTCTGTTCTTTCCAAAGGGCAGAAAGCTGGCCCCCAGCCCTGCTTTAGTTGCCCACTCCTAGATTAGCTAGAAGATAAAGAGGAAGTTTCTAGATGGAGATCAATAGCTTGCAACCCTTAGCCTAATTTCAAAAGGCTAAAACCACTAGCAAGAGTGTTATTACTCTGTCTCTCTCAACAGTTTTCTGTGTTGAGTAGAAAGACACAGTGAGAAGAAGTCATTCAAAATAGAGAAAGGGGGCATCACAAAGAGAGAGAATGAATGTTGTTGTTCATTTGTTCAGTCGCTTCCGACTCTTCGTGACCTCATGGACCAGCCCACACCAGAGCTCCCTGTTGGCCATCACTATCCCCCAGCTCCTTCAGAGTCAAGCCAGTCACTTCAAGGATGCCATCCATCCATTTTGCCCTTGGTCGGGGCCCCTATTCCTTTTTCCTTCCATTTTCCCCACAGAGAATGAATACTTCTGGCTTAATCTACCACAGACTTTAGCTTTATCTACCGATGAGATGCAATTGCTTAAAAAAAATTGGTGTAGTTGTTTGCCATCAAGTCATGTTTAACTTATTGGGACTTTATGAACCAGAGTCTTCCAATCAATAGCCTGGCTGTCACCCTGAACTAAAGGGAAGGCCACTGAATTTCCCCTTCATACAAATTATTGGTGGATGTGGAAATGGAGCGATGAAAAACATCAGAAATAGGATATTAAGGAATGAATTTAGAACACCCTATCTCAGAAAGTATTTCAATGAAAAATCCAGTGCCTATTTGTACATTATATTACAGAATCAGCACTAGGGATAATACATCATGAGGTCAGTACCTTGGATAGCTCCTCTGAACTCCAGGCTGAATTAATCTGGTAGTGGTAGTGTGCCTTCAAGTCATGTCCAACTTACAGTGACCATAAGTTAATCCTATCACAGGGTTTTCTTGGCAGAATTTGTTCAGGGTGGATTCTCCTTGCCTTCCTTCAGAGTGAGAGAGTTTCCATGTCCAAGCAAGGACGTGAACGATGATTTCCAAAGATATAGTCCAATGCTCAGATCATTATGTATCTCTCAAAAGCTCCCTTACACGCTTCCTCCTGCCACCATCTGTGATTTACAGACCAAGCCCCTAGTACAAGTGCCAGTAAGTACTTTACAAAGTAACATCAGCAACTGCAGATTCCTTGCAATGTTGTATTGGACAGCTAAAAAAAATCCAGCTGCATCTTTCTTGATGTTATATCTATGCTATAAATGTGCATGTTTATTTATTTATTTATGCGCTTGTATACCGCTAATATCTCAGCCTAAGTCGGCGACTCATTGCGGTTTACAACAACTAAAAAGTTAAAAACAATTAAAAACAGTATTCAATTTAAAACATGAAACACATATACAATACAAATTATTGGGCCACCAATAATAATCCCATGCATCTCATAACTAAAATCACAATCCAAAATTCGTCGTCCATGATTACCAGCCTTTAGTCATCAAAATTCGTTGCAACGGATTAACCGAATGCTTGTTTAAACATCCATGTGTTCAGTCTCTTCCGAAACACCATCAGCGAGGAGGCTGATCGTACCTCTATAGAGAGGGTGTTCCAAAGCCGAGGGGCCACCACAGAGAAGGCCCTGTCTCTCGTTCCCGCCAGCCACACTTGTGAAGCCGGCGGGATAGAGAGCAGGGACTCTCCAGAAGATCTTAGGGTCCTGGTGGGCTGATAGGCTGAGATACGTTCGGATAGATAAGTTGGGCCAGAACCGTTTAGGGCTTTAAAGGCCAATGCCAGCACTTTGAATTGAGCCCGGTGGCATATCGGCAGCCAGTGGAGCTGGTGCAGCAGAGGAGTTGTGTGCTCCCTGCGCCCCGCTCCTGTTAGTATCATGGCTGCCGCCCGTTGGACTAATTGGAGCTTCCGGGCTGTCTTCAAAGGCAACCCCACGTAGAGAGCGTTGCAGTAGTCAAGGCGGGATGTAACCAGAGCGTGGACTACCGTGACTAAGTCAGACTTCCCAAGGTACGGTCGCAGTTGGCGCACAAGTTTTAACTGTGCGAATGCTCCCCTGGTCACCGCCGAAACCTGGGGTTCCAGGCTCAGCGATGAGTCCAGGATCACACCCAAACTGCGAACCTGCGTCTTCAGGGGGAGTGCGACCCCGTCTAACACAGGCTGTAACCCTATACCCTGTTCGGCCTTGCGACTAACCAGGATTACCTCTGTCTTGTCTGGATTCAATTTCAATTTGTTCGCCCCCATCCAGACCATCACAGCGGCCAAGCACCGGTTCAGGACCTCGACAGCCTCCTTAGTAGCAGGTGGAAAGGAGTGACAGAGTTGAACATCATCTGCGTACAGATGACATCGCAATCCGAAACTCCGGATGATCTCACCCAGTGGCTTCATGTAGATGTTAAACAACATGGGAGACAGTATTGAACCCTGAGGAACCCCACAAGACAAAGGTTGTGGGGTTGAACAGGAGTCTCCCAGTAACACCTTCTGAGACCGACCCTCGAGGAATGAGCGAAGCCACTGCAGAACAGTACCTCCAAGACCCATCCCCGCGAGGCGTCCCAGAAGGATACCGTGGTCGACGGTATCGAAGGCCGCTGAGAGGTCGAGCAGCACCAACAGGGACACACTCCCCCTGTCGAGCTCCCGACGCAGATCATCCACTAAGGCGACCAAAGCTGTCTCAGTACCATGCCCCGGCCTAAAGCCAGACTGTGCCGGATCCAGATAATCCGTGTCTACCAAGAATGCCTGGAGTTGTGAGGCCACCACACGTTCCATGACTTTGCCCAAAAAGGGGAGATTGGAAACAGGCCGATAGTTGACGAATTGAGTGGGGTCCAGTGATGGTTTCTTCAACAGTGGTTTTATCATAGCTTGCTTTAAGCTGGCTGGAATTTTGCCCTCCCGAAGGGAGGCATTAACCACCACCTTCACCCACTCGGCCAATCCCCCTCTGGCCTCCTTTAGAAGCCAGGATGGGCAGGAGTCTAGGATGCATGTGGTAGCTCTCATTTCTCCAAGCACCTTGTCCACATCCTCGGATTGAACCAATTGAAATGAATCCATCAAAACCGGACAAGCAGATGCTCGTGTTACATCCTCAGATACTGCCGTTAATATGGTATCCAGTCCAGAGCGGATCAAAATGACTTTGTCTGCGAAGAACCGAGCAAAGGCTTCGCAGCGAGCTGCCGAGTCATCAGGGCACCCATCCTGAGTGGCGGGTTTTAATAGGCCTCTGACAACTCGGAACAGTTCGGCCGGACGGTTCTTTGCAGACGCAATAGTGGCCGCAAAGAAAGTTTTCTTTGCGGCTTTTATTGCCGCAGCATATGCCCTTAAAAAGGACACAAACCGTGTTCGATTTGGCTCGCTCGGATCCGAACGCCACACGCTCTCTAGTTCCCTCTTCTTTCGCTTCAACGCTGCCAGCTCCTCGGTGAACCAAGGAGCTGGTTTAGCTCGGCTACTTGAGAGGGGACGTTCTGGAGCGATCGTGTCTATTGCCCTAGTCATCTCCCCATTCCAGAGAGCGACCAGAGCATCAACAGGATCACCAACCGAGGTGGCAGGAAATTTCCCAAGAGCCGTCAGGAATCCATCTGGATCCATAAGCCTCCTGGGGCAGACCAATTTAATGGGTCCTCCACCTCTGCGGAGGTTGGGGGGTGCAGTGAGTCTAAAGCTGACCAGGTGGTGGTCGGTCCATGGCAACGGAGAGATGGATAACTCCTCAACACCGCCACCTTCCTCCCATCCCTGGCAGAAAACCAAGTCCAATGTATGTCCAGCACTGTGGGTGGGGCCAGATACCTGTTGGGACAGCCCCATGGTTGCCATGGTAGACATGAAGTCCTGAGCCGCTCCCGATAAGGCGGTCTCGGCATGGACATTGAAGTCCCCCAGCACAAGCAGCCGTTGGGACTCCAACGCCAGGTCTGAGACCACCCCCGCTAGCTCAGTCAGGGAGTCTGTAGTGCAGCGAGGTGGACGGTACACTAACAGAATCCCTAATCTGTCCCGGTCACCCACCCTCAGGTGGACGCATTCAAAATTTGTTGACTGCGGGATGGGGGCCCTGGTCAGAAGAATGGAATCTCTATAGACCACTGCAACTCCGCCTCCCCGCCCTCCGGATCTCGGTTGGTGCTGTACAGAGAAGCCTGGTGGGCAAAGCTGGGTTAAATTTACACCTCCCGCTTCGTCCAACCAGGTCTCTGTGATGCACGCCAGATCTGCCCATTCGTCCAGGATTAAATCCTGGATGAAAGTTGTTTTACCGTTGACAGATCTGGCGTTCAACAGCACCACTTTCAATTCGGAGGGACCGCCATCCTGGTTACACCGACTTACCATATCAGGAGACCGATTTGGGATTACTAATGTTGTTCCACGTTCCCTAGGCCAAATTAAAGGTCTCCTTTTCTCGTATCTCCCCCTCCCCACCACGACTTCTATGGGGCTCCCCGGTTAACGGGACCCTCTCCCTCCTCCATGACGCATTCGGTAGCCAAGATATCTGCCCGTAATTCATTATAGACTGTATGATATGTTATAGTTCCAGAATACCATAGTTCTGCCTTCCGTTCATTTCGTACTCCTATTATATTAAACTCCGGTCTTTCTAATCTACTCCGTTCCCTTTCTCTACCAGAAACAATTAGCAGCAAGATTAACAGATGCCAGGGAAGGGGTAGTGACATGGATAGTAACTATTAACACTGTCAACGGAGTTCTTAAAGTGCAGGAGTTAAAGTGCAGGAGTTCTTAAAGTGCAGATAGATAATTGAATCAGCATACATGATGGTATCAATAATTAAAGTGCAGAAGCTTGGTCAGTTGGCTCTAAAGTGCTCAATTAAAGTGCGTCATGGAGGACTGACTTTAATGCTAGACGGTTTAATCGATTAAAGTGCTGCGGCTCAGTAAAGCTAATATATCACTGAGATAGTAAGTTAAGGTGCTGGTAGAGTAAGTGCTAGAGTCACACAAGATATTTGTCCACTATGCTTACCAACGGTACAACAATTAGTTCTTAAACTCTCCGTTCATTCAGCACAATGGTCAGCACAGTCAAGGATAGTGGTCAGCACAGTCAGAAATGAACAGCACAGTCGCAAGAGGTCAACACAGGTGAAGATGGTCAGCATAATCAAAAGGGATGGTCCACACAGTTAAAGGAGGTCAACACAGACGGATAATGATGGTCAACACAATCTATCCAGAACTGGAACACACGAGATGCCAGAAGATGGTAATAATCAGGCCAAAAGGTGGTCAACACGATCTTCCGGAGTTGATGGTTACCAAACGAGGTGATGGAGTCTCGTGCGATGGCGGCAGATTGAACCCGGGAGGGCGAGGGGAGCTGGAGCGCTGGGCACCGGCACACCAGAGGTCGGCTCGATGGAAGAGCTCAGCTGAGCGCTAGGCTGGAGGACGGCAGCCGCTGGGCTGGAGCTGGGACGCCAGGGGGACAGCAGAAAGACAGCAGGAAGCAAGCGCACACTGGCCGGCGCGATGGAAGGCTCCACGATGGAAGGCTCCGTTGAGCGCTAAGCCAGATGGTAGCAGCGGACCGCTGGGCCCAGCAGCCGCTGAGCAGGAGCTGGAGCTGGAGCGCCGGGAGGGCACTTGTGTCTGGAGGCGCTGAAGATCACAGGGCGCTAGAGCGCTGAAGTACCAAGTTTCTAGTCACTTTTGGATCAGCCGGAAACTGCGGGGCGTCCGCTGGAACCGGGCTGAAGAGCAGGCTCGTATCAGCAACAATGGCGGCCCCAGCAGCCCCGGCTGCAGCACAGGCCGCCCAGCACTGCAGGCCTCTCAGGCATGTTTCATTCAGGCCCCTCAGGCATGTTTCCTTCTTTCTCATTCTGTAAGTAAATCATAGTTCTTGGAGAGTTTTTTCCCTATTCTATTAAATTGCCCATGAGATTGTGTGTTTGATTTTTCTCTGTATTATTTTGCATTTTTCTTTTAAACGATGGCAGGGTATCAATAAAGTTTTTTATTATTATTATTTGAAACACCACAAGATGAGTCCACAGCAGACACTCTGCTGGCTGTTGTATTTGATCACACATTGGACACTTCCCAAGCGTCTAGGACTGTGTGATATATCGGCAAATAATGCGTGCAGATCCCAGTAAGGTGGCCTTCTGCAGCTGGCAGATGGTAATCTTGTTAGCGCCAATTTAAGCAGAGGCTGGATGGCCATTTGTCAGGGGTGATTTGAATACAATATTCCTGCTTCTTGGCAGGGGGTTGGACTGGATGGCCCATGAGGTCTCTTCCAACTCTTTGATTCTATGATTCTATGATTCTATGATTTTATGAATTGTGTTTAAGTGCAGGCCAATGTCTTTAGGCACTGCACCCAGTGTGCCGATCACCACTGGGACCACCTTGACTGGTTTGTGCCAGAGTCTTTGCAGTTCGATCTTTAAATCCTCATATCATGTCATGTTTTCCAATTGTTTCTCTTCAATCTTGCTGTCACCCGGGATTGCAACATCGATAATCCATACTTTGTTTTTTAACATGATCGTGAGATCAGGAATATTGTGCTCCAAAACTCTGTCTGTCTGAATTTGGAAGTCCCAGAGTAGCTTGACGTGTTCATTTTCTGTAACTTTTTCTGGCTCATTATTATTATTATTATTATTATTATTATTATTATTATTATTAAATGTATCAGGTAAAACAATGTGGCAATCCTAATTCAACACGAGTCAATAACTGCTGACCACACTGACGGATGGTGATGAATTTGTGATTTACCTTGACGACTTGGCTTTATGTAATTATTTAATCTGTATTTTGATGTATTTTAATGTATTAACGTATTATGATGTTATTATGTTTTAGCTTACTTGTGTATGAATTTGCTGTTGTTAGCTGGCGTGAGTCCCTCTTCAGAGGTTGAGAAGACCGGGTTATAAAAGCTCTAAATAAATAAATAAATACTATAAACATATAGCTAAATATTCAGGGATTCATATCTAGAATTTAAAAGCTCAGCACAAGAAATCCGTATCCCAGATGAGCAAATTTCAATTCCTTTCCTCATTTTTAATGTTCCTTCCATTGGAAAATTGAGCAAATGTTTGCATGTTTATTAAGGAACACATTTTCACCCATCCCAAGGTTTCGGCTGCCAAGAGAGCTGCTTGTACTGAGCAGCCAATCACCCCTTATTTTTCCTTTCTTTTGTTGCTTTCTTGTATCCTGGACACTGCAGGACTTCAGTCTACCAATTGGACTTAGTGACCTTCAGTCTGTTATGTGGTGGCCATCTCATAAACCAACCTGTCTTTTCAGTTTTCTCCCCCCCCCCCCCCACCTCGAAACCTCTCTACTCTCCACCCCCTTTCCACCACTCCCTTTTCTCTGCAAGCCTTCCATTTTGCTGCGCAACCATATATTTCAATTCCTGGCATTGTTCATTGCCTGGTGAAAGGGAGATAAGACACGTTGCCCCTGATTAAATGCAACCCATGGCTTGTATCAAAAGGAGCTTTCGGGCAAAAGAATATATGAAAAAACAATATATGCAACTGATGACTTTGTTGTACAAAATAAAATAATATAGCTAAATGTATTCGCAGCAGGAGTGAAGAAGGACACAACTGTCAACTATTGTCATTTCCTGGGATGCATGGCTAACATTCAATGTACGTTCGCAGGCAGGCGTATTTGTGTGTGTGTGGTTGTAGTGGCAGTATACGTTTTCCTTTATCCTTTCCCGTTATCCTTTTCGTGAGAAGGATGAATAAATGAAGTGCGTGCTAATGTCTCCTGCCTGTTTGATGCTGATAATTTTTTTGAAGAAAAAAAAGAATACAAAAGATTACAGAATGCCTCCCCACCACCACCACAAAATATGCTTGTGTATTTAGCAGTCAGAGACAATTCTCCCCATTGTTGGCAGAATGAACGGCTCTGCGGCAAATTCATGGTAACTTAAATCCAATCTGAATTAAAATGAGAGTGTTAGGCAGAGGTTTGTCTTCATTTGCATAATGTTTGGGGGAAAGCAATTCTCCTTCATGCACAGAATGGGGCAGAAGGGATGAAGACACCCGCCTCCCTACACACCCATTTTCCGGCCATTTATTTTCCTGAAAAATTGGTTGTTTAGTGTATGGATAAAATCCATAACCCTACATGTTATCCCTATTTTCCTTAAAAAAGCATAGATGGGAGACTCTATTCCTATGTGTCAGAAAAAGGCACTGCATGGTTGATGTATTTTTCTTCTACATAGATTTTCCATAGTTAAGAAAAAAGACAGATGGCCTAAATTCTGTTGGTTAATCTCAAATACAGTAGATATACTGTTGAATTGTAAGTCAACACAGGTAAATTCCACAGTTTCAATGACTCTGTTCTAGTAGAGACTAACAATGGGATTTAGGCCAGAAACATCAATGAAAAAACAATGGGAGGGTTGTAGGTTAATTTGGCTGAAGCTCCTACAAGTGAATAAGTCAGATGATAACATCAACGATAAGGCCGTTCCTCATTTACTTTTGCAGACCA
The DNA here is from genome assembly GCF_037176765.1 of Anolis sagrei. Lineage (NCBI taxonomy): Eukaryota > Metazoa > Chordata > Lepidosauria > Squamata > Anolidae > Anolis > Anolis sagrei. Next base: position 45,093,654 of record NC_090026.1, on the reverse strand, counting down.
TCAGGTTTATTCCCATATGCCACTGCTCTCTCCCGCCTCTGGCATTTTTCAAACCTGGAATTGGATGATGCTTCTCATAAGAGATGGAGAGGGTGAACCCCCTCATTTGATTTGCTGTGTGCTCTTCAACATCCCTGAGAAAACATCACAAAGATCAGCTGGTCTTGCATTTTATTAATTAGAAAGGTAGCAAGTGACTTCTATGTTAATGGGGTAAGGAAACTGCTCTGGGTGTAAGTCTGAACTTGAAATGAGGTACCCAATGCAATGATGACACCCAATTTGTGAGAATAGGCCACTAGTTTGTAACAGTTTTGTAAAGGAGCTACCACTTTGTAAGGGCTTATTACATTGATAACATAGCTAATAGCTAGTAATATTGAATTGGTCTTTCTTCAAAATGTAGCGTGACTTGACTTGGAAAGGATTTGTAACAGAGACCGGGCTTTATAAGAAACTATAACAAGTTTATTGAAATGTAGCAGAAGCTTGATGGTTTCAATGTTTTTTGACTCTTAGAGGCATATATCTTTAGAGATTACATTTATAACATTTCTTAAAACAACTCTGGAAAAGACTTTTCCTTCTACTAAACAGGTTTCAAACTTATTTTTCTTCAAACTGTGTTTCTTTCCTTAATAGATTACTTTAGATACAAGCTTATTCTTTCCTTGTGATATTTCTGTTGCAATAAAGATTCTCACTGGCTTTCTCTCACTCCTTCTACTCATACACTAACTACTAATATAAATAAGTCAACTCGACTTATCTAAACTACCTAGGCTAAAAGCCAAAATCTTCCTGATTCTCACTACAATAGAATCAACCTTACCCTGTAGTTTTAAACTATAGTGTACCTTCCTGGTTCTCACTACTACAGAACCAGTCACTCCTGCAGTTCACAGACTACAGACTGACCATTTTAGAATGGCTGCCCTGCCAAGTGGCAGTTGGCTCTGCCCCCTTTTCCATGGCAACCCCGCTCAAAGTGAGCTGAGCTGGCCACCATCCCCCGATTCATGCTACTCTAAATACTTACCTCTCTAAACAACTATCTATAACTATACATAACTGTAGATTAAAATTCACACTTCACCACATCCAAGATGCTAGATCCTATCGCCAAAATAAGTTCTGGATGTTGGATATTTCCAAATTAAAACCCAAGATAGATTCACTGCCTCACTGACACGGAAGCCACCAGGGGAACTTAGAAATTATTCTTGTGTTATGGTCTTTTGATCTGCCCACTCCACTTCTGAGTCTGTTCAGGGACTTCCAAGTTGCTCATATTTAGCCGCCTGCTCTCCTCCTATTTTTATCAGTTTTATACTAATTTATGCAGTGCTTTTGGATATGAAATAAATAAAATGGTCTTTCTTTGACCTTTCATAATGCAAAATGACCATCATAATGCACTTTCTTCCATCATTCAATCCGCCCCTTTCCAACTATGTTTTTTTAAATCTCAGAATCAAGCTGAGGCACATTATAGAGGCCACAAACATGCCCGGAGACTCAAAGCCATTGAAGCAGCAAAGAATAAGCACAAGACGGCTGACAATAACAGCAGCCAAGAAAAACCAGCTGACTTTGATACCGCACTACATCTCAACGGAGACACCAGCAGCAGCAATGGAGGTCAGTGGTAAAAAAAACAAAAAAACACATTGTCATCTAGTTTATGAAAAAAAAATCAAGAGTTATTGTTTTTTTTGGGTAAATAGAGGACAGTACTTGAACTTTGGAAACTTTACCTGAAGGATGGATTGGATGGATCCATTTTTATTGCATCTTGAAGGGACTGTAGGAGACTATGGGGGTTAGTGTTGTCATTGAATTTTTGGACAAACTAGACATCTTAAGGGCATCACAATCTGGGATTCTTTACTCTTTGTAGATTGGGAACGCTCTCATGCCAACACTCCAAGCATTGTTCACATGGGCTCAATTCACAAACACTTTTATATATTTCAGTTGCATTTGGGGAAAAATGTTGAGGAGAGCAACAGAATGTATAAAAGAAGGCATTGTGGGCATCTTGTAGCAAATAAGTTGTTGTCTTCCATTAACACTGAAATGACATAATATTCCGTGCTGGGTGAAACTTCTGCATTCTGCTGGAATAGCCATTCAAGACACATCTACCTTCAGAGATTAGAAAGACTCACTCATCTGACCTGGACTAGTTGAGGATAGGATGCTCTGGCCTTGCAGAGAGCAGATCCTTTATAACAAGGTTAGGTAGAGTTTGGCCTATAGACTACATATATAGTAGACCTCAGTTTTTTGTTCATGTAGCCCTCACCCACCAGTTTCCTAAAGCCCCCAGGAAGTTTTTGCCTAAAAACAATACCAAAAATCCCTCTAAAGGGTAAAGACATTGGAAAAATATTCCCACCCTATTTACAGAGTCCCCTCAGAATTTTCACGACCTCTAAATACTTCTATTTGCTTCTGTAGACCTTCTCAAAATGGTTTCAGGAAGTGATACAATGCCACCTTGAGTTGCCATTTTGAGAGAGACTGAAAGAAGAAAACTGGTATTTGGTCTTGCTTTGGGAAAGACTGTGGACCATGGTATCTGTGTCCTGGAGGAAATTGGTCCCTCCCTCTTAGGCAGTTTCCCACCACTGCTCTAGAAAATGTAGCATCAAGGATGAGAGGAACCTCTGTTTTCTAGTAAATAAATGAAGTGTGCACTGTAGACCCAACTTCATGAGAAGAATCAATGAGTTTCATGTTGTGGCAGTCAGTAGCTTCCATGTCAATTGGTGATAAATCTGCTTAGAATGTTACTATAAACTTTAAGGGATTTATTCCAAGATACTAAACTTGTCCTCAAACTAGGTTCTACACTTTGGCTAGCTTCTAAAGTTCAGACTACAACCCAGGGTGAATTTATTGCCGCACTGTCGCAGGTGCCATCAGCTACCATTGCATGCTTGTGGCTTACTTTTCCCACCCCAATATTATGAAAAATAATCTATAAAGTGTCCTCATAATGTTGTAAGGCTTTGTTGATCTGCAGAAGCAGCAAAGTTTCTTGATGAAAAGCAATTGTTGTACTCTTTTGTTAGCACAACCTAACGGCCTACTCAGCTTGAACCAGCCAACAGCAGACAACTGCAGCCTCATGATGACATCCCCAACAGAGGAGTCATCTGCCAAGCTAGCAAGTGGCATTTTGCCCCTCGCCTCCCCACCAGCTTCAGAGCCCTCGGAAGGAGCTCCGGACACTGCGAGTTTGGCATCATCTTCTGCAGCTGCTGGAGCTGAGACTCTGGCTACTGAATCAAGCCAGACCACCAGCTCAGCACCAGAAATGGAGAAGGAGGGAAAGAAAAGTAAGCAGCACCTGTACTGTCCAACTTGCAAAGTGACAGTCAACTCTGCCTCTCAGCTGGAGGCCCATAATTCTGGTAAGGAATCCTTAATGGGAGTACTTGTATGCCTGTGAATCTCTTATTTTTCCTGGGATTCAGGAATTATTATCATCATATTTATTTATATCCAATTTTTTCTCTTGATTGAGACCCATAACAACTATGAATGAAAACACAGCAGTCTTCCAGCCTTTTCTTGGGTTGACTGAGATTTGGGGGAGGATGGTCTTATGAAAATGGTATCCTGCCATTCTTGAGCTCTAAGCTCACTTCCAGGCAAGGAAAAGATCAGCATTATATAGAACCTGCAAAGATCTCAAGAAGTGAACACTCATCCAGTAGGAGAACCTGTTTGTGAGAAGGTTCAAAAGCTTCTCAATCTTTCAGGGTGAGGAATAGTTCCCAGGTCACAAGAATGCTCCTTTGGGTTTTTGTGGGGAGGTATAACTATTCTACACCCCTTGAAAAGCATGGTTGAAACTGGAAAAACAATGTCCAGATTTTCCACACACCCCTTTGGACATTGCACACTAGATCATAGAATAATGGAGTTGAAAGAAACCACATGGGCCATCTAGTCCAACCCGCTTCCATGAAAGGAAAGCACAATCAAAGCACCCTAACAGGTGGCTACCCAGCCTCTGTTTAAAAGCCTCCAAGGAAGGAGCTTCCATCATTCTCTGAGACAGAGAGTTCCACTGCTGAATAGCTCTTACAATCAGGAAGCTCTTCCTAATGTTCAGGTGGAATCTCCTTTCCTGTAATTTGAACCCATTGCTCTGAGTCCTAGTTTCCAGGGTAGCCTGCTCCCACTTCCTTATGACATCTTTTCACATATTTATACATGGCTATCATGTCTCTTCTCAACCTTCTCTTCTGCAGGCTAAACATACCCAGTTCTTTAAGGCACTCCTCATAGTACATGGTCTCCAGACCTTTGATCATTTTAGTTACCTTCTTCTGGACATCTTCCAGCTTGCCAATATTCTTTTTAAACTGTGGTGCCCAGAATTGTACACAGTATTCCAGGTGAGGTCTGACCAAATCAGAATAGGGAGGCACTATGACTTCCATCGATCTAGACACTATTCTCCTTTTGATGGAGCCCAAAATCCCATTGACTTCTCTAGCTACTGCATCACACTGTTGGCTCATGTTCAACTTGTTTCCATGAAGATTCCAAGATATTTTTCACATGGACTGTTGTTGAGCCAGGCATCATCCTTTCTGTATCTTTGCATTTTATTTTTTCTGCCTAAGTGTAGTATCTTACATTTGTCCTTGTTGAAATTCATTTTGTTTGTCCAGTCAGTTATATTGAGTGTGGAATAGGGACCAATAGCCAGGTGCATTAGGGGTTTTTTGTCTTTTATATGTGTCTGAATGTAACTTAAAACTGAGCTATAGTTATTGTATTTCTCTTTTGCTTTGTCTGAAGGAAGGGTATACTGTTTCCTAAACAAGAATAATAATGTAGTTAGAATAAAAAAATTCTCATGAGAATTCCTTCAATATCACTCTTGCATATTTGCTTGCTGGGCATGTTACATGTGCTCATAAGATTCCCGTCTTCAATTCAAGGGGAAAGAAAAACTGAAGGTAAAACATGCAACTATGCCACTGAATAATGGGATGTTCCAGAAGTAATTAGTGATGGTAACCGAGTAAAGATTTTAGAAAGTGGTGAAAGGAAAAGAGAAAAACCTTTTTATGATAGCAGAGGTGGGAACAAAGCTGAAACCTGGAAAGGTTCCAGCTAGACCACAGATGTTTGGCCAGCGCTCCTATATTAAATATGTGTATGTTTTAGAGCCCATGGAATGAAGTCCATGTTGACCTACTTTCTCCCACCACATGGATTTATCCAGTTATGGATATTAAATCAGAGGTTGTGCCAGAATAGCAATAAAAAGGAAGTGACTCCTCTTGTTCTACATAAATATTCATCTGTACATAGCCTGAAGGTATAACATCTTGCCTCACCGCCATCCATTTGCCATGATATTGGAGGCTGGCAAAAATTCAGCATGATATCTGAGTCTGGTAGACTAGAGTGGACAACTGTGCAAGTGTGGCTGCCAATTTCTTCCTCCAGTGAAACACACAGCCATGTGGGTTTTTTTACAACTTAGAAGTGATGTTATATGTATTACTTCTGGCCTATTTTTTAATGTTTTGGAAGGAGTGTGATTCCAAAATTGCTATGTTTGGTAAAAAATGTGTACTGTTTACTACTTGGGGTTATTTTCATCTGGGAAAAATGCTGATCTGGGACAGTGTATGTTCAATCTTTTTAGAACATCAGAATAAAAGATGAAAGTTACTCCCTTAGCATCTGACTCAAGCCTTCTTATTACATATTTTCAAAAATCATGCAGTGGTTCCCAACCTTTATTTGACCAGGGACCACTTGACCAGAGACAACTCTCCAACATTAATACCAAAAGGGTTATGAATCAGTTTTTTGTCAACGTGAGATTCTGTTTGGTTCTTTGGGGTGCTGATTCAGAAAATTGCAATGGCTAGACCACATCAACTCTAGTTTCTGATACAGAACATATGCCATCCAGTAGTCCCCATCTGCTTGCCCACAGAAAACTATATTTAATAATCTAGAGCTGATGTGGTCTATTCAATGCAGTTTTCTGAATAAGCACCCCAAGTAACCCCAGGAACAGGCCTAAAATTGAAGATACCAAGACGCCCCCACTTTCAGGCACCACATAGAATTGCTCTGCTCAAGGAGAGGATGGAGGAGGAGAAACAGCAGCAGGAGGCTTGTTGTTGAGCTTTTTGTGGGTAGTCAGCCTCTCCCCTCCCGACATCCCCGTTTCCTCAGCACTATAAAAGAGTTTTGCGAGACCAGTTGCTCTCGTCGCAACGGTGTAGTAATGTTGAGGCTGGGGACCATATTTTAGTTCTTGCAGACAACAGGTTGGGAACCACTGCCCTAACATCTTGGTTTCCGAATTCTACACAGACAGAAATATCAGCTTCTTATATTTTAAAGCAGAGGAAATACTTCACTATCCTTGTAGATTGAGCACCAAAGGATCTTTTGCAGCAACCTCATGTAACTTGTCTCTGTAACATCTCCATTGCATCTCTATATTATTGAGTTTTCATCATATTTAGTAATATCTATCTCCCACCCCTTTATTACTCTGTTTTGTAATAGTGTCTGTTCTGATAAAAAAAAACTGACGACCTGGAAAACTAGGTTACTGTTTGTGGCTTTTTAGTTAATCCAAGTAAAAGTATTATGCTAGAAGAGTAGCTTCTAAATTCTAAAACAAACTTTCATATCTGAAAAATAATAAATGGCAGACTGCTTTGCTTGAACTCTTAATTTTTAGGCTGTCGTTTTTTATGTCTTCTGTTTTTAAGCACAGCAAGTAATTGCAATAATAAGGATAGTAAAATATAAATAAAACCTGATTCATTTCAGATTTGGCTTTACCTTTCTTGATAACACTATTCCATTTTAGCACAGGGGGCCGGAGCGATAATGCACTGGGAATGTAACCATGGGTGGTTTGAAACCTCAGAGAGAGCAATTCAATACATGTAAATAAACCAAACATGGAAAAGATGGGCCAAATTAAAAAAAAAGAAAAAATGCAAATAATCAGTTCCCATGTTTTTAAAAGAAAGTGTCTGAAAAACAAATCTGAGACATAGGGCAGCTATCTTTGGTGTTTGGGGGGGGGGGGGACTACAGCTGTTTTTAAAATCAACACACACACATTTGTGTTGCAAATGTTGAAATAGGCTTGGAGCAAATAAAGAACATATAAATGCCATGTGGTTTTTTCAGTTTCAGCAGCAGAGAGATAGAGGAAGCGCACTGATGTCCTACACCGTCTGTTGTTATGGGTCTTCTGCCAAGACAGAATCAGAGGGGCTCTTGGGTTTCATTCAGCAGGGGGTTTGATCAGTAGCCACTTCTAAAGCAAGGCTATCTAGAGTTACCCTCTACCTTTGCTGGGCTTAGAGGCACAAAACCTCCACAAGACTGAAAAATTGCAAATAAAAGAACACTATTAGGTTCTATAAATCTCTAGGTCTTCTAGTACTAATCTATGGTCAACTTCTGCCAAACGCTGACCACAGAATCATACTAAGTGACTTAGAAATTCATAGAGAGGTGTTCTCTTTAGGAATCTCTAGATCCTCCACTGGGACTCTGTGGTCAGCTTCCAACAGAAATTGAACATAGAACCACACTGGAAGACCTATAAATCCCTAGAGAGAACATTTTTAAATCAAATTCATGAATAATCAAATTGGCACAAGTCAAGCCCATAAATGTGGAAGGCCAACTGTAGATGACTGTAGAGACTGCACAAGGAAGTATTTAAACAGGATTAGCATTTGAACTCAAGCAACAGCTGGAAGAGGTCTTATGTAGATTCTGGACATTCTAGCTTCACCTTGCCTTTGGGCATGCCATATTCCTTGTTCCAGAACTACTCTTGCTTAGTAAGTTTCACTTCTTCTGTAACTTTCCTGTTCTTTGTTTCCCAGGAGCAAAGCACAAATCAATGTTGGAAGGTCAGGCCATTTTGCCAAGGCGAAGTAGGGGAAAGGTCCTCTCTCGTGTGGGGCACAAGCCCAAACGGATTGGCAGCAAAGGCAGCCTTGGCATCCAAAACAAGGCCTTCCAATGTCAGGTGTGCGAGATCTATGTCAACTCAGAAACCCAGCTCAATCAGGTAAGTGGCAGGAAGGTTTCTCCATCTTACTAGTGGTTCTTGTTAGGGATTCCTCATCTTCGGAGCAGGGAAGTGCTCAGGAATTGGAGAGAGAAGAAGAATCAGATGATGAGGGTTTGAACTTTCACATTCCTAGAGAGACGAAAAGAGCACAGACAGTGTTCAGCTAGGATAGCTGCTAAAAACACTGAGCTAGTGGGAGACGCCCTAGCACTCCTGCATGGGGAATTCAAGAGCAGTCAGCTTTCACTGGGAAAAACGACCCTGATACTGATGTTTTCAATCCAATGGAATCTGCTTTGTGTCTGCTGCTAAGAACTTAGTTCATTGCCTGCTGTCTGATGGAAGACTGGTGTTTCTTTTGGGACTTTGTAAGAGACTTTAATTTGTGTCTGGATTAAGACTTCCTTGTATTCTTTTGCACTTTTCAATTGCATTTGCTTATCCTTTGTGTATGCTGAAGTAAAGCATTTTTCTTTTACTTCCAGCATTGCCTAAAGTCTGTTTTTGGAGGGCAACTCAGGACAGTTCTACATAGATCTCTGTTGATCATCTGCTAACCCTTGAACTAGTTGGCCTTTTCAGGGGAAATTCCTTGGTCTACAATTTAATTAGTAACTCTTACAAGTTTTGATTCTCTACCCACAGCACATGAGCAGCAGGCGGCACAAGGATAGGCTTGCAGGAAAGCCTCCCAAGCCCAAATACAGTCCCTATAGCAAAATGCAGAAGAATACGGCCCTGGCAGTGAGTATTCTCAAGGTATTTATCACCAACAGTTCAAGACAATACTGGAAATATTGTACAGAGGGGAAGCAAAGAGAGTGGGTGGCAGGAGAGAATTCCCATAGTTGGTGGTTTATTCTTGGGAGCCTAGATTCTCTTCTGCAATCTCAAATACATTGTGTGTGTGTGTCTTCAAATTGTCTGCCAGCATATGGTGACCCTACAAATGTCATTAAGTGTCCTTGGGTAGGAGATACTCGGAGGTCGTTTTGCCAGTCCCCTCCTCCAGCAGTCTCCTGTCCAAATACTAACCAGCACTAACCCTACTTAGCTTCCAAGATCAGATGGAATCTGATGCTTTTAAAGTATTTAAGCCTTACTCGGATATATTACGAATAGTCTTAGCTGTTGCTCAGCATAGCATCAGTGAACCAAAATCAGGAACATTCTTGCTTTTGTTATAAAATCATGATTCCAGGGCTTGACTGGTCCAGGCCAGGCCATTTGAAAAGAGGAGTGTGATCTGGGACTGAGGCCCCTTCTGCACTGCCATATAATTCAGATTATCAAAGCAGATAATCCACATTATCTGCTTGAACTGGATTAGATGAGTCTGCACTGCCAAATATTCCAGTTCAGAGCACATAATCTGGATTTTATATGACAGTGTAGAAGGGGCCTGAGACATAAGGTTTGAGTTATGGACATGCCAAATTATCCATACCTTCAATGAATTAGTGGAAAATTAAAGCCACAGACCTCTGTGTTCCCTACCTATTTTTATTTTTTTTTGCAATGAATTAGCTTGTATGACATCTCCCTCACCATTTCTGTCTTTCTTCTCCCTGCTTCCCTCCTTTTCTCTCACCCTTCACAGTCCAAACTGGCCCTCCAGAAGCACCTTACGAAGACCTTGGCCGCACGATTCCTGCCAAGCCCCCTTACCCCCGCTACCATGTGTGCTCTCCCCAGCCCACTGACACTTCGACCAGCTGCCACGACCCTCTTCCAAGCTCCCATCTTTGGACCAGCGCTTTTCCGAACGCCACCAGGCCCAGTGCGAGCAGCAACAGGCCCCATTGTCTTTGCTCCCTACTAGAGAACTTCAGCACCAGTTACTTCACCAGTATGGTGAAAAACAAGGGAAGGGGATACATGGGAATTTGGGGAGGGAGGGGTGTCTTACCAGGGCTGTGTTTGGACTGAGCAAACATGAATCAGAATCTTTCAACTGTTTTAATGAGCCATCGTTTTGTTTCTGCCTGCTTTTGCCTGATTTATTAACTGGAAAATACTTGGTTGAAAAACATCCCCACCTCATTCCTAATTAGATTCCTGTTAATGTTCAACAATGCCACAATGAACCCAGCTTCCTGGTGTTTCTCAGATATCTAGCAGCACAATCCCTTTTATTCAGATGCTATGGCAGGACAAGAAATGTCCAGGACTTGGAGGTACAGTACAGTGGGCCCTTGGAACCCCCAACCTCATTGATACCAAAATCCATTGATGTTCAAGTATCATCGTATATAATGTTATAGTGGAATAATGTTTCTTATATACAGGGTAGATATGGCCCAGAAGTCAGATGAGTTTCAGTAAATGGGAATTTATGGGTGGACAACTAAATGATAAGCAGATGTGTGTCAGTCAGATCTGGATAGGATCAGCAAAGGAATCAAAACCTTTCCCCTTATGCCTTGGCTGTGATTCAGTTCATCCACATACTACACACAAATGGCTGCTTTTTGAATAAAGAAAGAATAAAGTGGACACCTCATCATGTCCACTTGACCATAGAACTTGCCAAAAGTGATGCCATTCAAGATAGAATTTTCTATTTTTATAGAGAGACGCTAAGATATGTTTAGTAAAGAAACTGAGATAGTTCTTCAAGAGGATTAAAAGTATGGGGGACTTAATGGCAATATGTGTATTTCTCATGCCAAAAATTATTTCTTTTGGGGAAAAAAATGTTGTGATCTAAATCTTGTTCTGCTTTAAACCTTAATCTTTAATTCCAAAATGAAAGCAAAACTCTGCATGTATTCTGGTCCTTGATCGGGGTGGGGTAGGAGAAGTAATGATGCATAGCTTTGACCAGGGATGGTACAGGCTGGACTTTGGCATTTAAAATAGTTTCTTAAATTGTTTTTTCTCCAGCTTTGGAAAGAGCACAATTTACAATTTGGATATGTTAAGGCAAAAGAGAAGTCACAGCTAGGATGTTTTTGGATCTTAGAGACATTTTCCCTGTGCACGTCTTCTGCTGTAGTGAACATTAAACAATGTGATGGGGAGACAGGAGAGTATCAAAACTCTGCATCAGGAACCCAGGAATGTCCATCCCAGGCCTTTTGGGTGATCAGTAGTGTTTCCTCCATGTTGGCTATTAGCACATTACTGTAACATAGATTAGCCCCCAGCAGAGTCTAGCTCACACATGTAATATGCAAGGCCCACGGGCCAAATCTGGCCCACTATATCATTTAATGTGGCCTGCGAGGCTTATAATGCCAGGGCAACATAGTTAAGTTTCTACAAACAGCTCTTTGAAGACTCCATAAGGCTGATGTGACCCTCTGTGAAAATGGGTTTGACACCCATAGTGTGTTGGAAAGGAAGATTAAAGCCTGTGTTTATGGTTTGTATCTTTTTGCTGGAAAGCAAATGTTAGGGTTTCCGAAAAGGCAGGGCAATTTGTGGCCCTCCATATCTTGTTGCGCTGCACCTCTGAGCCAACAAACGTCATGGATGCTGAGAGTTGAAATCCAAGAATTGCTTGGAGGGCCACATATTCCTCATCCCTGGTTCAAATTATAGATACGTTGAAGTGTAGTGCTACCCGGATTTCAACTTTCAGGTACAAAATCCATTAGATGGGAATTTAATTCCATGGGAACACTTTACTAAGAACAATTGCAGGATGATGTGTTGTTTACGGTTTTGTATTCATCACAGATATTTTCTGTATTTGCTCTAGATCAGTGGTTTTCAACCTGTGGGTCCCCGGATGTTTTGGCCTTCAACTCTGAGAAATCTTAACAGCTGGTAAACTGGCTGGGATTTCTAGGAATTGTAGGCCAAAACACCTGGGGACTCACAGGTTGAGAACCACTGCTCTAGAGTATGTTTTGCAGGACCATGCTTCTAGTTCATGGCATGTTAAATGAGTTGGATTACTTCATCAAGGGTAACCCATCTGCTAAGAGTGGGAACCATTTGGGGGCCCCAGGTGTTTGGGACTTCTCTTCCTTTCATTCTTTACCATTGCTAACCTGGCTGGAGCTTCTTGGACCTGAAGTTCAAAATGTATAGGGCCAAAGGTTCCTACTCCAGTTGTATTGAAAGCATACTTAGGTGATCCCTCGTTGTCTGAGTAAGATTGTCCTCCAAGAGCAATGTCCTTGCGGTGGGTATATAGGTGGCTGTGGAGCCTTATTCTTGACCCGCATGTTCTCCCGCAGTGAGGGCATCTATTTCCAGGTGGAAGGTGGTCCCAGTCGGGGTTGGCTTGACACGCCTTCCTCTTGGCACGCTTCTCTCTTTTGCCCTCCATTTGTTCCTCTTCAAATTCTACAGCACTGCTGGTCACAGCCGACCTCCAGCTAGAGCACTCAAGCAATGGAGAAAAGGCCCATTAATATCATATGTTCATAGAGATTTGTTCCCAAGTCTCTTTCAAACTACACAATTAAAGCATTTTGACACCGCTTTAACAGATATACTCTTGTCCAATAGAATCTTGGGATTTATAATTTGGAGAAGTAGTTAGAATTTTCAGCCAGAATGTTTTAGGGCCTCATCAAGATCACTTTGAATGTTAAAATGCAATATCAAACTATAGTTGTCTGGTGTGAAAATGACGACACTACTTGTGGCAATCAGATGCAAAGAAAGCATGAACAAAAGCTACCTGTTCTGGCTTCCTCTTAGGAAATGTCACAACACTTTCCAACTCTTCAGATTCTATTATTATCGGCTTCTACTTACGATAATCCCTGATACTCTTAAAAGGAATACCTTGGGCAGTTGTTTGATCATGTATACCTTTTAGCAGGTGGACACCAAGCAGTATATTGAAACCAGTCTTAATTTGTTCTTCTTCACTCTCACAGATCTATTTTGCTGTTTGAGGAGATCCTGTGTGTCCAGAGCCCTTCCAATATTCCAGGAAAAGCAAATCTGTGGAAACCATTTTATTTAAGGTGTACAGCAGATGGGGTGGGATATCTGAGAGCTACAAGCTATTTTTGAAACCAATATGGGTATATACAGTTGAGTATTTTACCAAGAAAAACGGCATGCATGTAGATACTTACCTAATAGCCAGGCATCCCGTGAAGTGCTGCGAGAAACCTTATCTGAGCTGAGCATATGATCAGATATCAAGGCGGCAGCAGCTGAGGATACTGATGTCAGTTGTGTCTCTTTGACTTAGAGTCAGAGATATCCAAAGTACTGAACCTAATTTAGGGATTGAGTTCGACATTTTGAGTCACTCCTATAAGGTTTGGAGTTAAACTTGGAGTGGATTCATCACCCCTCTGACATTGCATCCATCAGTTACCAATTCCAGGGAAGGAGAAAACAGAGAAGACTGGAAAATTCTCCTTTCATATAGTAACCAGTATAGACAATCAGTTTACTGAGCAGCGACAGAACACAATATGAGTAGTACATAAGTACATAGTCATTCATAAATTAGGAAATCGTTTCCAGTTAGCCAGACAATCACATATTAAAGGAAGATTCACATAAAACAGTTATAATTATCTTTGATCTTGGAGAGTCTGCAGACCTTGTAAAAGGTATATTCAGGAAAAATCAGACCCATTGCTATGAAGCTGATATAGTTCCTACACAGACACCCCATCCTGCAATCTAGTCTGCATCCACACCTTTTTGATACTATGGCCTTTGTGCCTACTCTCTTCCTTGCCAAATAGTAGGTTCATTGCACTGCTCTCTCTGTGTATGCCAGCTTCTTGTTCAAACCAGTGACGTCATGCTGTAAAGCCAGTGGTCATACTGATTGGGGGATTCAGGAAGCTATAGCCCAAAAAAGGAACTTTTCCAAAAATTGGAAACCTGACACTATTCCCCAAGGTGAGTGAGAGAAGGACAGAAAGGGAACTTTCCTGGGACTATCAGACACTGCAAATCAATAATTATAATTATCTGTTATAATAGATAAGTATAACTTCCATGCTTTCTGGGTTCTGCAGAAGTGTCTGTCTTGGACACTTCTGGAAGTTTGTAAGCATTGCCTAGGCTAAATAATGCAACACCAAAGTGGCATTTTCTTTCACGGTGTACAATATATAGTCAGCCTTCCACATTCACTGGGATTAGAGGCAGAGGACAGAACCACTCCAAGAGTGAAAACCAACAGCAATATCTAGGTTCTCCAGCATGAGATCAACTACTGCTGGAGAGTTGTTCTATCTGAGGGCCCTTCCACACAGAACTATATCCCAGAATATCAAGGCATAAAATTCCACATTGTCTGAGTGTGGACTCAGATAACCCAGTTCAAAGCAGATATTGTAGGATTTTCTGCCTTTAAATTCTGGGATATAGGGCTTTATGGAAGGGCCCTAAGAGTCTTTGGGTCCTACAGCATGCTGGTGACAATTGATGATAGAATTGCACTGGAAGACCTAGAGACTCCAAGGGCCCTTCCACACAGCCCTATATCCCAGAATATCAAGGCAGAAAATCCCACATTGTCTGAGTGTGGACTCAGATAACCCAGTTCAAAGCAGATGTAGGATTGTGTGGAAGGGCCCCTAGAATATCAAGGCAGAAAATCCCACAATATCTGCTTTGAACTGGGTTATCTGAGTCCACACTCAGATAATGTGGGATTTCCTGCCTTGACATTCTGGCATATAGAGCTGCGCGGAAGAGCCCCATCAGTTAATAATCAAATCCACAAATCTGGAAGGCTGATTACTTTACAATTGTTCCCCCAAAGAATTTTTGAGTGGTGCTGGAATCAAACTGGCCACACGATCAAATCATTAGCCATCCTCATCTATGCAAAATATTAAGGGATCTGGCTTGATTCTTCTTCTTTCATATCCGTTTCAGATTCATACACTTGTGTTTTTTCTTACACAGATGACAACACAGATGGAAACTGTATGTATACATGAGACAAAATTCTTCCTGCTGTGGTCGTTTTTTTACAGATGTAAAATGTTCCCTTTCTGCCCCAGGATATTAACATACATTTCTATTTATTATATAGAGAATCAGATGTATGTAGGTCAGCATCTTGTTTGTGATATTGCAAGCATAAGTCCAAATTACACTTGTGTATGTCCTCTTTGTATGTGTGATTTTGTGGAGGTTGGCATTTTCTTCTCTTTGCAGTGGCCAAAGTCAATTCAAGATTCATTATTTTATTGCAAGAGACCCGTATGGCTATTCAGTGGTTAGTAGAGGGAGAGAGATCAGAGAAGCATCTGTCAATATCCCATTGCAACATTGTTTACTAAGACCACTGAGGGGCCCTGTCTCAGCAGATTACATCATTGTTGTATGTGTGTGCTATGAGAGCATCACTGAATGTTTCTCTACACCACACCACTTTCTTCCACCCAATGAATGACCAATGTGGGGGGTGAGGGGGTCACTGTGAAGCATTGAGATGTGGGGCTAATGAAAGGGAAGCAGTAGTAGAATTATGCTGACAGTACCTTTATACTGTACTCAGTGTAGCTCAACTTGCTATAGTGTCCACAGGTGGTCTGTGAAGCCTGAGTAACATTTATTGCAGGATGGGAGAAATCTGGTCTATGGTGGACAATGTGGAAGATCTAAGCATCTTTTGCAATGAACTGTTGAATGCTTCAGGATGTTGTATACCAATGTTGTATGACTAAGGCACTAGTCAAAGCTCAGACCATCCAACAAGAAGCTTCAAACAAGTCTAATCTTTCCCTGTCTTTTTCTCTAGCATTGGGAAGTTCAGAGATATCTCTTCAGCTATGATGGGAAACTTGAGTCCTTAGATCAGTGGTTCTCAACCTGGGGTCCCCAGATGTTTTTGGCCTACAACTCCCAGAAATCCCAGCTAGTTTACCAGCTGTTAGGATTTCTGGGAGTTGTGGGCCAAAAACATCTGGGGACCCCAGGTTGAGAACTACTGCCTTAGATATATTGTGGCCCTACAGTGACCATCATCTCTAGCCATTAGCCAAGCCAGATGCTGGGAGCTGGGGATCAACAACATCTGCATGGTGATAGATCCCTACCCCTCTGTATTTTAGTTTTCAGAGAGTATAAAGGTCATCGGAATTGCAAACAGATTTAAAAACATCCTCACATTGCTCAAAACAAATGTACATATTCCCATTCATGGCCATATTCTGTGCATGTGTGTAGGTTAGGGAGTGGAGAAAGCAGCAACCTAGTTCTCCAAAGACTGCATGTTGCTGAAATTGACCAAGGATGGTGCCAGTTGTCTAGCACCTACAACGTGTCCAAAATATAACACAAGCAAGTTTCAGATCAGATCAAATTTACAATTGTTGAAATATTAACTGGATTTTTAAGGAAATGATGCTATCTAAATGTGACTTCAAAAATATGTGTAGCTGAACAAGCTGCTGGGATTTCACTTTAAACCAGAGCTGACCAACTGAAGCTAGTGTAGGGGGACATTTTCTACCTCTCGGACCTTCTAGAGAATACCAAAAATATAAACCAAATACTAACAGTGTCCAGGAGTCCACTTCTGGTTTTGAAATATGGAAAATTTAAGAAATGTTAAATAGTGCAAGAGACAATTTAACCTCTCTGAAAAGTGAAATCACTCCGGGAGATTCCTAGCAAAGTCCATTCAACTTGGAGAAAGTTATTTTCTCTTTTTGGCAAAAAAAAAAAAAGTTCAGCTCAAAGAGCCAGTACGTGGAACAATAGCTTTGGGGGTCATCAACAGTCCCAGATTCATAATTGCCCACCTCAGCTTTAAATGTTACACCCTTCTTCCCCTTTAGGATACTATCATGAAGCCGTTTCTGTCTGTTTACTCTTTAACGCTGGAGCGCAATTGAATAGAAGCATTCAACAAAGGCCCAGGGAAAACATGAATGCCCCCTAGTTTTCTACAGGCACAGCAACAACAACAAACCCGAAAGAAGTTGATTTTGTTTTGTGCTGAGAAGTGGGGCGTTTGCCAAAGAGCAGTGGGATGCTTCTGTTCTGTTTGTGGCAACAGGAGGCTACTGACAACACAACCGCTGAGAACACAGTGGGGAATATCTTGATTTGGGGTTTTTATGATTGCCTCTTCCTCTTCCCATTCCCACAACAAAACCTCCAGTCAGAAATAGCCCTGAATTATGCAAATGTTCATTAGTTTGCTTCACACATTTATTCCATTTGGGATGCGCAATTTTTTGTGTAGCTTTCATTTCAGGAACGTGTAATTTGTTTGGTGTTTTATGCTACTAATATTTTGCTAAAGAAAGGCAGAGGATGGCAAATAGTAAGGTCTGGCAGACAATACCTATGGATGCCCAGGGAAGGCATATAGAGTCATTCAAATTCCACAAGTAGATATCAAGTATATTTTTATTTATTTTTATTTTCCTCTTCTCCTTCTCAGCGTCTCTTTTTCCCCTTGCTTTGCCCTCACCCTGTATGAGGGTTAGACTCTTGCTTTTGTTCTTTTATTTGATAAAAGACAGCTCATCTTCTGAAGAAACAGTGTCCATGATGTGTTCATAGCTGTGCGTTCTTTCTAGAACCAGTAGCTCTGTTCCTTTCAGCCAACATTAATTGTTATAGTACAGGGGTCCTCAAACTTTTTAAACAGGGGGCCAGGTCACAGTCCCTCAAACTGTTGGAGGACCGGATTATAATTTGAAAAAAAAAATGAATGAATTGCTATGCACACTGCGCGTATCTTATTTGCAGTGCAAAAAACACTTTAAAACAATACAATAATTAAATTAAGAACAATTATAAAAAATATATAAACTTATTAGTATTTCAATGGGAGGTGTAGGCCTGCTTTTGGCTGATGAGATAGGATTGTTGTTGTTGTTGTTGTTGTATTTGTGTGCTTTCAAGTCGATTTCAGACTTAGGTTGACCCTGAGTGAGGGCCGGGTAAATGACCTTGGAGGGCTTTAGTTTGAGGATCCCTGTTATAAGATCTTTGAAAGCAACAGTTGTTTCTCTAAGAGCACATTTTGACAAGCCAGAATGGCAGTGCCAATCCGGAATGGGATTCTCTGGATTCGCATCACTAGAAACTACACTCCATCCTCCAAACTGGATCATGAACTGGATGTTGGTTGTACAGAATAGCCCTGAGCTGGTCTGGCAACTGGATGGTAGCCATAGGGCAAAGCTGTGCCAGAACTGGTTCAGTGTTGCTTGCTCGTGATCTTCATCTTGCCCCCTTTGATCTGGCATTTATGGACACAAAAATGGAACTGGATACTACTCGGTACCTGGAGTAATAATATCCAGAGTAATAAGAAAGGTGAAATCATTCTCTGCTTTCCCCCTCCCTTCTCCAATTGCCTTGTTGTGCTGGATAACATCACTCCAGGCACTGAGCAGTGTCCAGCTCAATATTTGTGCCCAGTGGGCACCTCAAATGACAGATCAAAGGGGCAAGGTTCAAGCCTGAGGAAAACAGGATAGCACTGTAGCCAGCTGTGTCCAGTTCCCAAATAGGAAGTAGCACAATTGATTACATGTGCCCGAAGTCACGGTTTTCTCTGGAGTTTTGGGCAGGCTCCTATGACTTCTGTTAAAACAGTTCAATGCCACATTAATCGGCTTTGGCCTTCATTAAGCCAGATCAACTCCGTGCATTGTACAACTGCCACAGAACTGATTTGCCCCTTCTTTGAGTTAAAACGTCAGGAAAGATGCACCCTTAGTTTTAGTACAATCCCAAGTGTGATAATTATACATGCCTCTGGAAGTTGTTGAACTACAGCTCCCAATATTCTTCACTGCAGGGTATATTGGCTAGGACAGTTATTGGTTGCAGTCCAACAGCCTCTAAATGACCCCCGACCACACTGAAATGGTAAAGATTATGAGTATGTCATTTAAAAAGAAAAAAAGCTGAAGCAGTGTGTTGATTGAGGTGTAGAATTATACACTCAGAGAGGGTTTTTTAAAAGCAAGCACTGTGAAAAGTGGTCATTTTAGAAGAAGCATTCTCCACCCGTTACAGAGAGGAATGCCTCTTGTCTGAGGCAGTTGTTCCCAACCTGTGGATCCCCAGATGTTTTGCCCTTCAACTCCTAGGAATCCTAACAGCTGGTAAAATGGTTGAGATTTCTGGGAGTTGTAGGCCAAAACACCTGGAGACCCACAAGTTGAGAACCACTGGTCTAAGGCCCCTTCCACATAGCTGAATAAAATCCTACATTTTCTGCTTTGAAATGGGATGTATGGCAGTATGGACTCAGATAACCCAGTTCAAAGCAGATATTGTGGGATTTTCTGCTTTGATATTCTGGGTTATATGGCTGTGTGGAAGGGCCATAATACAAAATACATGTGCATCTTCTGATGGCAAGGTATGTCTTGTTTCTGTTTACGTATTTGCAAATGTATGCACATTTGATTGACTGATAACCATCGAAAAATTTATTTGACTGTGTGGCAGCCTAGAGATGGGCCTTCTGCTTGTAGATATGTGCATAGTCCTGTTTGAAGAGAGGCATAATGGATTATGGAGATGATCTAGTCACTTTTGTGGACTGGTATAATGCTCAGCTTGCCTTAATTTGTTACTACAGTTAATAATCATATTGACATTCCTTAGTAGACCGCATGGTATTGCAAATTATCCTGTGAGACTAACTTAGGATCATATACTGCTTTCTAGTTTAGGGAGAGGGCCTTTAAAATGCTCCGCCAGAGAGATCCTGGGTTTCACTAAACTACAAGCTCCAGAGTTCAGCAGGAGGCAGCCACAGGATTTCAGATGGGATGGATACCTTTTGCCTACTCTTTCAACTCTAGTGTGATAAGGCAGACTGTAAATTGGGACAAGTAGAGTATATCCATTATTCATGCAGGAGTAGAAAATAAGCTTGCTTGGACTGGTCCTTAGGAATTGACCAACAATGTAAGAAGTTCAGTCAACTCAAGAGAGGAGAACTAGGAAAGAAAATTGTTCAGATGGATAGGAAAATAGCGAACAGATAGAATTTGAGATAAAGGACTGACAAATCCTAGCTACAATCCTATTGGCAATCCCAACCAAAGTAGACAGATTGAATCAAGAAGATCTATTGTAGTGGGCAATATCAATAGATTCAGAATTCAGTTGGAAAGCAGATAAAATTACCACATTCTGGACTGGAAAAAGTTTATTTCAGATCTTAGAAATTTTAAAGAACCTGACAGGCCAATACATTTGATTGGCTTGGTGGACCTTTTCTTCGTGTTGCATTCAGAAGCCACCTCTACATTCTCTACTTGAGGGAGAATTCCACCCATTGAACTTGATCTTAGAGTTGATTTATTGGTAGTATTGCTGTTTGCGACCCACAAAAACAAGTGGATGACTTGCTCTCCAAACAGAGGTGTGTGTATTATGGAGCTGTGGCAATTTGCCATGAAAAATAAAAGTTTTGTATACATAATCTTTAATCAGTTACCCCTCCCTAACCCAGTAAAGATTGTATGGAACCTCCTGCATGGCACAAAATAACATTGTGCCTGTGATGGTTTGCTACATTTGGGGATCTGATGTTTTGCTTCATTTACACAACTTTAGAATTAGTAAAATCACAGAATAAAAACCCAGATTCTGCTTTTCCCAGTTTTCATTGAGAATAGCATACTTTGATTTGGGACAGAGAAACCCGCCTGCACAAGTAGAGGTCCTCCTTTCAAAAATAATATTCTCAAAACCTGAAATGGATTGGAAATGTAAGTCTCGGATGTGGTCAGGTATTCTTCCTATTGTATCAGCTTTCCTTTCCTTTAGCTGCTGCCATACCATTGATAACTTTCCGTATATTCCTTTTATGTTCTTTAAAGTACTGAATTTATCTGACTCCACATTTTCCCTCTGTGATTCTAGTTTCAACACCCGGTGGCCCAATTTCACTTCTGGTTCAACACTCAGTAAGATCTCCATCACTCCTAAAATGAGTTCATTTTTTCCAACGGTAAAATCTCAATGTTTTAGAAATTTGGCCTAACACTGTGTGTTCCATTCCACTGTGGCTTCTCTTCTAGAAATACAAATATGTAGAAGTGTATATTTTCCTCGTTCTCTGCACCCCACGGTTGCTTGATATCTTATGTTTATAGTGGACACACACAATGTTTCACAGATATATTTAATGATCTATTGCACATGCGACAACATTGTATTTATTGGTATATGTGATTCAGGTACATAGACCAGAGAGCTGGCTGTAGCTTCCCAGTGTGTCTTCAAGCACCCTTATTATAAAATGAGATGCTAAGATGTCCTCCGGTCAGGATTTAGAGAATTAAAACACTTAACTTTCAACACTTTTCAAGCAGTTGGAGAGAAAGAATATGCAGTGTTTCAAATGAGTGAAATGTTTGTAATGATTAATTTTCAAGCTTTAAAAGGGTGTCGTATATTCTGGCGTATAAGACTACTTTTTAACCCAAGAAAATCTTCTCAAAAGTCAGGGGTCATCTTATACCTGGGCGTCATCTTATACACGGGAGTAGTCTTATACATGGGAGTCATCTTATACGCTGGAGTAGCCTTATGCATGGGTCACCTTATATGCAGAAGTAGTCTTATACGCTAGGAGTCGTCTTATAGAGTGGGTGCTGAAACTTCCAATCCAGATTGGAGAATCTGTGGTTGCTGCATATGGTGGGGGAAGCTCAAAAATGGCAGTGGCCGCGTCCCTGCCATGTGCAGCGACTGTATGAAAGCATTAAGGGCGTCACTGTACAAGTACAGTAGAAAAAAATCAATTCTTTAGGATTTGTGGACTTAATGCGGTCCCTATGGTGAG
The DNA here is from genome assembly GCF_037176765.1 of Anolis sagrei. Taxonomy (NCBI): domain Eukaryota; kingdom Metazoa; phylum Chordata; class Lepidosauria; order Squamata; family Anolidae; genus Anolis; species Anolis sagrei. The sequence continues at coordinate 45,071,824 of NC_090026.1, read as the reverse complement.
GTGAAGGGATGCCTCACCGGGAAGGTGTAAGTGAAGGGCGGAGCAAGCTGCAGGCGTCCGGGGTGCCCGGGGTATGGAAAAAAGAGATAGAGTGGCTCTGGGCCCAGAAAAATACAACTCTTTTACCTGTCTGGCCCGCCTTGTATCCTATTACCGTACCTCCTCCTCTGCCTGTCAGATCTTGCTCCTGAAGACTGCAGTGAAGCGGTGTAGGTGTGCATGTGCGAGATCTGAGAGGCAGAGAAAGAGGTACAGTAATAGGAAAATTACCATATTGAAATCAAATCTGATGCTTTTAACGTTTTATTTGGTGTGTTGGAAGAGGGGTAGTCTTATATGGCGAGTATATCCCAAACTCTATATTTTAACTGGAAAAGTTGGTCGTCTTATACACCCAGTCATCTTATATGCCGGAATATACGGTACACTTCCTATAATGGGTCATCAGTAAAACTAGGCTTCTCAAATGACCACAGAAACATGATGTCAAGTAGCAGACATCTAACAATTCTTTCAACATTTGTTAAATTTGGTACTGAAGATATCGTGTGAGCCTGAAATCCATGGCCTTTGTCTTAAGGGGTGACCAGTTTGTGGCATTCCAGATGTTGTAGAGCTACAACTTGCACCATCCCTGACTAGGCTTAACAGTAGAGTCTGACCACATCTGGAAGGCCACAGATCGCCCAATTGTATATCCACACAATATACATGCACACACTTTTTCTCTTCCTGAGGAAGAGTTCTCTAGGTCCTTCTGAAAAGGTATCGCAATGGCGTTCATGCTTTCCTTTCTGTATAATTCTACGCTCACAATCCAGTTGGTCTACTGACATATTTCTGTACCTCCCTGGTTCTGATTTATCTGAAAGCAATTCACCAGTGTGTGTCTCTTTCTTTGCAATGGTAGAATTGCAACTCGGCAACCAGTGCTTGTGTTTCCCTTTCCATCCTGCTGGAAATCGTTCCAGCATATCCCCTCCGGTTGTCTCTCTTTTCTCCTTTCTTCACTGCTACACTCACAGTACTGGGCTCAGGAAATGTGGGGCACACCTTGAACCCCAGTAGCTTTGTTTATCATTTGCCATTGCGTGAAGCCATAAGACTGTCCAACCGACTCTTGGTCTGGAGGTGGCTGTTCTCCACTGCTACTCTGGGCGCTGGTGTTTTGATACACCTGGCACTTTAACCCCTTGAAGCCATTCCTTCTGCTAATAATAATAATAATAATAATAATAATAATAATAATAATATATAGCAAGAGGCTGCTTTAGGAACACAGTGTGGATGCTTTCCTCTGTAGTCCTTTTCCTTTGTATCCAAAGCATTAATGCCTTTGAACATAGCATATTATATACTCCAGGTAGTAGGCAGGGCACCTAGGCCATAGTTCTCAGTAGTATGTGCCCCCCTACCCCACCCTGACCCATCCAATGTAATTTTTTTTAAAACGGAGTGATGTGCAACAATGTTTAATCCTTTAAAAAATGAAAGAAAACTCAAAAGACTGTAGGGGACGTGGCCAGTATGTTGTCCCCACTCCACCCTCTGATGGTTCAATGTATATTTTTGATGTACTATATATATATATAAATATATATATAATATTATATATAAAATGTTGAGATTTAAGTAAAAATATTTTGATAATCAAATTTGATCACTCTACTGTGTTGTTTGTTCAATAAATGGAACATGGGTGGATGAGGAACCTCTCTTGGCTCATCTGGTTTGTTGGTAGATGATAGGATAGAGAATTTGAGCAAGATTTCAGCAAATCCACAGTTTGACTGGAGTATTAGATGCTCTGTAATTTTTTTCATGGGATCCTTAGCAGCAGACTCAGGTATTTGCACTGCCTCTTATTGAGTCTTCCACACTGTGAGTTGGCACCTTCCCATTTCTCTCTCCCTGATGCAGAAGGTCCGAAGGAGTCATCACCATAACACGTATGGAGTGAGCTTGAGCTTCCAGTTGGCTATGAGAAGATGGGCAGACATCTGGTCTAAATGAACAAAGACTGGAGTAGTCAAACTCTTTTCAATTGCACCATTTCAGATTGCAATTATTGGGGGGGGGGGGGGGATTGCCTGATTGAACCCTCCTTTATATATTAAAAATCCATCCATACATATAGAAACATATATTGGAATAAAGGGCTCTGCCCTAAGCTAACTTACTTTTGCATTAAAGTGCAAAACACTGTGGCATCTAGAAGCCCTCAGTGGTGCAGTGGATGAAACCGCTGAGCTTGTTGACTGAAAGGTAGCAGGTTCGAATCAGGGGAGCAGTGTGAGCTTCAGCTGTCAGCCCCAGCTTCTGCCAACCTAGCAGTTTGAAAACATGCTAATGTGAGTAGATCAATAGGTAACGCTCCGGCAGGAAGGTAATGGCACTCCATGCAGTCATGCCAGCCACATGACCTTGGGCGTGTCTAAGGACAATGCCGGCTCTTCAGCTTAGAAATGGAGATGAGCACTAATTCCCAGAGTCAGACACAACTGGATTTAATGTCAGGGGACAACTTTTACCTTTACCTACCTTGAAGACAGATTTATTTTAAAGTTTTGCATTTCAGGCACCACGAAATAAATCAGAAATTGCCCAGAACGTTGAAAAATGTAAATTTAACTCCAGAGCAGGACTTGAAAAGAAAAACCCACCACTACTTTGAGGTACAACAAAATGAAGTTCTCTTAGGGTCACTACTTCAAATTAAATCTGTAATATCTGCTAGAGTTGTGCAAATATCCAATTTTATTCTGTACCTGGGGCACCTCCGGCACCTTTGGGAGCATGTAACTAGAAGGGGGCCCTGTACAAAAAATTGATTGACACGAAAGCAAGTGGAAGCCAATCGGCGACTCTCCCCTGCTTTTGTGAATACTTAGGGCTCCTTGCCTCGGAAAGAAAGTGTGTGTGTGTGTGTGTGTGTGTGTGTGGTGTGCAAGCCCAGCACGTGCACCTGCCTGCAGCCAAGCACCTCCTCTAGAGTAAGGAAGCCAGAACTTGCCTCCTTGTCTTTGAAAGAAAAAGTGCGTGTGTGGCATGCAGGCCCAGTGCATGCACCTGTCCACAGACAAGCACCTTCTCTAGAGTAAGAAAGTCAGAACTTGCCTCCTTGCCTTTTAAAAAGAGAGTGTGTGTGTGGTGTACAGCCCCACCTGCAGCCGAGAGCCTCTCTAGAGTGGAAACAGGTAAGCAGCCTCCTTAAAGCGCATGCCTGTCTGCAGCTGAGCACCTCTCCTCTAGAGTAAAACAGCTTAAATTCCTAAAATGACTGGAAAGGGAGCCTGGGAAGCCCCCCCCCCTCCAAAATGGGCTGATAAAAATGGGATCATTTGGCACCCCAGAGCAAAAACAGATATTTGCCCTCCTGATTTTGGGAGGCTCCTAAAAAACAGATCAGAGCCACACCGAAAACCATTAGATGAAACAATTCAAGGTTTACCCCAAATGCACAAGCTGAACATCTACTCCTCTGACTGACTCTTAACAAATAAAGTTTGTTGGGGGTGGTCAATATTACATACCTGTCCATGAGACGTCTACTGACCAATAGTGGACCTGTCAATCTGCTGTTTTCAGGCTCCATAATAGCAGATCCAATTAGTATTTCTTACAGCCCTACTCCTCTATTTCTACTTGTTAGATATGGTCTCTAGAAATATCAGAGGCCTCCCTTTCCAGCTTGTTGAATTTGTTTTTAACCAGTAACCATTTGCCTTGGACAGAAGAGAACATGATGTCCCTATTTGTCAACCTTAACCTTCCCGTTGAGCTGTGAAGACAAGCAGTTATTTGCATCAAGTTCTCACATTTGGATTCAAGTCAGCTGGTTTCCTAACAGGTGGACGGCATGATCCACAGGCTGCTTCAGTAACTTTTCTGTTTCCCATGGGTATGCCACGTGCGAGGAAGAAATTATATGGGAATGTGTCTAAAATATGTATCTGCCCCTTGATTTCCTCTTGCATCCTCTCTCTCAGCTGTTCTTCTCTCTACCTCTAAGACCACAAATGAACCAAGTTTTTGGAGGAGGAAGACAGAAAAAAATATAAGTGAAGCACCCTTTTGCTTCTTCCATTTACTGTCTGTTGCTTCACTGCTTTTAACAAGACAAACATGGGAATATCCTGTGCTAATTCCAACATATGTACTCTACCCGTCAAACCTGAGGTACATGATCAGTAGAAACACCTTGATCTGCCTTTTGAGGGAACAGTGCAGTTTCAAACCAACAGTCTGATGTTCTGTGCTCTGCAGAGATGTAAATGGGTGATGAAATGGATAGTTTAGTTTAGCTTTCATCATACTAGTTTTCTGAATAAAAGGAACCCTCGGTGGTGCAGTGGGTTAAACCCTTGTACCAGCAGGACTGAAGACCGACAGGTTGCAGGTTTGAATCTGGGGAGAGCGTGGATGAGTTCCCTCTATCAGCTCCAGCTCCCCTTGCAGAGACATGAGAGAAGCCTCCCACAAGGATGGTAAACCATCAAAATATCCGGGCGTCCCCTGGGCAACGTCCTTGCAGACAGCCAATTCTCTCACACCAGAAGCGACTTGCAGTTTCTCAAATCGCTCATAACAAAACCAAAAAAACGTTTTCTGAATGCAGATGGGTGTATAATCCATACAAGGGAGTACTGAAACATATCAGCTGAGATTCTGGATTGCAGAAGCATACTTTAAATCAGTGTTTCTCAATCTGGGGGTCGGGACCCCCGGGGGGGTCGTGAGGGGGTGTCAGAGGGGTCACTAAAGACCATCATAAATGCAGTATTTTCTGTTGGTCATGGGGATTTTGTGTGGGAAGTTTAGCCCAATTCTATCGGTGGTGGAGTTCAGAATGCTCTTTGATTGTAGGTGAACTATAAATCCCAGCAACTACAACTCCCAAATGTCAAGGTCTCTTTTTCCCTAACTCCACCGGTGTTTACGTTTGGGCATATTGAGTATCTGTGCCAAGTTTGGTCCATATCCATTATTGTTTGAGTCCACAGTGCTCTCTGGACGTAGGTGAACTACAACTCCAAAACTCAAGGACGATGCCAAGCAAACCCTTCCAGCATTTTCTGTTGGTCATGGAAGTTCTATGTGCCAAGTTGGTTTAATTCCATTGTTGGTAGAGTTCAGAATGCTCTTTGATTGAAGTACAAATCCAAGCAACTGACAAAATCAATCCCTCCCAACCTCAGCAGTATCTAAATTTGGGCGTATGGGGTATTTGTGCCAAATGTGGTCCAGTGAATGAAAATACATCCTGCATATTGGATATTTACAATTCATAACAGTAGCAAAATTACAGTTATGAAGTAGCAACTAAAATACTTTTATGATTGGGGGGTCACCACAACATGCGGAACTGTATTAAGGGGTCACGGCATTAGGAAGGTTGAGAACCACTGCCTTAAAGCAATGGTTCTCAACCTGTGGGTCCCCAGGTGTTTTGACCTACAACTTCCAGAAATCTCAGTTAGTTTATCAGCTGTTAGGATTTCTGGGAGTTGAAGGCCAAAACATCTGGGGACCCACAGGTTGAGAACCACTGCTTAAAGGTTCCACTAGTAGAACTGCTCTACGTCTCTCTTCTCTTCCTCTCTCTATCTCACACACAGTCACTCAGTAGAAAGGATGCTGGAGAGAAGCATTTGGTGATGAAGATGTAGCTAATCTAAGCTTTCAGGACAAATGAAAGGAGTTTGCACTCTATGAGCACACTCATTTCTTCCCTTGCACTGCACTTGACAGCTGAAGTGTTTGCCAGGCTCTGGGGACCACAGTTGAGGTGGAGAACACATTAGCAATGCCTCAGAGGTCAACAACTTGGGTTAGGTCAGTGTAGAAACATGTGTGCATTTTAGCACCCTCTTACGGACAAGTTTGACAGCCTTCTCATTTTCACAGCAGGGTAAACTCAAGCGGCAGAGCAGGAGCTTCACACGAGAAGCTTTAGTTTTAGGGAAAACATACAACCAGCAAATGAGTCAAAGTTGCAGCTCACCAAGTTGTCATCACGCCACATTTATATCCTGTGGGTTTGGGTGTGTATGCACATTTCTGTGTATACATTTCAGTTGAGTCACTTAAACTGTTTCCCTAGTTATCCATTTCCAGTTTGTAAAATGAAAATGCAGAATGGGGGACACATGGCTCGAGAGCAGTACATGTGAAAAAGATCTTGGAGTTCTCGTGGACAGCAAGTTAAACATGACCCAACAATGTCACGTGGCAACTCATATTGACCTGCATCAATATGAGCATAGTGTCTAGATTCAGGGAACTAATGCTACCCCTGTATTCTGCCTTGGTTAGACCACACCTGGAATATTGTGTCCAATTCTGGGCACCACAATTGAAGAGAGATATTGACAAGCTGGAATGTGTCCAGAGGAGGGCAACTAAAATGATCAAGGGTCTGGAGAACAAGCCCTATGAGGAGCGGCTTAAGGAGCTGGGCATTTTTAGCCTGAAGAAGAGAAGGCTGAGAGGAGATATGATAGCCATGTATAAATATGTGAGAGGAAGTCACGGGGAGGGGGGAATAAGCTTGTTTTCTGCTTCCCTGGAGACTAGGACACAGAACAATGGCTTCAAACTACAAGAAAGGAGATTCCATCTGAACATTAGGAAGAACTTCCTGACTGTGAGAGCTGTTTAGCAGTGGAACTCTCTGCCCTGGAGTGTAGTGGAGGCTCCTTCTTTGGAAGTTTTAAACAGAGGCTCGATGACCATCTGTCAGGGGTGATTTGAATGCAATATTCCTGCTTCTTGGCAGGGGGTTGGACTGGATGGCCCACGAGGTTTCTTCCAACTCTATAATTCTATGAGTCTATGAAAAGACAAAATGGAGGCGTTAAGGATAATAACCATTTCCACACTGGTGTCAGAGAAATGTAATATATTTTATTTTGCTTATAGGAATTGAACTCCCAGCTTTTCATACTTCTCGCAGTCTTTCTGTGTATCTTCCTGCACTCAGTACAACCTTGGTACTAAATAAGCAGTACAGAGTAGAGCTAAAATTGAATTTTAATTCGTATTTAATGATTCAGAACTACTGACAAAGGAAATTCAAGAGTTACTAAGCTTAAGCCTATAGATGTTGTAGACCAGTGGTTTTCAACCTGTGGGTCCCCAAATGTTTTGGCCTTCAACTCCCAGAAATCCTAACAGGTGGTAAACTGGCTGGGATTTGTGGGAGTTGTAGGCCAAAACACCTGGGGACCCACAGGTTGAGAACCACTGTTGAAGACAGTCCACAATGCTTGATGGCATTTCCTCCCAGGTAAATTATATGAGGACAGGAGCATTGGCCTAAGTAAAATTGATCAAGAACTAACTAGAACTGTTCTAGTTGGTTCACATTTGTTATCCAGACCAGAGACAAATAATCACAATGTCTGGAAAAATGATTCGTTGCTTTCGAAATGAAATCCACCTAATGGACTGGGATAGTTTTTAAATACATGATCAGCTTCCTCAAGATTGAATTTCCATTTCTAGGATCAGACTTCTCCTTAAACATCTGTTATTTAAGTCTTAAAATATTTGTGTCCCTTCCAGCTATGACTCTGTCTTCCCTTCTTGTCTTAAGAAACACAGTCATTTACTAAAATTATGCAGACATAGCTTCCACAAGATCAAAGATTGATATCCATGTTGGCTTGACCAAGAGCGCCATCTATAGGAAGAACATGTAGGCTTCGCTTGGCCAAACGTTTTCCTATGAGTAAAAGGGGTCCTTTCCCCCACTTCCTCCCCAAGTCTGCAGCTACAAGTTACCCCACATAATCTCTGTAACTCCTGCAGCAAGGAGAAGAGAAGGAAGACATTTAGGTCACCATCACCATTCATGGGTCTTTTCTCTACCATGCTCATCTTCAAGACCCAAATTAAGTACCTAAGATAGTATCTCTTGAGGCATCCAAATTTAAAATGCATATGATTTGGAAAATTAAAAGGTCTTCTTAAAGCTGTTTTTAAAAAGTCTACAATGTCAACTCAACTGTATCACAAAATTGGTACCTGCCTGAACTGGACTCATATATGTATAGCATAGTTTAAGCAAAAAAAAAAAAAAAATAGAATATTTTAAGTGGAAAAATCAAGAATGATTCCCTGCCATCCTGAATTTGGCACTTTCTCTTTGTCAAAAAATGAGAGAGAAAGTGAGAAAGGAAGGAAAAAAGAGCCGTATCTGTAATTAGCTATTGGAAGTTTCTGCTTCATAGTAAAACCGGCCTTGCATAGGCATGCCTTTTTACAAGAGATGGTGGACAAAGTGCGTGAGGCTTTCACCCATCCACAGAACCACTGCTTTTGTTCTTGCGGCTGAGTGGGAAGGCAGACTTGCTCTGTGGCTGTGTCATCTTGCTGGCCAGGTAGACAAAGGGCTCAATGAGGGTCCGACGGTCTGCAACTGAGATTTCCCATAGTTTTACCTTCTCTGCCTTCGCCCAGTGCTGCACAGCATCATGGTCTACACGCCGCTGGTCTTGGAGGTCACACTTGTTGCCTAGGACCACAATGGTGACCTGCTCAGATTCAGTGAGAAAAAAACAGAAAGAAAAAGAGAACAGTGAGTACAATTATACAGTTTGGACTTTCATAAGATGTATTGACCAAAAGGTCGCTGGTTCGAATCCGGGAAGTGGTGAGAGCTTCCACTGTCAGCCCCAGCTTCTGCAAACCTAGCATTTCAAAAACATGCAAATATGAGTAGATCAATGGGTACCGCTCTGGAGGGAAGGTAACGGCCGAGTATAAATACTGTAAATAAATACATAAATAAATAATAGTGCAAACAAGGTGCTTTATGCAGTTCGGGGTTCAAAAATACTTCCAGACCAAAATGACTCTAGTTCAGTGGTTCTCAACCTGGGGGTCGGGACCCCCGGAGGAGTCACGAAGGAGTGTCAGAAACAGCAGTTTCTGTTGGTCATGGGGGTTCTATGTGGGAAGTTTGACCCAATTTTGTCATTTGTGGGGTTCAGAATGCTCTTTGATTGTAGGTGAACTATAAATCCCAGCAAGTACAACTCCCAAAATATCAAGGTCTATTTTCCCCAAACTCACATTTGGACATATTGAGTATTTGTGCCAAGTTTGGTCCAGATCCACCATTGTTTGAGTCCACAGTGCTCTCTGGATGTAGGCAAACTACAACTCCAAAACTCAAGGTCAATGCCCACCAAATCCTTCCAGTATTTTCTTTTGATCATGGGAGTTCTGTGTGCCAAGACTGGTTAAATTCCATCATTGGGGGGGGGGGGGTTCAGAATGCTCCTTGATTGCAGGTGAACTATAAATCCCAGCAACCACAACTCCCAAATGACAAAATCAACTCCCCCCAACACCACCAGTATTCAGATCTGGGCGTATAGGGTATTTGTGGCAAATTTGGTCCAGTGAATGAAAATACATCCTGCATATCAGATATTTACGATTGATAGCAGTAGCAAAATGACAGTTATGAAGTAGGAAGATAAATAATTTTATGGTTGGGGGTCACCACAACACGCGGAATTGTGTTAAGGGGTCGCAGCATGAGGAAGGTTGAGAACCACTGCTCTAGCAATTATTTGGCATTCTAATTCTATTTTGGCCCCTTCCTAAAACAGGAAAAAATATTCCTGAAAATTACCTAAAGGTAACTACTGCTTCTGGAATATCACATCCAAGTACCCAAAATGACAGTGACACAACCTACGTTTGGTCCAGAGTGGCTGAGCATCCAACTGTCCCAGTCATCCCACTAGGGTTGCTATGTCAGGAGCATCATGGGCCTTGAGATTTTCCAGCCCAAATCTGGATCCAAGGACAATGATGTCACAAGAGGCGAGGCCCAAAGCATGAAACATTAAGACTCAACCACAATTTCTCTGATGTCCTCTCTTATATGAACTGCGACCTTCATTCCACATACAGAAGCCAACTAGACTGTCGACTGAATCTGTCTTCAGCACAGGTAATGGCACCATTTCCTCCACCACACCTGAGAGCAGCAATAAGGCTTAATGAGGCACAAGTCATTTTAGAAAACACGCATACGAGGGTTGAATGAAAAGTAACGCCTCCACCTTTGTAACTCCTCAACAGATGGCAGTACTGGTATGAGGCAGGTACTGGCTTGTTCAGTAGACTACAGTTCCATTTTGGCGGGAAGCCTTAGTATTGAATGGTTGTGTTGTTAAAGTGTGAAGTATGGAACCCTGCGCAGACAATCGGTCAATGCGACTTAAGCAACGTGCAGTCATTGAACTCTTGACAGCAGAAGGTGTCACTCCAAAGGAAATTCATCAGAGAATGCAAGCTGTTTATGGTGATTGTGTTGATGTGAGTAATGTGCATCATTGGACGAGTAAGTTTAAAGATGTTGAGGTGGGAACATCTGATTTGCGTGACAAACAAAGAGTTGGACATCCTGTGACAGCAACCACTGAGTTTCACAAGAAAAAGGTTGACAGATTGATTCAGGACGATTGTCGTATCACTCAGAGAGAAATTTCAAGCATAATCAGCATTTCACAAGAATGTGTGGATCACATTATTGCTTTGCCTGGCAATCAGAAGATCTGTGCACAATGGGTTGCGGAAACAGAGTGTTGACTTCTTCCGTGACGGCTTCAGAAAACTTGTTCATTGTTGGCAGAAATGTATCCAATTGTCTAGTAATTATGTGGAAAAGTGAATGGTGGTAGTTAAAGAGCACATTCTAAGGATTATTTCTGTTTTGATTTATTAAAATATTCCCATCCAAACACAAGTAAAAAAGGTGGAGGCATTACTTTTCATTCAACCCTCGTCTATGTCTTCTAAAACCATGCCACTACTCGGTGTATGCTGCCATCTGCTGTGAGAATCATTTGTCTCTTTTGGCTTAATCCAAGGCCAGATCTGAGAATGCGGCTTAGAAACATAGAATCATAGAATCATAGAGTTGGAAGAGACCTCATGGGCCATCCAGTCCAACCCCCTGCCAAGAAGCAGGAATATTGCATTCAAACCACCCCTGACAGATGGCCATCCAGCCTCTGTTTAAAAGCTTCCAAAGAACGAGCCTCCACCACACTCCGGGACAGAGAGTTCCACTGCTGAACGGCTCTCACAGTCAGGAAGTTCTTCCTCATGTTCAGATGGAATCTCCTCTCTTGTAGTTTGAAGCCTAGTCTCCAGGGAAGCAGAAAACAAGCTTGCTCCCTCCTCCCTGTGGCTTCCTCTCACATATTTATACATGGCTATCATATCCCCTCTCAGCCTTCTCTTCTTCAGGCTAAACATGCCCAGCTCCTTAAGCCGCTCCTCATAGGGCTTGTTCACCATGAACACAACACAAAGGAATTGTCTGTGTACATGGGATATCCTGCAGACAACTAAATTGGAAAAGTGCACAAGGATTGTTCACCTACCTCTTTTTTATCCTTGCTCTTGTCTATCTCCTTCTTGAGTACCTCCACCCTCTTGAAGGATTCTTTGCTGTCAATGCTGTAGACTAAGACATAACCGTCTGTGCAGGAGAAGCAGTGCTTGGGCAGCTCCATCCCATCCCTCAAGCCTCGGGTATCATAGAAACGTACTTGTTCCCGCACCCCTCGATCTGTCTCTATGGAGCCCACATAGATGTCCTCCTGGGTTTCAATCATCTCAGAACCTGCAAAGAGCCAAGAAAGCATACAGAAATCACTTCTAGAGGAATAAACACTATTATCTTTGACTTGAAGTGTTTTTTTTTTCTGAGTCTTCGTACAAACAATATCTACATCATGTTTTACTAGCTAACATTTCCTTGTTGTATTCTAATTTACCTTGTTGTTTTCCCTAGCAGGGGATATTAACAAGGGCTTAACAGATAGAAAATGAGACCCAAAGAAAAGATTACATGAAATGCACCTTTGTATTGAATATACAGACTTTTTCAGTAGGCTGTTTTGGGTGATTGAAAAATTAATGTTGGTGGGAATATGTGACAGGGAGAAACAGAAAATTACCAGGACTGCAGCAGGATTGTGGTTGTTATTGCTGTTGTTATTATTATTGTTGTTATTATTATTATTTGAAACACAACAAGATGAGTCCACAGCAAACAAGATCACTCTGCTGGCTATTGTATTGGACCTTAAAAACTCTGGCATGGACACTGAGAACTGGGAAGCCCTGGCTCTTGACTGCTCCAGCTGGAGGTCAGCTGTGGCCAGCAGTGCTGCAGAATTTGAAGAGGCATGAATGGAGGACGAAAGGGAGAAGCGTGCCAAGAGGAAGGCGCATCAAGCCAACCCCGGCCGAGACCGCCTTCCACCTGGAAACCAATGCCCTCACTGCGGGAGAAGATGCAGATCAAGAATAGGTCTCCACAGCCACATACGGACCCACAAGAATACTGGAAGACAATCCTCCTCGGAAAACGAGGGATCGCCTAAGTAAGTAAGTAAGTATTGGATCACACGTTGGACACTTCCCATGTGTCTAGGGCTGTGTGATGTATGCGAATAATAAGTGCAGATCCCAGTAAGGTGGCCTTTTGTAGCTGGCAGATGGTAATTTTTGTCAACACCGATTGTGTTTAAGTGCAGGTCAAGGTCTTTAGACACTACACCCAGTGTGCTGATCACCACTGGGACCACCTTTACTGGTTTGTAAGGGTGGTTGTTGTTGTTATTATTATTATTATTATTATTATTATTATTATTACTATTATTAGTAGTACTATTATTATATTGTCTTGCATTATATATACAATCAGCCCTTTGTATCCAGATTCTGCATCCATGGATTCAACCACCCACGTTTTGGAAAAAAAAATTCAAAATCCCAAAAGTAAATCTTTATTTTGCCATTTTTATAAGGGACACAACTTTATTTCACCTTTGTATATACAGTAGGTAGGTATATTTTATTATGGTCCAGAGACCCTTACTACACTGTAGCATACAAGTTATGCAGGTAATGAGATTAAGAACATCCAGTGGATTAAATTTGGACACAATAAAAGCTGCTTAAAATAAATATTGGCTAAAAACAAGGGTAAAAAGCTACAAGTAGAGTTTCGCTTATCCAACTTTCGCTCATCCAACGTTCTGTATTATCCAACACATTTTCCTTCCCACCCAGATCCACAGCTGTTTCAATACATTGTGATGTTTTGGTGTTGAATTCGTAAATACAGTAATTACTACATAACGTTACCTTGTATTGAACTGCTTTTTCTGTTGATTTGTTGTACAATATGATGTTCTGGTGCTTAATTTGTAAATATCATAACATAATATGACATTGAATAGGCTTTTCCTTAATCCTTCCTTATTATCCAACATTTTCACTTATCCAATGTTCTGCCGGCCTGTTTATGTTGGATAAGCGAGACTCTACTGTAATGGGACTTGAGCATCCATTGATTTGGGTGAGGGATGTGTCCTAGAAACAAAAGCAGTGAATCCCAGTCCCATTGTATAAAGTTGTTATGTTAATAAACATTTTAAGAATGAAGACCATGCTGTATTGCTCAGCAGGGAAAAAGGGGGCACAAGGCCCTCACTCACCAACCACATGATTCCCATAGAGAAGCTGCTCCAGGATGGAGGTCTTCCCAACTGATGCTTGCCCACAGACGACCACTTTGCAACTTTTCCCCATCTTCTTGTCAGCGGGAGAAAAAGGATGAATACAGGAAGCTATTAAGTGAGAGTAGGGAGAGGAAGAAAAAAATATCAACACACAAGGCACAAAAATACAAATCCCTGCGGGCTGGGTTTTGTTTTTGTTCGGGTTGTTTTTTAGAATTTCAGGGAAGATCTTCCAGTAGACATGTAGGTTCCTTCGGAAACCCTGGTGTGTACCAATGGTTTAGAGCAGTGGTTCTCAACCTGTGGGTCCCCAGATGCTTCAGCCTTCAACTCCCAGAAATCCTAATAGCTGGTAAATTGGCTGGGATTTCTGGGAGTTGTAGGCCAAAACATCTGGGGACTCACAGGTTGAGAACCACTGGTTTAGAGGAAATGGGGACTGTGCAAGAATGTATGTGGCTCTGCAATGATCAGGTGTGCTTGAGATCAACGCTGAAGAAAGGTGTGTTTTTTTCCTTAAAATTTGCAGCATCTTTTGCTGGAGATTTCTTCTTTTAATGCAATTTTCCTACTTCTTGGCAGGGGGTTGGAATGGATGGCCCACAAGGTCTCTTCCAACTTTATGATTCAATTATTCCATGATTCTGGGGGTGTAGTCCAATAAGCTAATTTTTCCATGCACAGCTTCAGTCAGATAGTTCCTAGAACTCTCTATCAAAAGGGAGCGTGCAGCTATTCTGTCTTAGGTAAAGGCAAAGGTTTTCCCCTTACATTAAGTCCAGTCGTGTCCAACTCTGGGGGTTGGTGCTATATGACCATTTTCCAGCTGTATGACCATGTTCCAACAGCAGTCTTGCCTAATGTTTTACTTGCCTCTGTGGCTGGCATCTTCAGAGGTTCCGTTGGCAGTGAGGCAAGTGGAGTGTATATATACTCATGGAATGTCCAGAATAGGAGAAAAAACCCTTATCTATTAAAAGGAAGTGTGAATGTTGTAATTAGTAAGCTTGGATTAGCACTTGAGTAGCAAAGTCGATCAGTGAGGGCATCTGCATAGAGGTAGCCTGGCCTTTGTTGCCTAGAGGCATCCTGTTTGGGAGGTGTTAAGTGGCCCTCAATGGCTTGTTGTCTGGGGTTAAAACAGTGTTCATTATTTACTGTCTTGATTCTGGTGTTTTTTAATACTAGCAACTATATATTTTTTCATTTTAATGGCTTCCTACTTTCTGTTGAAATTGTCTATGTGCTTGTGGATTTCAACGGCTTCTCTGTGTAGTCTGACATGATGGTTGTCCGAGTGGTCCAGAATTTCTGGGTTCTCAAATAATATTCTGTTGACTTTCCACAGGGGTGAGTGTGTGTATATATATATATATATACTAGCCATTCCCTGCCACGTGTTACTGTGGCCCAGTTTGTGTATATGTGTTTTGTGTGTGTGTATATGTGCGTATATATTTGTGTATATGTGTATATATGTGGTTTTGTTCATGCATTGCAATATATTATTTATTTTTTGGCTTTTTAAGTCTCTTCGGATGTGTTTTTTATTGTTTTATGAGTGATAGTCACTTGTTGGCCTGATAGGTGTATTGTGTACAAATTTGGTGTCAATTTGTCCAGTGGTTTTTTAGTTATGTTAATCCCACAATTGAACATTACATCTTTTTTTATATAGAAGATACACACACCACTTGCCTCACTAGCAAGAGAACCTCTGAAGATGCTAGCAACAGGTGAAGTCAAAACGTTAGGAGAGAATGCTACTGGAACATGGCCATGCAACCCAAAAACTCACACAACCCAATTGCAATGAGGTCAAGCTTCTTGTTGTTTGAACCCCATTTGCTCATGAACAGGAGCTAGAATTCTCAGTAGCAACTGAAAAGCCCCTTGCTGGCTGTCAAGGTGGCCTTGGGGAACATTATCAACGCTGCCATGATCATGACTGCATATTGTTATTGAGTATGGAGCAGTTACAGATCTATAGCTCTATAGATCTATATACATCTCTATAACTGCAATACAAAATGCCAGTCATTGTTTTTAAATTGTTTTCAAATTGTCTTATATTTTAAATATCAAATGGTTAAACATATTTTTTAATATTCTGAAATTATTCTTACTGTTTTCATCTATTTTGAACTTATTTTATTGTACAGTACCTAAAGATCCTCAGCTATAAGGTGGGGTGTAAATATAAAAATGTAAATGTAAAAAAGCAGTATGATCAAGAAATCTGAGTGCTGGACTAGACATCTGGAAGGCCAAGGTTCAAATCCTCATTCAGCCATGGAAACCCACTGGGGCCTCTTCTAGACTGGCATCTAATGTAGTTTGAAACTGAATTATATGGCACTATAGATGAGGATAGGGAGATCTAAGGTCATACACTTTCAGCTTCAGAGAAAGCTACTCTGAATAAATCTTGCCTCCAGGCTCAAAAAAATTCCTAGGGTAAGTCACCATAAACCAGGGTCAACCTGAACAACATAAATACACAAATAAATTTAGGAGCTGGTTCATCACGACAATGAGGAATTCAAGTAATGAGAAATGCCGAGGGCTTGTATCATGATATCCTCATGCTTGCAAAGATACATTTGAGCATATCATAAACAACTGCTGATGGAGATTACACAGACTCTACATTACACAGACTCTACATTGCATATCAACATAAAGCAGTGTATGTGGATACATGGCTGACAACCCATTCTGATATCACAAAACACAATTCACAGTGGTAATGTACTTTCATTCACATGCTACATTGTTCTGTTTCAAATGGCACCAGCTAGATCAGCCCCTGGCAAACTTTGGCCCTCCAGGTGTTTTGGACTTCAACTCCCACAATTCCTAACAGCCTACTAGCTGTTAGGAATTATGGGAGTTGAAGTCCAAAATGCCTGGAGGGCCAAAGTTTGCCCATGCCTGAGCTAGACGTATCCTTGGCTCATGCTCCATTCAGTCAATGTGCACAATGCAACATCTACCAGCATAGGTCACTTACAGGGTATCAGAAACTGTGTTTTTTCTGCCCTCATCAGCTGGGACTGAAAAGACATGGTAGGAAAACACACAATGTGGTAAATATCACTATAGAAGGGGTGCTTCTTCTACATATTATGCGAGAAAATATGACATGTGAGTGAGGACAGTTCTGCCAGCATAATCATATCACCCACAATGCAGCCGTATTTCACCCTGCATTAGACCAATTAAAATGCATGCATGATCCAAAAATAAGACTTTATCTGCAATGGCTGTTTTATACTCAGGACCACACGTTCCTTGACCACTGCGAGCGCAGCATTAAAAAAATAAAACAGAAGCTGTTACTAATCCAGCCAGTTTTAATCATGAATATTAAACTCGTGCCTTGTGTTCGCTATGTTTTAATCTTTGTTCTGTGTATTTGAATATATGTATTTTGTAGAAATATGTTTTAATGTATGTATCTTATATAACAATTATGTGTTTTTAGCAATGTTGTAACCCACCTTGAACCACGAGGAGAGGCGGATAAGGGATCAAATTATTATTATTATTATTATTATTATTATTATTATTATTATTATTATCCCAAGTGTAGATTCTGCAAGGAAACAGATGAAACAATAGATTACATCCTCAGCTGCTGCAAGAAGATCATGCAGACAGACTACAAGCAGAGGCATAACACCGTTGCTCAGATGATTCATTGGAACCTGTGCCACAAATACCATCTGCCTGCGACAAAGAACTGGTGGGGTGACAAGCCTGAAAAAGTTACAGAAAATGAACACGTCAAACTACTCTGGGACTTCCAAATTCAGACAGACGGAGTTCTGGAGCACAATACTCCTGATCTCACAATCGTGTTAAAAAATAAAGTATGGATAGTCGATGTTGCAATCCAGGTGACAGCAGGATTGCAGAGAAACAACTGGAAAAGCTGACACGATATGAGGATTTCAAGATCGAACTGCAAAGACTCTGGCACAAACCAGTCAAGGTGGTCCCAGTGGTGATCGGCACACTGGGTGCAGTGCCTAAAGACCTTGGCCTGCACTTAAACACAGTCAGCGCTGACAAGATTACCATCTGTCAGCTGCAAAAGGCCACCTTACTGGGATTTGCACGCATTATTCACCGATACAGTCCTAGACAGTCCAACGTGTGATCCAATACAACAGCCAGCCGAGTGACCTTGTTTGCTGTGAACTCATCTTGTTGTGTTTCAAATAATAATAATAATTCTTTTTCCTACCCATCTCTCCTACGGCTCAAGGCGGGTTACAACATTGCAAAAACACATAATCAAAGCATATAATCATTTAAAAACACTCCATAGAATACACATTAAAACATATTTCCATAAAATACATATTAAAATACACAAAACAATAATTTTATTTGTTATGACTAAATTATTACCATTAATAATAATAATAATAATAATAATAATAATAGCCACAGTGTACAAATCATTCTTTAAATACCGTATACATTTAGGCTCTGCATAGCAACATCCCATGTGAAGAGGCTCAGATGTAGTTACAGTTCATGACCATCTGTATTGTATTTGTCACCTGTTCTATCCCCCAGCATTTGACAAAATTGACTTAAGATTATGCCGCAACAAATCTGTAATATTTTAGGCATCACAAGGCTCTTTTCCAAAATCATACTGGCAAACAAACTAAACAGCCAGGATTAGCTGTTAACTCCCTGGAGCCTATGGAAATGGTATCAAACTGTGTTAATTCTTCAGTGTAGATGTACCCTCCCCTGGAACAGTAGCTAAAGAGGTGCCAAATTGCATGCAATATGATGATGCAGATCCAGAAGAACCCTATGGCTTTTCTGAAAGAGTGCATTCTGCCTAAGAGACTGACCTGAGAAAGCTAAGCCAATGCAGGCTGTTTCAAAGCACCTGCCCAGGTGAGGATCTGAGCTTACCTTGCCAAAGCACCTGCTTCCTTCCTTCTTTGCTTTCAGATTGCCTTCACTCTCACTCAACAAGGGGAGGGACCAAGAGTAGACAAGTTTGGAAAGAGAGGCCAAAAAAGAGGAGGACGCAGCCCACAGCTCCATCTAGGGCTGCATTTAAAATAGTGCATTTTCCCATCCTTGCCAGGGATTCAATTGATGCTCTGCCACTGGACATACTTCTAAAAAGAGATCATTAGCCCAATAGTCTCTACATTGTGCAGTCGTTTCCAACTCTTCGTGACCTCATAGACCAGTCCACGCCAGAGCTCCCTGTCGGCCGTCACCACCCCCAGCTCCTTCAAGGTCAATCCAGACACTTCAAGGATGGCATCCATCCATCTTGCCCTTGGTTGGCCCCTCTTCCTTTTTCCTTCCATTTTCCCCAGCATAATTGTCTTCTCTAAGCTTTCCTTTCTTCTCATGATGTGGCCAAAGTACTTCATCTTTGCCTCTACTATCCTTCCCTCCAATGAGCAGTCGGGCTTTATTTCCTAAAGTATGGACTGGTTGGATCTTCTCGCTGTCCAAGGAACTCTCAGAACTTTCCTCCAACACCAAAGTTCAAAAGCATCTCTCTTCCTTCCCTCAGCCTTCCCTATGGTCCGGCTCTCACATCCGTAGGTGACTATGGGGAATACCATTGTTTTAACTATGCAGGTCTTCGTTGCCAGTGTGATGTCTCTACTCTTCACTATTTTATTGAGATTGGTCATTGCTCTCCTCCCAAGAAGTAAGAGTCTCCTGATTTCCTAGCTGCAGTCTGCATCTGCAGTAATCTTTGCACCTGGAAATACAAAGTCAGTCACTGCCTCTACGTTTTCCCCCTGTATTTCCCAGTTGTCAATCATTCTTGTTGCCATAATCTGGCTTTTTTTAATGTTTAACTGAAACCCAGCTTTTGCGCTTTCTTCTTTCACCTTGATTAGAAGGCTCCTCAGCTCCTCCTCGCTTTCGGCCATCAGAGTAGTGTCATCTGCATATCTAAGGTTGTTAATGTTTCTTCCTTCAATTTTCACCCCGGCCTTGCATTAATCAAGCCCTGCACATCACATGATGTTTTCTGCAAACAAGTTTGATAGATTGGTTGAGAATATACAACCCTGCCGTCCGCCTTTCCCAATCTTGAACCAGTCTGTTGTTCCATGGTCAGATCTTACTGTTGCTACTTGGTCATTATACAGATTCCTCAGGAGAGAGATAAGGTGTTTTGGTATGCCCATACCACCAAGAACTTGCCACAGTTTATTATGAGATGTTTTTCTGAAACTCCCTGCCTTTCTCCTTTATCCAGTGGATATTGGCAATTTGGTATCTTGTTCCTCTGCCTTTTCTAAACTCAGTTTGTACATCTATCATTATATATTATCAGTAGTAATTATATTTCATATATTAGTATTACTATATTACAATATTGGAGCTCCCGGTGGTGCAGTGTGTTAAACCACTGAGCTGCTGAACTTGCTGACCGAAAGATCACAGGTTCGAACCCGAGGAGCGGGGTGAGCTCCTGCTGTTAGCCCCAGCTTCTGCCTACCTAGCAATTCAAAAACATGCAAATGTGAGTAGATCAATAGGTACCGCTCCGACAGGAAGGTAACGGCGCTCCATGCAGTCATGCCAGCCACACAACCTTGGAGGTGTTTCAACTTAGAAATGGAGATGAGCACCAACCCCCAGAGTTGGACATAACTGGACTTAATGTCAGGGGGAAACCTTTACCTTTACCTTTACTTTATATGACAATATTATTATTATATTGTATTACTAGCCATCCCCTGCCACGCGTTGCTGTAGCCCACATGAGGGTTCTGTGTGGGAGGTTTGGCCCAATTCTTTCATTGGTGGGGTTCAGAATGCTCTGTGATCGTAGGTGAACTATAAATCCCAGCAACTACAACTCCCAAATGTCAAAATTCTGTTTTCCCCAAACTTCACCAGTGTTCACATTTGGGCATATTGAGTATATGTGTAGAGTTTGGTCCAGATCCATCATTGTTTCAGTCCACAGTGCTCTCTGGATGTAGGTGAACTACAACTCCAAAACCAAAGGACGCTGCCCACCAAACCCTTCCAGTATTTTCTGTTGGTCAAGGGAGTTCCGAGTGCCAAGTTGGGTTCAATTCAATCATTGGTGGAGTTCAGAATGCTCTTTGATTGTAGGTGAAGTATAAATCCCAGCAACTACAACTCCCAAGTGACAAAATCAGGGTTTTTTTAGTGATGGTCACTCCTTGGGTTAGTAGGTGTCTTGTGGCCAAATTCGGCAGCAATTCATCCAGTGGTTGGTGGGGTTCAGAATGCTCTTTGATTGTAAGTGAACTATAAATCTCAGCAACTATAAATCCCTGTAGAGTTTGGTCCAAATCCATCATTGTTTGAGTCCAAAGTGATCTCTGGATGTAGGTGAACTACAACTCCAAAACTTTATATAAATTGCATTATTATTATAAATAATTTATATTTTTATAAATAATTTTATATTATTATATTGTATTATGATTAGTTTTATACTCTTACATTATATTATTATCAATATTCTATGTACATACAATATATTATATGATTAGCACAGAACAATATTAGTAGCTATTTATTAAATAAATTATTTAGTATTTTATTTATTAAATAAATAGTGCATAGAAGCCAAACTCTGTCCTGCCACAGAGTCCTCCACTCTCCCACTTGGTAACCTAGGAGACCCAGAGGTTCCCTCTTGGCGGACTTAGCCCCCATCTCCTCTCTAGCCCCCATCTCCTCTCTCCCTCTCCGGAAGTGCACTTTTTTCCTGTCTTCCGCTCTCTCCTCTCGTTCGCCTCGCGCTCTGTCTCTCTCTCCCTCTCTCTTCCCGGCTCGCCGGCCGTTGATTGCAGCAACAAGGAAGCAAGATGGCGTCGGCGGGCGGAGATTGCGACGTGATTATGGCGGCCGCCCCGGCGGTGGCTTCGCATCCTGAGGCGCCGGTGATGCTGGGCGACGAGGACGAGGAGTCGGAGACGCGGAGGTAAGGCCTGGCTCCTCTCCCGAGGCGGGAAGGGCCTGCTTCTTCGCTTCAGGACGGGGAGGAGGAGCCTGCTTCACAGGAAAGCGGGGGGAAAGGAGGCCCTCTCCAGGGGCCTTCTGCAGGCAGCATTGTCATGCCTCTCAGCCCCTTTCTCGGGGTTCTGGAGTGCCAGAATGCTGCACCCCAGCATGAGTGCAGTTTGACCCCACTTAAACAGCTAAGGCTCCATGTTATGGGGCCCTGGGATTTGTAGTTTGCTGGGAGCAGACGACGTCGAAGCCCTTGGCAACTAAAGTGGATCCAAGTTTGCAAACAAACCATTAATTCAGGGTTGCTGTGAGTTTTTCGGCCTGTATGGTCGTGTTTCAGTATTGAAAAGAGTGAATGAATTGTTTACTGTACCAGCCATAGGCCATGACATCACATAATATACAACCTTTAAAAGTACAATGAGAAGTTCCCAATATGACTATTACTTACTTAGGTGATCCCTCGTTTTCCGAGGAGGATTGTCTTCCAGTATTCTTGTGGGTCCGTATGTGGCTGTGGAGCCCTATTCTTGCTCTGCATCTTCTTCTGCAGTGAGGGCATTGGTTTCCAGGTGGAAGGCGGTCTCGGTCGGGGTTGGCTTGACACGCCTTCCTCTTGGCACGCTTCTCCCTTTCGCCCTCCATTCATGCCTCTTCAAATTCTGCAGCACTGCTGGTCACAGCTGACCTCCAGCTGGAGCGGTCAAGGGCCAGAGCTTCCCTGTTCTCAGAACTTGTATGTAGTTGCCTTCACTTAGGTGATCCCTCGTTGTCCGAGTAGGATTGTCTTCCAGAATAGGTGTACTGGCGGTGGGTATGTAGGTGACTGTGGAGCCCTATTCTTGATCTGCATGTTCTCCCACAGTGAGGGCATTGGTTTCCAGGTGGAAGGCAGTTCTGGTTGGCTTGACATGCCTTCCTCTTGGCACATTTTTCTCTTTCACCCTCCATTCGTGCCTCTTCAAATTCTGCAGCACTGCTGGTCACAGCTGACCTCCAGCTGGAGTGGTCAAGGGCCAGAACTTCCCAGTTCTCAGTGTCTTTGCCAGAGTTTTTAAGGTTGGTTTTGAGCCCATCTTTAAATCTCTTTTCCTGTCCACCAACATTCCGTTTTCCGTTCTTGAGTTTGGAGTAGAGCAATTGCTTTGGGAGATGGTGGTCAGGCATCCGGACAACGTGGCCGGTCCAGCGGAGTTGATGGCGGAGGACCATTGCTTCAGTGCTGGTGGTCTTTGCTTCTTCCAGCACGCTGAAGTTTGTCCGCTTGTCTTCCCAAGAGATTTGTAGGATTTTCCAGAGGCAGCGCTGATGGAATCATTCCAGGAGTTGCATGTGATGTCTGTAGACAGTCCACGTCTCACAGGCATATAGCAGGGTTGGGAGGACAATAGCTCTATAAACAAGCACCTTGGTATCCCTACGGATGTTCCAGTCCTCAAACACTCTCTACTTCATTCACAACCACAAAGGTCTGATTTGTAACATCCCAAAACATATCCATTTCTCGCTTCTGCTATGGACTTTAATAATAATAATGATAATAATATATATTTGTGTTCTATTTTAAGAGGACCAAACGTATGTTGTATGTTGTGTTTGCACTGTCTGTTTTTGATAAGGCCAACTGGCTAATCAATAAAATTGTTGTAATAATAATAGTAATCATCATCATCATCACTTTATTTTTCTATCCTGCCTCCATCTCCCCAAAGGGACTCTGGGCAGCTTACATGGGGCCATGCCCAGAAAACATACAGTTAAAAACAGAACAGCAAAATATAAAACAGCATAAAAACAACATCATCATCAAAAAATAAAAGCAAGCATCATAAGCAACAACATAGGTACCTCTAATCTCAATTTTTGCAGGGAGAGGATCAATATATAGTTATTTGTTTGTTTACAGTATTTATATTCCACCCTTCTCACCCCGCAGGTGACTTAGGGCAGATTACAATGTACATATACATGGCAAACATTCAATGCCATAGACACATAACATATATAGACAGACACTCAGGGGCTATTTAACAATCCAGCTTTTTCATGAGGATATTCTGGCCACCAGGGGAGCTGTCGCTTCACCCTCCATAAAAAAACCACCAGAATCAAGAGAGTAAATAAAGAACACTACTCAAACAGGGGAATTCCAGACAGCCAATCATCAAGTGCCTGTTAACACCTCCCAAAGATGCCCCCAGGCAGCAACAGCCATGTTTAGGAGAGCCATCGAGTACTTCGTGTGCTAGGGTTCCTTGTGCAAAGCCTGTAAAACTGGGTTAGTATTATGAGTGCTTGTAGAAAGCCTTCAATGGCCTTTGGTCATCCAGTGAAATTCTGTAGTGGACTTGACATTTTTGCCAGGTAATCAAGTGCCACATCATTCCAGTTTGTCAGAGAGAACAAACCTGTTCCTGTGTGATCCCAGAAAGTTTGAGCAGCCACCACATTGTGTCCATATTGGGATTGAAATGGTTCTTTCTTCAAGTTAGCCAAGTTATTGTTGGGTTTTTTTTTTCTTTTGGTCATGGATACCTTTCAGAATCTCTTGGAAACTATGGAGTCCACTCCCCAGAAAAATGCATGGCAGAAGACAAATTGTAGCTTTCTCACATTGTAAATTAATTTTGTACAGATAAGCTACTCAGGAACAACAACAAAAAAGTGATGACTTGAAAGAACCAAATTTCTACGCTATGTGACAGGGGAAAAATAACAACAGAATGAAAAAGAATTAGAAGGGTGGAGGAAATGGCACACAGTTCATGGATTTCCTGAAGCCCATTCTGTTTATGGACCCTCTGAGTGAGAAAATGGGGCAATGCCACTGAAACAATCTTCTTGATTAAAAAAAAATCAGATTTTGACAATAATTGAAAGCAGCGTGTTCTGTCTCAAAAGTAAAAAAATAACCTGCTTTGTTAGAAATCCAGATTTACCCTTGACTTCAACACTAATCTGTCAGACTAGTGGCTGCTTGGTTCATATCCAGGTCAATTCTTGTGGAAACATTGATAACTGATTGTTTATCTGCAATAAACTCAGTGACTCACCTGAAGGTTTGTGGTGGAAACTTAATTGTCTTTGGATGGTTGTTTGTATAGAGCAGAGGTTCTCAGACTTTTAAAGCAGCACCAGTGCATGGTCCCTCAGACCGTTGCGGAGCCAAACTGTAGTTTGAAAGAAATCATGAATGAACTCCTATGCACACTTCACATATCTTATTTATAGTGCAAAAAAATGAAAGAACAAAACAATATTTAAAATTAAGAACAATTTTAACCAACACAAACCTACCAGTATTTTAATAAGAAGTGTGGGCCTGCTTTTGGCCGATAAAATATTCATGTTTATTAGGATTGTTGTTGTCTGCCTTCAAGTCATTTCAGACTTAAGATGACCCTAAGTCTAAAGTTTAAGGCAGGGGCTGGGTAAATTACGTTGGAGGGCCTTAGTTTGACAACCCCTAGTATGTGGCTTTAGAAAACTAAACAACTATTGATTTATTTTCTATAGAGAAGCAACCATATCTTGGTGACAGAATACATGTTGTGCATGCATAAAATGCAACTTTCTGCATCTTCATGTAGGACTGGGGAAAAATGTGCCTGCAGATCTACAGAACTGTTGCCAGTTGAAAGTAGTCAGCTGAGCTAGATGAACCAAATTCTAATTCAGTCTAAACCAACTGCCTGTCATTGTTATTAGTGGAAGGATAGGCCCTGAACGTGGCTGACCGAGTAATCAGGGAGCGGCAGCAAAAGAAACGAGCCTTCTGGCTACCTGTCTTTAATGAATGTTTGGGAGTAACTTCTCTTGCTCAAAATAACATAGCTTACATTAGATTTTGCTTGTCATTTGCCCTTATAGCCATGACGTGTTACAGTATATAGTTATGCTTGTTAAAGATGAGTAAGAAGAATTTTCACCAACTTTTTCAGCATGTGTTTTTGTGTCACTGCAGAGCTGGTGATACTTGTTCATGTTTGGAAAATTCCTGGTCATAACATGTTTTTTTCTCTCTCAAGGAAGACCTGAAAATTGGTTTAAATTGAGAACGAGTGAATTCATGACTTCAGTGGTGTTTCAGTGTCAGTCTCAAATATAGAGAACCAGATCTGATAATTCCCGTAACGAATGATCATCAACCTGGAGGTGTTAAGAACAAATGTGTCCTCTACATTTATCCCAAGAAGTACCAAATAGTTTCTTGTTGCTGCTGCTGCTGCTGCTGCTGTTGTTGTTGTTGTTGTTGTTGTTTGCTGTCACACAGGCTGTGGCAGTGGGAAACCAGGGTGAAAGAAAAAAGTCTTCATTCCTTCCAGTAATATTTGATTTTGCCAGTAAACAGTTTGGGACTGTAAGTAGTATAGAAGTGTCTTTCAAATTATGTTGGAAACTCCTGTAGTTGCTTGGTAGGGTATCATAATTCTCCAGCGAGTTGAATAGCAATGGCAACCAGTCTTTCCTGAACGGTAGCTTGCAAGCATAGGAGAATGTCTGAAGGCACACTGCGTGTTCACACAGAACAGGCATAAAGCCAAATAAGCCTTGTCGTTGACCAGCATGGTGAACTGTACCTCTCAAGGCATATTCTAGAATTCTGTGCAGCATTCACGGGTTCTTTGGCTGATAACTGGGTATGGAAAAGATTCTTGAAGCTTTAACTTTTCATCCCTTAGGTGTGCCTGCTTATAGTTCCAAAGGGTCAGGAGTGCATTGCTCATGGTGTTATTGATGGCTTGGAATAATTCTAGATGCTTGCTATCCCTAGAATTTTCAGCCGCTGCTAACAAGAACAGCCAGTGATATAAACTCATTTAAAGAAGAACAAGAAGATTTCCCCCCTTTTTAGCAGGAAAATCAAGGTATGATGGCAAATGCCTAGCCTTCCCCAGCCGTTTGTCCTCCAGATGTATTGGATTACAATTCACATCAGCCCAAGATAACCCAAACTGTGGTGAGGTACATTAATTGTCATGAAGGATCTGAAAGATCTTATGTTAGATAGAGAATGGTGGAGTAGGGCATTTCTAATAGGACATATAAGGACAATCTGCCAACCTGTACTATTTTGAAAAACCTAGAAATAGTTGCATCTAGCTGGAAACCTTAGCAACCACTCACTATTCTTCTTATGTTTGTGATTTCAAGTTGGTTTATTTCTGATGTGATCTATATATTTGCTCACTTTTCATAAGAAGGAGTGGAATATGTGATTTTCCAGTTGGACTGCAACTCCTATCATCCCTACCCAGATAACCAGGTGAGAGGGGAGTTGCAGTTCAAAAACAACTGGTGGGCAACATTTTCATTGCTCTGCTTTATATTCCGGACCCCTTGCGAAAGAAAAGACTAACTTTAATTTAGACCCTATATGTCAAACTCAAGGCCCGCGGGTTGAATCCAGACCACCATGTCATTTTATGTGGCCCTCTAGATGTTGGACTACAACTCCTGTATTCCTTACCATTAGACATCATTACTAGAGCTAGCAGAAGTTGCGTTACAGTGACATCTGAATGGCAGCAGTTTGTTCTGCAGGGCTTGTGTATATGTCTGATCTTAAAATGTCCTTTAATCTTTTAGTTTCAGAGTGCTATTGGGTTGCAATTCCCATTATCCCCAATCGGCATAGTAGTCGCCATGGTAGTCCACTCTCTGGTTACATCCCGTTTAGACTACTGCAACGCTCTCTATGTGGGATTGCCTTTGAAGACGGCCCAGAAGCTCCAATTAGTCCAACGCTCGGCAGCCATGATACTAACTGGAGCGGAGCGCAGGGAGCATACAACTCCTCTGCTGCACCAGCTCCACTGGCTGCCGATCTGCTACCGGGCTCAATTCAAAGTGCTGGAGTTGGCCTTTAAAGCCCTAAACGGTTCTGGCCCAATTTACCTATCCGAACGTATCTCGGCCTATCAGCCCACCAGGACCCTAAGATCTTCTGGGGGGGTCCTGCTCTCTATCCCGCCTGCTTCACAGGTGCGGCTGGCGGGGACGAGAGACAGGGCCTTTTCTGTGGTGGCCCCGCGGCTATGGAACGCCCTCCCCATGGAGGTAAGATCAGCCCCCTCATTGATGGTATTCCGGAAAAGACTAAAAACCTGGATGTTCGAGCAGGCGTTCGGTCAACTCAGTGCAATAAGTGTAATGATTGAAGGACTGGCAATTTGGACGACGAAACTGGATCGCGATTTTAGTCAAGAGATGAATTGGATTGTTTATTGATATATGTATTGTGGATTGTGTTTTTATGTTTTTAAACTGTATACTGTTGTTTGTTATAAGTTGTTGTAAACTGCGTTGAGTCGCCGGCTAGGCTGAGAAACGGCGGTATACAAGTATAGCAAATAAATAAATAAATAAATAGATAATCAGAAATTGTGGATGTCGTCATTCAATAACATTTGGAGGTCCAAATTGAGTAAAAACCAAAGCCCACCAAGGATTCAACGGCCCTTTGAAGGCAAGCATAAAGTTAATGTGACCCTCAATGAAAATGAGTCTGACACCACTGATCTAGACAGCATTGTGGAAAGCTTCAAAGATGTGTCTGTGGGAGTGCAGAAAACCATTGAATGAGAGCTGACATGAAGAGAGGAATGACAAGAGACTCTGACCCATGACTCAGATGCAGTCTGCAGTTGTTTCCTATTTGGCGCGTGAGTTTTTTCTGTCACTGTCTCCAAGCAATGATTGAGATAGGAGGGTAACTTAGAAAACTCTTGAATAAACCCAAGTTCTTTCCGAAGAGCTGTACTTTTCACCTTGAGAAATGATTGGATTGGAATTAATCCTGGGTAAAATATGCCTAGTTAAGTGTTCCTTGACTATTTACATGTATATGATCCTGGCCATTTTTATTTTGATCCAAACATTCACTTGCTAGAATACAACCCTCAAGACTCTTTCCAAATTGGATTTTGTCCCTGCTGTCTGTTGTTGGCACCTTTGCGTAAGTGGCTTCCATAGTAAATAGTGGATTTCAGGGTTGTGAAATATGTGAGAGTCAAAGAGCTAAGAAATATTTTTAATTCTGCTGGCTGCCAGGTCACCCTGTAGAGAAAGTTTACCTATTAACAGAGTGGCACGAAATATCCAAAATCCTAGAACTTCTCTCATTGTTTTACCACTTGGTTCTGGATCCTGAAAGGAAATGTCCATATGTATGTTAAAGCAGTTTATAGAACATTCTTCTCTAACTTGGTGCTCTCCAGATGATTTGAATCACAACACCCATTATCCGTGACAGATGCTCAGATTGGATAGGACTGATAGAAGTATTTAAAACAATCTAGTGAGTGCTAGGCTACAGGGAAGGCTGATCAGGAATAAAATACTTACTTTGAACAGGTGCAAGTATTTATTGTATACCAAGGAACAGGGGGTAGCTCCTCAAAGATTATGATTGCAAAGACTATGCATGCATTACAGTGAATGTCAAAAAAGGAATTATTTTGATTTCCTCTGGGCGCTTCAAACATCTGGCTTTCAGTTGTAGAGCTTATTCTTCAAATTGTCTGGAAAAGTCCAACTATTAAACTGTGGGGGGGGGGGGGGTCTGGTTTTGGTAATTGGCAAGATTCGTCTGGGATGGTTGTCAAGATACGTTTTGTGACACCTTTTCTAAAACTACACAAACATGATCTAAGCAGTAGTACAGGTAGATAAGAACCTGCCTGTATTCTACTGCTTGTCTAATAGGACACATTCCTGGTAAATTTAATTATCCATGTAATTATCTTACCTATATTCAGGGAAAATGTGCTTGCAAGAATTACTCTATCTTGTTAATGCTGCTTTAGAATAATTATACCAGAAGGGATAGCAAATGTTGAGCGCATTTGTTTTTAAAAAATTATGAACAGTTAAGCCCTCATCACCATGGACCCATTTTCACAGTTTCACTTACCTGTGGCCAGGGTACCGTATATGGTCTTTAGGAATATTCTAGGTGCTTCAAGCAAATCTATGGTGTGCTTTCCTCAGAAGTTATAATAGAATTACCTTGGACAACAGACAGATTCCCATAGGAGATACCTCTCTACCACTTCCTAGATCTTAGGGTGACTCTGTGTTATGCTGGAACTGGAAAACAGGTAATTCAGTGTAGTTCAGCTCTTTCTGTGGTTTCAGATATGTGGTATGACTGAGAACATATTGGGGTCTGAATGTAGTTAAAACATTTTTACCTTATATCTAGAAAGGCTCCAAGAGCTGTTTATATATTCTTCCCAATAGCTAACCAAGTAATCCAGTGGATTCTCACAAACTTCATTGAACAACGTGTTTACTACCTTTGGATGTGCAATGGTCCATAATAAAAGCAAGGGAGTACATGAAACATCAAGAATCAAGTTGAGCGCTTGAAAGGATTTAGCTTTGGCTAAAATTGGACTGACTGCTTTATTAAAATATCTTCGTTGTCACACAGAGAATTAAGAAATGATATATAGAGCACATGAATGAATGGTTTATATCATTCCCAAGTGCTTCCAAAGCAGTTAGATAGCTCCAGGTGAGCAATACAAATGGCTCAAAGTTGCCTGAAAGGATGAATGCTCCTGTTTTGCTAGGCACTCCTTTAGATAGTCTATGATTATAAAACTTTTCATTCTTTGTGTTAAAGAAAATACATTTGTGTCCTTTCCCTGTCTACATAGCAGATACTGTAATGTAAATGATTTGTATGAATGAAAACATCGGGTAGAAGACATGAGAAACCGAGGGTGAAATTATTTCCTGCGTATTTGTCAGAATGCTAAACTGTCCAGAATTTCATCCTTAGTTTTATCAAATTTTGGAACTTTGAAGAAAGAAAGAATAACTGTTGAGATTTACTGCTCCTGTACTCTGTAAGAATATCCAGTCTTCTGCATTCAGGCGTGATCATCCAAGCATGACTGCGATGGCTTGATGGCCCTTAAGATAATAAATCGCTCTCTATATATAAATGTCAAAGTATATATGAGTTTTGTTTGTTGGTTTGTTTGATACACAAAGGCTCTTACATGGCTTGATGGATCTGGATCAAACCTGGCACACATACTTTCCATTACCCAACTTAAAGTATTTTCAGGGTTTCAAATACAAAATAAACCCCATTTGGGGGCAAGGGCCCCAAAAGGCAAACAATATTCTGTAAATGTAGCACTCAGATGCTGCCAGCAGAGGGGAGTATACTGACCTATAGATATGTATGTGAGCACTGCCTGGATGCAACCACAAAAGGACAATATATAGATAGAAAGAATTACTGGTAGACAAAATGGCATCTACACTCAGAGGTAAAAAAAATGTACAGCCCTGGAGGAACATCAACCCAATAAGTATGCTATTTAATAAAGGTTTATATTTTGAAAGGCATGTGTTTGTGCCTACATCTTGCTCGGAGATTTAGAAACTGTGATTTCCAAGAAAATGCCAGATGAAAGAAAACAAATGAAAGAGGGAAACTGCAATAGAAGAAAGAAAAGTGAAAGGAAGGGGGAAAGGAACAAACAAAGGAGGAGAAAGGAGGGAAAGGCAAGAGAAACAAAAGGGAAGAAATAAGACAAAGATGCTACATGAGGGAAAGCAAGGCAAGAAGGAAGGAAAAACAAAAGAGCAAGATATATGAGGGGAAAGGAGAAAGAAAAAAAAGAGCCACAAAGAAATGCATACCTGGGCAATACTGGGTATATAATTGATGTATAAAATAGGGCAGAATAAAAGGCTGGATCCCCCTCTCCTCAAAGTGTTGTAAAATATTTTTAAATGTTGCTTTTCAAGCAGCTTTCATACTTTCTTAATAGCTGAATGCTACTGTTATCTTGTCATTGAGGGTCTTGTCCAAGGACTTTCTTTCTCGCCAGGCTGATTTAGAATGGGACAGCCATCTGGGTTCCGGGAAAATGAAACTAAAGCTAGTTGAATTCCTGGTGAGGCAAGTGAGTGTATGCTGCAAGCATGAAGAGCAGATGAACAGTTTTAAACTCTTCACAATGTGACCTTAAAGGCACCTTCGCCCACCAAAGATGTAGGCTTGAGCCTTGAGGACCAGCTCTGAGTTGTTGCTGTTCTGCAGTGGGTGGGTGTGTAAGTGGAATGCAGAGAAAAACCACACACTTTGGCACTCTTGAATTTTTTAACACTACCCACAGCGGATGGGTCTTAGTTGTCCATATTAAACACCAGGGGGCACAAATGTACAGATAAATATTTTCCCACATGCCACAATAAATGCATTGTGTGCCATTTGGCCTGCATTTTACAACTGCGTATTGGAGGAGACACAAAGATAATCTGTTGACAGCCCCTTCCTACAAAACCAGTCTTTTCTGCCTAACTTCTCCCCCTTGCAAAAATCCATCCTACCTAACACATTTAACTTTTTGTCACCCAGCTCATGGAATGCCACATGGAGAGAGCAGGAGCTGCCCTTTGCTGTTTGTAAGTCTCTGGCCTCAGGCATAAACTATATTTGCATTTTTGCTTCTCAGTTTAAGTAGAGAAAATGTGTGCAGGCATCAAGCACAGTGGTCTTTGGGGTTTTAGTTTCCTAGAAACCTTTTCCAAATGGACCTCTCTCCAGTGGAACTTCTCCGAGAACCTA
Organism: Anolis sagrei; assembly: GCF_037176765.1. Classification (NCBI taxonomy): domain Eukaryota; kingdom Metazoa; phylum Chordata; class Lepidosauria; order Squamata; family Anolidae; genus Anolis; species Anolis sagrei. The sequence continues at coordinate 45,039,658 of NC_090026.1, read as the reverse complement.
TTGCAGAATCCCAGCTCATTGGCAACCACTCTGGATTACAGTATTAGCCAGGCCTGTTCCATGTGAACTAAAACTGAAATATACATAGAACATACCTAGCAGTTCCTCTCATCTGCATTTACCAGGGGAAGACCATTATTTAAAAGTTGTTCCCAGGAATTTGTCCACTGTTAGTGAGTTTCACATTCCCATCTGTGGTGCAAGTTTAATTTAAAAAAACACACACACACCAAAACCAAGTGTATTCTGCAAGTTCTGTAATGTATCCCCAATAAGCATATTGGAATAGTTTGCATATTGTGCTCTATTTAATCTACTTGATTTGTCAAGACAAAGGGCAAAATATGTGGTAGAAATTACTCACTGACTTGTGTTTTCACCGGGAGGGGAATATTTTGGAAGGAAGTTTATATAATATTCCTTGTTTAACGAGAAATTTCAAAATGGTTGCTAACCACTAATCTTTAATTAGCTCTTCAAATTAATCTTGAAATATTAACTGTGGCTGTCGGCCACTTACTTGTTTCCCCATTTTCCAAGGCCATAAACTTCGTGTCCAGTTTTTACTGCAAAGACTGGTAGTTTGACTTTTAAAACCAAAGCTCATGTAATCTGATTTTTACCAAGAGTCTTCAAAGTCACATACATGTAATGGGAACCCATTCCTGCTTGCAAGCTGATTTTTTCCTTACCAACTTTGCTCTGATTGTGCATAGCAAGTCTTTGTTTTTGAAATGATTTGTTGGCTTTTCATTTTTATATTTGCTGTTTCTTCTTGTCAGGGGGAGGCAGTTGAGTTTTATTTCTGCATAAATGTTAGTTCCATGGCAGCTTAGTGGTATGTGGCACTCAAGAAGTACATATTTCAGCATCCTCTCTAGCAAAGTTATGCAGTGTTAAGGAGGCAAGTAGTGATGGGAGGCTTGTTTTTTAAAAATCCTTGTGTTAGCTGTGTCCTTACACCCCCAGGGTTAACCAGTGAGGGACGCCAACTCCTTACCCAACAAAGAGATCCATTCAGAGAGTTGGATTGTATTTTTAGCCAAGCAGATTCTTTCTCTAGCATCAAAAGTAGCAAGTGGGGAATGCAGCCTACATCAGTGTGGGTCTTGCAGAATGACCTCATTCAGGCTGTGGCATCTGTTTGGAGTAGAAACAATCATTCATGATATCAGGAGATCAAGGATTCTTTCCCCCTTGTTGTGGCAGTCCAAGGCCTTAGTAAACAAGTGCAGGGCACATTTTAATCAAGCATTAATTTTCTGTATATGTTCACCACATTGATGAAACATGGTAGGTGTCAGTAGCTCCAAGTTGTGGCATTTGACCTAGTGGTCCCTGTGTTGTCATTGTATACATATCCTTCAGAAATAACCAATAAATTGTGTGTGTAGGAGGGTTTCCCTTACAAAACACAATTGGAACAAAATTTGATGGGGTTTTTCTTACCGTTCCCAGGAAAAAGACTACCAAGGTGCTAAAAGAGCAGTCAACCTAAATATCTCTCTAACACTCATCCACCTTTTTTAAGAAGCCTAAAGGTACTTGGGAATTTATGAAGCATATTAAAATCAGGTCATCAGTAAAGACAGAAGGAAAATCCTGAAATCTAATTCATACCATTCCTTACACTGTCTATAATCACAAGGCAGTTCTAGCATAGTGGCCAAAATATTATTATTATTATTATTATTATTATTAACTTTATTTGTACCCCGCTGGCATCTCCAGAAGGACTCAATGCAGTTTACACAGGCCAAGGGCTCAATAAAAACATAGCATCACAAAATACACAACTTAAAGCAAATCAAAGCAATTAAAACAATATCAACAACAAAACAATAAAACAATACACCAAAAACACAAGAAAACAGGGCCGGGCCAATGTAATGGGTACAGGTTAAAAGTGCTGATGTGACAGGTAGTATATCGGATTTTAGGGTAAGTGCAGTGTGCAGGCAATCTTAAACTCTAATAAAGTGCTTCTGAGACATGTTACTGGACTTTTCCTATTCTGGAAAGGCATATCGGAACAGCCAGGTCTTCAAGTTCTTCTTAAAGACTGCCAAGGTAGGGGCCTGCCTGATATCTTTAGGGAGGGAGTTCCAGAGTCGGGGGCTACCACAGAAAAGGCCCTGTCTCGCATCCCCACCAGACGCGCCTGCGACGCAGGTGGGATCGCGAGCAGGGCCTCTCCGGATGAACGAAGAGAATGTGTGGGTTCATAAACGGAGATGCAGTCACGCAGGTAGGATGGTCCCAAACCGTTTACGGCTTTGCAGGTAAGCACCTGCACCTTAAATTGGGCTCGGAAAATAAACGGCAGCCAATGGAGCTCCTTAAACAGGAGGGTTGACCTCTCTCTGTAGAGTGCACCAGTTAACATCCTGGCCGCCGCCCGTTGGACCAGTTGAAATTTCCGAGCCATTTTCAAGGGCAGCCTCACGTAGAGCGCATTACAGTAGTCCAATCTAGAGGTGTCAAAGGCATGGACCACCCCTACCAGACCAGCCTTTACGGTCTCAATTGTGCAAAAGCCCTCCCGGATACTGCCGACACCTGAGCCTCAAGCGTCAGTGATGAATCCAAGAGGACTCCCAAACTGCGGACCTGTGACTTCAGGGGGAGTGTAACCCCGTCCAACACAGGTTGCCACCCTATACCCCGATCCAGTTTACGATCGACCAGGAGGACCTCTGTCTTGTCGGGATTGTATGAGGTATCATTGTACGCTGGAACTTTAATAGTGGCAACTATTTATTTGCATATAATGCAAACGTGATACATGCCACCAAGTTTTACAGTCCTTCAATATAGTTGACAGAATTGTGTACAACCTGTTTCCAACAATGTGGAAGTCGTAGGACACCTGTTGCAGCGCCTGTTCTGTTGATAGTTCGAATGGAGCAATCTACTGCCACAATAATCTCTGAACAGTCCTGAAGCAAATGCATTTACTATGTATCCTCTTCTTCCTCTCCTTTTTCATGCATGTAAAGAGAAAGATTGAAGCCCTTAACTTCTAGTTAAATATGGCAAATGTTTAGTCAAAGTTTAGAAAGCTTGGTGAAGTTTACAGTGTATTTAGTGAAAGCTAACCAGGATCAAGCATAATTTGAGATCCTGGCTTGTCCTAAAACCATTGTTTTAACGTATCTTTTCCCATGGTTGTTTCATGAAACTGTAGAAATGTTAAAATTTCTGAAAACTTTGACTCCATGAGAAAATGTTCTTTTCCCAGTAGTATTCAAAAAATGAAGATTTTGCAGAAAATTAGATAAATATAATACTAAATTGGAAACATTTTAGCTGTTTTGAGAACATAACCACATTGCATGTAGCTTGGTTTACCATGTTTGGCATAGTGAAAGGTATTGTTTATTCACAATATAGTTACAAATCAATCTTTTTTAAATGATCTTTATTACAAATGGAGGTATGAGTTTCATAACTGTAAGAAACACCTGAAATATGAGGAATCTCTTTGTTTATGCGCGTTTTAGAACCAGACAACCCCTCCTCCATAAAAACAGACAAAAAACCAACAACATTGATAAAACCAATAATTATTTTGACTTCATGGTGTAGTGGTTTGAATATGGGACTACGTCTCTGTAGACCAGGACTTGATTCCCCACTTAGCAATGTAAAACCCCCAAAGGACTTTGAGCAAGTCCTACACTCTTGGCCTCAGAAGAAAGCAAGAACATACCCCCTTCTAAACAAATCTTAACAAGTAAACCCCTAAAGTCAGAAATGACTTCAAGGCACACAACAACAGCAACAAGTCCTCTGTAGTTTCAAATGGCTGCAATGCACTCTTTTCTACAAAAAGAACTAAGAAAAAGAAAAAGGATGCCATGAATTATAGTAATCTGATACTGTATGTAATGTTACTTTTTTTCTTTTTTGCATCTGGCCTTACCAAATACGGAATGGACTATGGATATGGCTTTTAATCTGTTTTATTGATGTTGTGAAATATATTTTATTGGTCTTTTATTGTGATTTACTTTTTTACGATTGAATCTTTTATACTATTTATATTTTTAATTTATTGTTTATTTTTCTGGCATTGAATGCTTGCCTTTTATGTTGTAAGCCGTCCTGAGTCCTCATGGGAAGATGCGGTGGGATATAAATAAAATTTGTTTGTTTGTTTGATTGCATAGCTTTTGGAAATGATTTTGGATCAGTAAATATCTTATTTTTTTTCAAGAAAAAAACGTATTGGAATGAAACAGAAAAAGAATGGCCCTCCCTAATTTTTTCATTTCTTTCCTCTTCCCAGCCTTCACATGGCTAGTGAAGATGCCCTCCTGGCAAACCAAGTATATTTATTGTTTATTTTTCTGGCATTGAATGCTTGCCTTTTATGTCGTGTAAGCCGCCCTGAGTCCTCATGGGAAGATGGAGTGGGATATAAATAAAGATTGTTTGTTTGATTGATTGATTTCATAGCTTTTGGAAATGATTTTGGATCAGCAAGTATCTTACTTTTTTCAAGAAAAAAACCGTATTGGAAAGAAACAGGAAAAAAATTGCCCTCCCTAATTTTTTCATTTCCCCCCCTCCCAAGCCTTCACATGGCTAGCGAAGATGCCCTCCTGGCATACCAAACTTACTTATTTTTTTTTCTGGCATTGAATGCTTGCCTTTTATGTCGTAAGCCGCCTTGAGTCCTCATGGGAAGATGGGGCAGGATATAAATAAAGTTTGTTTGTTTGTTTGATTGATTGCATAGCTTTTGAAAATTATTTTGGATCAGTAAGTATCTTTTTTTTTCAAGAAAAAAACTGTATTGGAAGAAACAGAAGAAAAAAAAAACAATGGCCCTCCCTAATTTTCTCATTGCCTCCCTCTCCCAAGCCTTCGCATGGCTAGCGAAGATGGCCTCCTGGCATACCAAGCTTCCTCGTTCAATCTGAATTAGGCCGCTGCAAACTTTCATTACCATGCTCCTGCTCATGATTTTAAAATTGGGAGAAGCACTAGAATTTTTTGGCTTATTGAACATGTATAACTTTTTGTGTTTGCCTATTGTCGGCTTTCTGAACTGCATGTGCCATTCCTTCTTTAAGCCATTAAGCCATGCCTAAGCAGAGGACAAATCAGGACTTTTGTTAGCTTTCAACCAAGCTTGACTGTCTGCAGTAAATGTGAGCTGCTACCCCTTTGAACCCGATTTGAAAAATGAAATGTCCTTGGCTTCTGTTTTGTTTGCATGCTGATGGGCTGCACCATTCTAGGCAGAGCAGGCTGGAGCAGGGAGGCCAGAGAGAGTGGTTAGTATTGGAGCCAGAATGAGGTTAAAACTATGTTAACACACCACAATACAACCCTCTATTGTTTGGGAGTTTTGTTCTCTCTTCCCCTAACATAGCTTTTATTGTGTACTTCAGAAGGCCTTTTGCTTGGGTCATGCCAGTGATAGTGAGGAGGTGGGTTTCTGCTGATGATACCAAACTTAGGAATTCAGAGCTGGCTTTTTGGTCCTTTCTTATAGCTAGTACTCTAAAGTTACAAAGGTTTTCAGAAACTACATTTCCATCTTCCCCATAGCAGCCTTTTATGGAAAGATGCTCATATTTTGAATTTCTCCTTTTTGTTCAGTTTCAAGTTACATCTCGCAGCTAATCTGGAATTGCTAAATTCCCATCTTGAAGCAGTGTGATAATGCCCTCTTAATGTATCTGTCTCCTCCAGTTGTACCGGTATACGGAAAGTTCAATGACTCAGCAGGGTACAAATTCTATTGATAGCCCTCTATGCATATAAACAGATGGCAAACTGTATAGCTCTTGTGAGAGAGAATCACTGTTCTTTGTGCCTCCACGTTTTTAAAATAATCTTTAAAGGGCACATTTGTTTTTATTTTAATATACCATTTGTATTAAATATCACATTATTTTAAAATGCTTTAAAATGACATTTTACTTCAGTTCAAGCATAATGAATTGTAAAATATCAACATCTCTTAAAATTAATTTCAAAACCACCTGTTAGCAATTAAAGCCCGATTATATATGTAAAAGAATGAACTGAAGCAACAATAACAAAATCTGGCTTTGGGGGGATTAATCTTTAAACAACTACTTACAGTATTTGTAAGTGACACACTAGTTCATTATATTGTATTGAATACAGTACAGATGATGTATGAAGAGGGGAATCCTTCAAGTACATTGAGCATGTCTCATCTGTCAACAAGAAAGAATGCAGAGCCCCAACAATGGGAATACCCTCCCCAGAAGAGAACAACTGGTACCAACAATGTAGTTGTTTTAGTACCAGCTCAAAACCTTTTTTGTTTACTCAAACATCTTAATTTGATGATTTTATTTTATTGTATTTACTACTGTTTGTATATGTGTCTGGAACAAGTATTTTGGTTAATTGTAGTTGTAAACTACCAAACTGGCATTCAAGGATAAGGGGCAATTTTAAAAGTATTTATTATATAAACATATAATTAGATGAATCAATTGAAGGTCATAGATATTTATACTTCTTTCTTCACATTACACTAGGTACCTGTCAGCCATTTCTAGGTGTTTAGGTCAGACTCCTATGCCATGTTTTTTTGGGTGTAAGACCCAAATCTAGTAGGTTTTAATGTGATCAGCTGTGTATAGAATCATAGAGTTGCATTTTGAATAGACTCTTTCTTAGCATCCATGGCAATGGAGAGAGTCAAACAGATCTTTAATATTGCAGTTCTCTCTTTGCTCTCTCTCTCTCTGATCTATATAAATAAAAATGTAATGTTCATTTGTGGTATTAACATCACTCAAAAACCACTGGCTGAATTGACACCAAATTTGGACACAATACACCTATCAGGCGAACAAGTGACCATCACTCATAAAAACACTGAAAAACACAACAGAAGAGACTTTAAAAGCCAAAAAACAAAAAATACATTACAACACATGCGCAAAATCACATATAGACGCATATATACACACGCAAACACATATACACAGACTGGGCTGCAGCAATGTGTGGCAGAGGATGGCTAGTTACATATAAATTGTAAAGTGTGGTCATTTCATGTTTACACTGGTTTGCAGAATACATGGAGAACAAAAAAACCTAATTCAGATCACTAATTATTTTGGCCTTTCTTCCTGGTTACCTAAATCATCTTGATTTTCACTGAATCCACCCTGTTCTCCAGTGCTTCTTGTGTGACCTTGTAATGTGCTCCTTTTTAATTTATTTTTAAAAAGAAAATTAGGACAGCTATTAATACATTGTCTTTCATGGTAACTGCATATACTCAAAATAACATTAGTAACACTTTCATTCCACACAGTGGTTAACTGAACCAAATTTAGGTTTATATAACCCAGTGTTTACAGCCTCTTTTTGGAAATCTATCCTAATAAAAAAGGTTTTTAAAAAAACAATGTGTATGCAAACCAGTAGCAAAATGCTCAGCATCACCAGAAAAACGCACTTCTGTACTTCAAAGTTGGAAGTGAGTCTATCTCAGGTACCATTGATTTGTGAAAAGGTGTGTTTACCTTTCTCCTTTCTCCCCAGTAGATATATTTTCTAGCAACTTCTTTAGGTACACAATTTGCTCATAACTCAGCAAAAAGATGTTGCTCTTTGGAGAGAGAAAAATTCATCATTAAGAGATACGTGTTACATAGTCCTGCAAAGAGTAGTTCTAGGTAGGGTTCTTGCTTCTGGAAGGGCTCTCATTCTTCAGCTACATGGCTTGATGATGATTTTTATCCTACTAGATATTCTTGTCTTTTCCTGGTGGATATTCTTGTCTTTTCTAGGTTGTGATGTCTTGTTTCATTTCAGAGAAGCAGAGGCCTACAAGGAACAAGGGAATGTCTTTTATGCCAAGAAGGACTACAATGAAGCATTCAACTATTATACAAAAGCCATAGGTGAGGATTAAAGGGGAAAGAGAGGTGGTTTTTTGGCCTGCTTGATTTGCTTGTCTGAAAACTGGAATGATCCATTTGTAGTTCATTTTTATTGTGATTCTATTAACTTTGTTGACTGCAAACCATTTCTTTCCCTTGAGGATAGGCAGTCCCTATACAGCAAGAGGTTTTCACAGTCCGCTGTAGCATAGTGAGTGCAAGGTTCTGTAATATGTGTAATTGGGGTTCACTTGTTCCTCAGGTTACACTTTGACCATCAAGAGTAAGGCCATTGCATTGAGAGAAAGTAATCTGCTGTCAAATATCTAGAAATGTCATTGTGTGTGTGTGTGTGTATAGGTTGCATGTTGCACATAAAGATGCATTAATTATTTTGTATATAATGAAAAAATGTTTTTGTTTTCTGTTGCAGTTTTCTGCTGTAAAAACTATATTTTAAAAAATGTCTAGAAATATCATCTGTAGAAAAGGTTCTGAGAATCTCAGTTATGCAGAATAGAACTCAAATGACTAACCATCATTTCTAGAGAATTTTTTGATTAAATACATAAGTCATTTATGTACACAATACATAATACATGCGGGAAAAGGAGACCTCGAATTCGGCCTAATTCGGACCGCTTATCTATATTAACAACCCCCAACCGGTCTCCTAAGGTAAATTGGTGTAACCAGGTGAGCGGGCCCTCTGGTTTGAAGGTGGTGTTGTTGAACGCCAGATCTGTCAACGGTAAGACGACCTGGATCCAGGATTTAATCCTGGAGGAGCGGGCAGATCTGGCGTGCATTACGGAGACCTGGCTGGATGAAGCTGGGGGCGTAAACCTCTCCCAGCTTTGTCCTCCAGGCTTCTCCGTGCAACACCAACCAAGAGCCGGAGGACGGGGAGGCGGGGTCGCAGTGGTCTATAGAGATTCCATCCATCTGACCAGGAGTCCCATCCCGCAGACCACAAATTTCGAATGCGTCCACCTGAGGGTGGGTGACCGGGACAGAATAGGGATTCTTGTAGTGTACCGTCCACCTCGCTGCACTACAGTCTCCCTACCTGAGCTAGCGGGGGTGGTCTCGAGCCTGGTGGTGGAGTCCCAACGGCTCCTTGTGCTGGGGGACTTCAACATCCATGCCGAGGCGACCCTCACAGGAGCGGCTCAGGACTTCATGTCTGCCATGGCAACCATGGGGCTGTCCCAACAAATAACTGGCCCCACCCACTGTGCTGGACATACATTGGACTTGGTTTTCTGTCAGGGATGGGAGCAAGGTGGCGGTGTGGAGGAGTTGTCCATCTCTCCGTTGCCATGGACCGACCACTTCCTGATCAGATTTAGGCTCACTGCGCCCCCTAACCTCCGCAAAGGTGGAGGACCCATTAAGATGGTCCGCCCCAGGAGGCTTATGGATCCGAACGGATTCCTGACGGCTCTTGGGGATTTTCCCGCCACCTCGGTAGGTGACCATGTCGAGGCCTTGGTCACTCTCTGGAATGGGGAGATGACCAGGGCAATGGACAGGATCGCTCCGGAACGTCCCCTCTCAAGTAACCGAGCTAAACCAGCTCCTTGGTTCACTGGGGAGCTGGCAGCGATGAAGCGAAGGAAGAGGGAACTAGAGAGCGTGTGGTGCTCGGACCCAAGCGAGCCAAATCGAGCACGGTTTGTGTCCTTTTTAAGGGCATATGCCGCGGCAATAAAAGCCGCAAAGAAAACTTTCTTTGCGGCTACTATTGCGTCTGCAAAAAACCGTCCGGCGGAGTTGTTTCGGATTGTCAGAGGTCTTTTAACTCCCCCTACTTCAGGTGGGAGCCCTGACAACTCGGACACGCGCTGTGAAGCATTTGCTCGGTTCTTTGCAGACAAAGTCGCTTTGATCCGTTCTGGGCTGGACGCCACATTAAATGCAGTCTCTGTGGATGTGACACAAGCACCTGCTTGTCCTATTTTGATGGATTCTTTTCAGTTTGTGAAACCCGAGGATGTGGACAAGATACTTGGAGGAATGAGGCCTACCACGTCCATCCTAGACCCCTGCCCATCCTGGCTTCTGAAAGAGGCCAGAGGGGGATTGGCTGAGTGGGTAACGGTGGTGGTTAATGCCTCCCTTCGGGAAGGCACGATTCCAGCGAGCCTAAAACAGGCTATTATAAAGCCGCTGTTGAAGAAACCATCACTAGACTCCACTAAATTTGACAACTTTCGGCCTGTTTCCAATCTTCCCTTCTTGGGCAAAGTCATGGAAAGCGTGGTGGCCTCACAACTCCAGGTATTCTTGAGAGACACGGATTATCTGGATCCGGCACAGTCTGGCTTCAGACCGGGACATGGTACCGAGACGGTCTTGGTCGCCTTAGTGGATGATCTCCGCCGGGAGCTAGACAGGGGGAGTGTGTCCCTGTTGGTGCTTCTGGACCTCTCAGCAGCCTTCGATACTGTCGACCACGGTATTCTTCTGGGACGCCTTGCAGAGATGGGCCTTGGGGGCACCGCTTTGCGGTGGCTCCAGTCATTTCTGGAGGGTCGTACCCAGAAGGTGTTATTGGGGGACTCCTGTTCAACGCCACAGCCTTTGACCTGTGGTGTTCCTCAGGGCTCCATACTGTCCCCCATGCTGTTTAACATCTACATGAAGCCGCTGGGTGAGATCATCCGGAGTTTCGGGGTGCGGTGTCACCTGTACGCAGATGACGTCCAACTCTGTCACTCCTTCCCACCTGCTACTAAGGAGGCTGTCGAAGTCCTGAACCGGTGCCTGGCCGCTGTGACGGTCTGGATGAGGGCGAACAAACTGAAATTAAATCCAGACAAGACAGAGGTACTCCTGGTCAGTCGCAAGGCCGAACAGGGTATAGGGTTACAGCCTGTGCTGGACGGGGTCGCACTCCCCTTGAAGGCGCAGGTTCGCAGCTTGGGTGTGACCCTGGACTCATCGCTGAGCCTGGATCCCCAGGTTTCAGCGGTGACCAGGGGAGCATTTGCACAGCTTCGGCTCGTGCGCCAGCTGCGCCCGTATCTTGGGAAGTCTGACTTGGCCACGGTGGTACACGCTTTGGTCACATCCCGCCTCGACTACTGCAACGCTCTCTACATGGGGCTGCCCTTGAAGACGGCCCGGAAGCTCCAGCTAGTCCAGCGCGCGGCAGCCATGTTGTTAACCGGAGCGGGACGCAGGGAGCGCACAACGCCCTTGCTGTCCCAGCTCCACTGGCTGCCGATTAGCTACCGGGCCCAATTCAAGGTGCTGGTATTAACCTACAAAGCCCTAAACGGTTCCGGCCCAAAATACCTTGAGTACCGCATCTCGGCCTACGAGCCCACGAGGACCTTGAGATCATCTGGGGAGGCCCTTCTCTTGGTCCCGCCTGCCTCACAGGCACGCTTGGCGGGGACTAGAGAGCGGGCCTTCTCGGTGGTGGCCCCCCGGCTGTGGAACTCCCTCCCTGCTGAAATTAGACAGGCGCCTTCCCTCTTGGCCTTCCGCAAGGGCCTGAAAACCTGGCTCTTCGGAAAGGCCTTCAATTAAGTGCTATGTTTTGGAATGACCACCGGAATGGACTATGACTACGAGATGGATTATGACCCAAACAAGACGAAGCGGATTTTTAGTTTAATTAGCTGTGTGTTAGTAAGATGTGTGTTATGGCCCTGAATTTACTGTAACTGTTGTCTTTATGTTCTATGTTCTGTACACTGCCACGAGTCGCCTTCGGGCTGAGAGTGGCGGTTAACAAGTGCAAATAATAAATAAATAAATAAATAATAATAATAATAAGTCCTGTTTGCTGAAGAGCCAGAGTTTACTGTTGTATTCAGTTTTGCTCCATAGATTTCCTATTTCCTTGTCCCATTTCCTTACTCCTTGTTTATATTCCTAAAGTGGATGCATGGGCGTATGTGCAGAAACACACGTTCTTTGATAATTAAAAGTTCAGAACCTTGTTGAGTGAGATCAGCTACTCAGTGTTTTTGCATTTGTCTTACTGAAAATTTTAAACTTTGAAGATTTGGAATGAAGGAATGTGGAGGATGTCCATTGTGTTTCTGTACTAACTAACATCCCTTTCTATTCTATAGATGCGTGTCCCAGCAATGCGAGTTACTATGGAAACCGAGCTGCCACTCTCATGATGTTAGGCAGATACCGGGAGGCTCTTGGAGATGCCCAGCATTCTGTCAGAATGGATGATACCTTTGTGAGGGTATGTGATCATAGATATGCTTTTGTGCTGGTACTCATTGTCATTTGCATCTTACACCACCTAGGCTTTGCCTCTTCCCCCTGTCATTGCAGGGACATCTACGGGAAGGAAAGTGCCACCTATCTTTAGGGAATGCCATGGCTGCCAGCCGCTGCTTCCAAAGAGTTCTAGAACTTGATCATAAAAATACACAGGCCCAGCAAGAGGTAAGTCTTTTTACGTTTGCCAAAAGAGTGATAGCTATATCTCCCTTTTGCCTAAGTGTGAAGTTCACCTTTACATTTCAATTGAAATCTATAGGTTGATCATTTTAGTTGTTCAGGTTCACATACAGTGTAACACATAATGAGCTTTTTCTCATGCTGTTGCCATGTCAAGTGTAGTGATTCTTACCTCGTAGGACGAAGTAGGAGCCTGAGATATCTGTAGGCAGGCCTCCATTTTGGGAGTGTAAGCATAGGAAGCAGACATCTTGGGAGTGTAAGAGGATAAGAGGGGAGGAGCTGAAGCTCTCTCTGGATAGGTTAGGACAGTTGGGAGGAGTTAAGCACAGAGAGGAAAAAGTGGCAAGAGAGAAGAGAGGTAGATTTTTGGTGAGTTGAGATTTTTCTGTCAGAGAGCATTTGGGACAGGCGATTCTGCATTATTTGGCCATGATGGTCAAAGTAGATGCCTGGGTGCTTGTGTGGATTTTTACACAAGTGGGTTTGCTCTCTGGGTTAGGGTATATTAGCTTACAGAGGACTCTGTTTAGAGTGTAGCTAATTGCTCTAGGGACAACCTGGTTAGGTTAGTCTGTGGAACTCACTGCTACTGGATTTATTGTAGCGTGAGGAGTTTTACTCATAACTCAGCCAAGTAATCGGTTTGAAGTAACTATTAAGATTATTGTACCCCAGTAACCAATTAAGCTTCATTGTAGAAGATAGTTGTTTGTTCTTATCAATAAATCTGTTATCTATTTCACCTTTTTAAGAAGCCTCAGTAGTGTTTCCTTCCTGTAATAATCATTCTAGCAGTTTTAACATCATCACATCACAGTCATCTCAAAGAGCCAAAGGGAGACATGGTGGGCAGGAAAGAAGTTTACCTCAGGAAACCATTCTTTAATATTCCCAAATTACTTTGGGTGGTGGCAGCAACTCTACCAGAGTATACACGTTACCTCAACACACATCTAAACGCTCCGTGCCAAGAACCATCAGATTGGCAGTTGTGGGATTTGTATTCTGGAGTTATAATCATACACCCTGATATTTCATTATATCAAGCATGAGATTTAACGTGATCCATCTAGACTGCAGAACACATTTGCCTGGTGAAGATTTCATCTACTTTGCTTTTTGAGAACTTTATAGATTAAACATTTCACCTTTCTTTAAAAAAAACAACCAGTGTTCATTTCAATATAAGGTAAAAGAATGATCTCACCATGGATTCTTGTTTGGACCACTTCTCAACATAATGAATTTCAGCGTTAGTCAAGGTATGAGTTGAGAGTTAGTGAACATGTCATTCTTTACTTGTGGTTAAGGATGGGAATGAGCCACAGAATTCCGAGTTTCCTCCTTGCCATCTCTTCTTAGTCTGGTGTGAATTCCTACCAATACTCCCCCATCAGATTTAACCATGATGTGCTAGCATTAACCATAACCATAGTTAAATCTGGCCAAGGTTTCCTCTTAACTAGAGTTCAAAACCATGATTTGAACTTTATTGCAGTCCCTTTGTTCATAAAAATCCTGTTTAAGGAGAGGAGGGCTAAGGCGGAAATACACAACCTGTTATTCAGTTAATCAAACATATGAATGAAAGAAACTTCACCTTTAAATATTGACATTTTGAGGCAATTTATACCAGGAATGTAACTCAGGGCATTAACATCAGGTATCTATGATTCGCTATATAAAAAATATGTTTGTTATGACCACAGAAATCACTAGTGATCTTGTGTGCTAAACTGATATGGTGGAAACCAATGCTTTCTCATCTTCTCTTCCAGCTGAACAACTCCAGAACTGTCTTAGAGTATGAGAAAATAGCTGAAGCTGACTTTGATAAACGGGATTTCCGAAAGGTACATAAGAAACTGCCTAACACTGAACTATAAACTGGTAGTAACTTTATAAAATTCTTTCCATCTTTCTTACTATATCCATGCTTATTTTCAGCATACGTCTTGAATTCTATAGACAATTGTGAGAGGTACTATTAAGCTTCCTGGAGCAACTTTTAAACCAAGAACATACTAAGACTTTGTTATGATGAAAAGAAAGGAAAATAAATGAAGCTTTTCTATCATTAGTAATTTTGCTCAAAAAGAATCCCTGATAAACTCCAGAAAAACTTCCATTTAATAATCAAAGCTTAAATTATCATTGGTAGCTGAAATATATCTAAAAATATTTTCACTATTTGAGAAACTAAGTTTTTCCTGATTTTAATAATCAGTTCTAAAGCAATATTAAAAGACTCCTCCAGTTTCTTTTCCTAAGTGCAACCAGGTAATATTTCCAGGAATTTCGGGGGTCAGATGTCATCTGTACGCGGGTGTTCAACTCTGTCACTCCTTCCTACCTGCTACTAAGGAGGCTGTTCAGGTCCTGACCTAGTGTTGGACAGCTGTGATGGTCTGGATGGGGGGTAACAAATTGAAATTGAATCCAGATAAGACAGTCGTAAGGCCAAACAGGGCATAGGATTACAGCCTGTGTTGGATGGGGTTACACTCCCCCTGAAGACGCAGGTTCGCAGCTTGAGAGTGATCCTAGACTCAACCTGGAACCCCAGGTCTCAGCGATGGCTAGGGGAGCGTTTGTACAATTAAACTTGTGTGCTAGCTGTGCCTGTACCTTGGGAAGTCTGATTTGGCCACGGTAGTTCACGTTCTTGTTACATCCCATTTAGACTACTGCAATGCACTCTATGTGGGGTGGCGTCTGAAGACTGCCCAGAAGCTTCATCTAGTCCAACGAATAGCAGCCAGATTGCTCACTGGAGCGGGCTCCAAGGAGCATAACCCCCTGCTACGCCAGCTCCACTGGCTGCCAGGTTGCTTCCAAGCACAATTTAAAGTGCTGGCTTTAGCCTATAAAGCCCTAAACGGTTCCAGCCCAGTTTACCTGTCCCAAAGTATCACCCTCTACGAACCATCTAGGACCTTAAGATCATGCTCTCGATCCCACCTCCCTTGCAAGCACGACTGATGGGGACAATAGACATGGCCGCCTCAGTGGTGGCTCCTCGGCTGTGGAACTCCCTCCTAAATGATATCAGATCTGCCCCCTCCCTCCTAGTATTCCGAAGAAAACTTAAGACCTGGCTTTGGGATCAAGACTTCAAACAATAAATACAGCATTTGAACGTGATTGACTTATGCGACTGTCAATGGACTGATCCTGGATCATGATTTTAAACTGGCAATTTTAATATTTTTCTAAATTTTGGTGTATTTATAATTGTTTATTTGTCAGTTAGTGTTAATTGTTAGTACTATGTTCGGCATCTAATGGTTGCCTTCTGTAAGCTGCCCTGAGTCGTTCCCCCCGGGCGGGGTGTGTGTGTGTGAAAAGGACAGGGTATAAATGCTTGAAATGAAATAATAAATGATAAATTTATAATCTGTTATTGTGCCACATGTTGGAGAGCTATTTTCCATCTTGGACTAAGTTTTCAGAATTGCTTTGGGCAGGCAGGGAGGTGATTTCCTCAGAACCATTCCATGGATGACATGAGATTCAATCCTGATTTCCTCAGGCTTTATTGTCATGAAGTCTTTCTCATGGGATGAGTTGCATAGATTTTACTTCCCCACAGGACTATATGTTTTGCTACTGGATTTTTCACTCCCTTGAGTGACAGGCCTGCCAGATAGCTCTCGGTTTGTCCCTGTATGCCCCTAGCCACAGACAGAGCCCAGCAACCTTAGTAATAAGGCTTCTGTCCATCCCGGTGAATTCCTACTTCACCACTTTCGAACTGTTAAGAGCAGCTGGCTCATCAGGGACAATCTGAAGTTTGTCTTAAGGAAGAACCCTGCCTTGTCTGCATCTCGAGCCAGCTCTCCCCAGGCTTCTCCATCGCTTAGGCAGTGTCAAACGTGCCCTTTGTTTCTGGAGAAGAACCTCCTTCCCAAGGCCTCCATCAACTGGAGTGTCTCGGCGCTTCCCACAGCACCCAGCGGTGATGTCACCTATGGAAGGGGGAAGGGAGAGTTCCAGCTGAACCTCACCCCAAACAAAGGCTCCCTTCTTTTGCAGCTGTCCTAGCCCTAGAGCAGCAAAAGTGCCTGTAAAGTCACTCAACGGAGGCTTGGAGCTGGAGTTAGTCTTGTCATGGCAGCCACTGCTTCACTCTTCTCATTGTAATATTTTTTTTGAGTTTTTAGTGCTTCTAACCTGCTCTTCAGAGCAAGAATTCGGAAGGGTAGTGTCCTCCTGTTGCAGAAAATTGCCCTTTCCTTACCTCAGAAACCAGGAATATGGGAAGTCACAGGATGCATAATACCAGAGCAATTGTCTTGAGAATTTGGGCCCGATTCACATAGAAAGGCTTAATATTCTCGGTCAGAAGTTGACAAGTGTGATATTTTGATCACTCCCCATGGTTTGAGTTAACTAGAGCGGATAGCACAACTGTCAATTAGTAGAACTGATAAATATTGTAGGCCAAAAGCTATTGGAAGACTACAACTGCTCACCCATGTTCTAGAATCAGGGTTGCAAGTCTCTCAGCCTCACAGCAGGCACTGCACTGCTTCCTGTACAAAGCATCTGAGCTTCCTCATGCTCACTAGCTATTATCTTTCTCTCTCCTCCACCTTTTCTCTCACTGCCACCTCACCCACCCAGGTTGTCTTTTGCATGGATCGTGCTCTGGAATTTGCCCCTGCATGCCATCGATTCAAAATCCTCAAAGCAGAATGCTTAGCGTTGTTGGGTCGCTATCCTGAAGCGCAATCAGTTGCCAGGTAGGAATTGGGACAGCTAGAAAAGCAACTAGCTGGGGAAAAGTTTGTGTGCCATGTTCAATAATGTTGTTAACAATGAAGTATGTAAACAGGCTTTGTATCATAATATAGTGCTTTTCAGTGTGTTGGTCTGTGGACTAATGCTAGTTCTAGAGCCATTTGCTTCTGGTCCATTAGGAGTTTCCAGGAATAAAGCAACAACTGTAGTCAGTGGGTGCAAATTTATTTTTTTATTTATTTATTTACGACATTTATATGCCGCCCTTCCCACCCCAAAGGGGACTCAGAGCGGCTTACAAGGTATATATTACAGACAATATATTATATTATTAGCGTAGTACAATATCAGCATTAAACATTGCTATATTGCACCATACCACTAAATCGTAATATTATTAGTAATATTACATGTAATAAAATATATAATTATAATATCATATTATTATTAGTAGTAGTAGTAGTAGTAGTAGTAGTATTATATTGTATTACATTATAATATTAGAAATATTATATGGGTATATATCATATATTATATTATATTATATTATATTATATTATATTATATTATAATATAATAATAAATAAGCTACAAGTTCCTGGCACATGAGAGTGAGGAACCCTGCTGATCCATCATTTGAAAGATCTCTATCTTTATCACATTTTGTTATTTTCCTCCACTTAAAATCCCTTTATTTACATGTTTGAAATTCTTCTCTTTAAACAAGAATGTCAATTTATTTAGACATTTCATGTTTTAGTTACACATTTGTAATTTTATTCACACGTTATTATTCCTGCCTTATGAAATAATTTTAGTGCAAAAATAGGGATTTAAATATGAACAGACAAAAGGGATTATGGACAAAATGGGTTTGCAAATTTCAGAATTTGTCAAATGTACCTTTTCAAAGTTTTTTTTTCTTTTGCAATTAAAATTTCCTATTCTTGGAGCTTGACACTACAGAAGTGAAAAGCATAAAACAGTACAAACCATGATGCCCAAACGACTGGGTTGGAAATAACATCTTAAAAAATTGCATTTGGCACTTGGGAGAAGTGGTCCAAAAGAATATTGGGAAGAAAGGGACTACAGAAGGGTCAGAGAGGGAAACTCAGAGCCCTTGGAGTTTCTTTCCATGCTATGATTTTAACAATGGTCAGAAAAAAACATAGTGCTCATGTATAGAACCTATTTGCTATCATATACCCTTCGGGGTGAAAATATAAATGTTTTAAATAAATAAATAATAATATAAATTTGAAATAACCAGCCATATCTTCCACTACAGGCCTTTTGCCCCTCAGGAGTGTTTTGTGAATGTTGTGCGTTCTGTATGTGGGCAGTTCTTCCTTAGTCACTGTGGTTGTGTAATTCTGTCTTCTTCCTTCTGTCTTTAGTGACATCTTGAGAATAGATTCCACAAATGCTGATGCCCTCTATGTGCGAGGGCTTTGCCTTTACTACGAGGACTGCATTGAAAAGGCTGTGCAGTTCTTCGTCCAGGCTCTCAAAATGGCTCCTGACCATGATAAGGCCTGTCTCGCCTGCCGCGTAAGTATAAGAAGAATTGTAACTGAAGTTTTGCTTCTTTTCTAGAACAAATGCATTCTTTTTTTCCTGACCCACACAGGGAGGTACTTCAGTCCATCCGAATCAAAACCATGTGTATCATATGTAAGAAAAAAAATCTGTAACCAGGCACTTCAAATTTTGCTCCAAGAAAAAGCAATTGAGCAGTGTGTCTAAATTTTGCACATTGGGTACATTTTAAAATATATATTTTTATCCTGGATATTTTTTTTCTCCACTTTGATGTCTTTCATAATTTTTGATCAGTAGGCATGGAGCGGAGGGAGAATGGGCAAAGCGCTGCTTCTGCATCACCACATGTGCTGGCAGAATTGGTGGCTTTAGAACTGGAAAAAAAGATTAAAAGGGAGGAGGGAAGAAAAAGGAATAGTGTCACCTGGTAAGCTCCCTACCTTTTCCCCCCAAATGATGCAGGTTTCTTTACGCTATCTCTCCCGGGCTCCTTTAGCTGTTTCATGAATTGCCCCAGTTCCTAAGAACTTCAAATCCTGAAATGAATCTAAAGAATCCTGGGTCCAAGATGTGAAACTATGCAGGGTAACCAATGAAGGTTTCTTTAATTAGGTGACACTGGGTTTTTTTAACTGTTCAACTTCTCATCCTGTCTTTTGACTCACCTTCTCTTCCAGAACGCCAAAGCGCTGAAAGCAAAGAAAGACGATGGCAACAAGGCCTTCAAGGAAGGCAATTACAAGCTAGCTTTTGAACTTTATACAGAAGCCCTGGCAATAGACCCAAATAACAGGAAAACCAATGCCAAACTCTACTGCAATCGGGGAACGGTTAACTCAAAGGTAAACCTATTTACCAGAGGCATCTCTAAAGTCTTCAGTCATAGTTTTGCTGTAGAGAAACATTTTGCAAGGTATGGTGGGGAAAAGATTAGAGAATCTCACTCTCTCAGGATGTATGTTTTTGTAAGCCATGGGGATCTTGCTACAAGAGGTCTTTGAGTCCTGGAACTCCATGAAGCCTAGATGGGCCTCCAACCAGCCAAGATCTGGCAAAGTGGCTGGCCTGGCAGAACCCGTAACCTCAAATAATATTGTCGTCGTCATCACCATCTTTACTTGTATCCCGCTCCATCTTCCCAAGAGGACTCGGAGTGGCTCACAACAATATAATTATACAAATAATCTCTATAACAACACACATAAATACATCCAATTTAAATTAAATCAACAGTTAATAATGAGGCAAACAATATAAAAAGAAAGCAGCATTTTAAAATTACATAAAACATCATTCATTAAAAATCAGTCTGTTCAGATCTGCACCAGCATTGGTTCTAAAGTAGTAAAAGAAAAAAGGTGGATGTTTTGGGCTCTCCAGAACATCATAGCCCGCAACAGCCACTTTTCCTTTTTTTAAAAATGTTTTTTATTATTTTATCATAGTTCAATACATTTGTTATACCTTGTTTATTTTACAGCAGTTACATATTATTCAATGCAACCTACAATAGCTTAATTTTTGGCATCTAGTGTTATTTTTCTGCTTATACATATTATCTACCCCTCACCACTGTGCTCCCCTCCCAAACCACAGCTTTTACATATCCTCTGTCCAAAATTTCAATTCTTCTTGTGGAGGTAACTTTCCTTCTTTCATTTTTAATCCTTTTTCAATAAATTTTCTCCATACATCATCAAAATCACTTTGTTTCCATATACCTCTTTTAACTTTTAATATATTTATTTATAGATATTTTTATTTTATTTACTATATTTGTATACCACTCTTAGCTCTCGGGCAACTCAGAGAAATTCACAATAGCAAAATTCAATGCTTAAAACATCATAAAACAGTTAAAAACAATTAAAACAATAGCATTATAACAATAAATTAAACATCATATAACATCTCATATCGTCTCATAGTTAAAATCAAGATCCAGTCTCATCATCCAGTTGTTCCATATTCCTATATTTGTTACACTGCCTATTCATATACATGTCACCTTATCATTTACTGCCAATTTCCATACTTCCTTGTACCACTCCTCTATTTGTATATTTATTTCTCTTTTCCAGTTCCTTGCTATAAGCAGTCTTGCTATTGTCAATAAGTTTGTTATCGCATCTTTATCCTCTTTTTTCAATTGTTTATTATTATATAATGATAATAATATACAATAGCTATACTAGAACATCTTTCTATTTTAATGTTCATTATATCTTCTATTTCTCTAAATACTTTCCCCAAAAAATTATTTACATATTTACATTGCCACCACTATGTATATATGTTCCTGATTCTTGGCATCCTCTCCAGCAATTTTTTGAGTAGTTTTTATTTATATTTGCTATTCTTACTGGTTTAATTATCCTGACTAAAGCTGCTGGGAATTTCAGTCTAATAGTTCTCAAAGGCTGCATGCCTTCCACATTGATCGAAAGGAATACTGTGTGTAATTACGATATTGTAAACAGTTATGCCACTATCCAGTAATACAATTCCATCATGCACAAGAATGCCTAGTTATGGGCAATGTGTTTGGAAGGAATCCAGCAAAGTTTCCTGTTGCACAGCTTGCTGCACCGCCAGCTGCACAATGTTCCTCAGCTTAAAAACCACAAAAACAAATATACTACAATGTGCACAGCTGGCGAAAACAGTGGAATCCCCCTGGGCTCCTAGATGTAGCATTGGTGTTGCATTAAGTAACATGTTAGAATATGGCAGGTTTTTGGATCTACTAACATTATAGTCCTTGTGGCAGGCTTACAAGGTCAACTACTAATCTCATTCAGATGGGAAAGCAAGGCTAGAAGCAAAATTAATAACCTTGTAAACAGTAACAGATTCCTATCAGAAGACTATCAATCCTGAGTCTGGTGTTTGTTTGTTTTTCTTGATGGGTCCTCAAACTTTTAAAACAGAGGGCCAGGTCACAGTCCCTCAAACTGTTGGAGGGCCAGATTATAATTTGAAAAAAAAAATGAATTACTTCCTATGCACTTTAAAACAATACAATAATTAAAATGAAGAAGAATTTTAGCAAATATAAATTTATTAATATTTCAGTGGGAAGTGTGGGCCTGCTTTTGGCTGATGAGATAGGATTGTTGTTGTTGTGTGTTTTCAAGTCGTTACAGGCTTAGGTTGACCCTAAGCGAGGGCTGGGTAAATGACCTTGGAGAGCCGCATTCGGCCCCTGGGCCTTAGTTTGAGGACCCCTGCTAAATGATCACTTATATGCCATATGTCTTCAATTGTAATATGGCATAGATTGTAAGTTGCACCCTAATTTCAGTACCAACAACATTAGCAACAAAAAATTACCAATGATTCTGATACAGTGACTCCAAGAAGAAGATGGAGAGGGATGGGGCTACATGACTATTTTATCTGTGTTGCTGTTGAGGTCAGTTTTGGGAGGACTTTTCAATGTTTCTAATTTGATGAACCGCTATTTCCACCCACCCTCAAAAACTAGGACCAGAGAAAAATGATTTAAATTAAAAGAATAGTTTGTGCCACAGGAACAAAATGTGAAATGTGAGCTGCTCATCAATCATAAAAATACTCAATTAACCTTGTTTCTTAAGGAGGTTCTGTGTAACAGCTCTCTAGGACCTTAGAAAACCTTTTCAGTCCACTGAACTGAATGTGACATGGAGATAAGTCCTTTGCCTCTTGCATTCTCTATTGTGTGGTTTCATAAACGTCCGTGGAGAGGCTTGTTTTCCTCCAGGATTTGAAAGATGGTTAATACAGTTTTTGAAATGTCTGCCAGCAAGTAATACGTTTAATATGGAGTCCTGAAATTTTTGTATGGTGACTATTCCTTCAAAATGGTTTAGATAACATCTCAGAGGTTTTTGGATTTTTCTTCCAGGGCTGTACTGAAATTCTGTGGATTTTTAATGGTTCATTTCAGTTCTGTTCTCATCCTTATTAATCCCATACTTGTTTGGGAAAGGTGGCATTTCTACCCATCCAGTAAAACTATACCTTCTGTTCACACTCTCCCTAGTTATTCATTCTTGCTTTTAAGAAAGTCGTGTGTGCCCTGTGTTGGAATAGCCAGAAAAAAAACAGCCTTTAAGCAATAAGGTGGCCTTTGGATAAAGTGGTTGGCTTGATTGGACTGCAAAAGAGAAGTAACAAATGAGGTCTTAGGAATTTATGAATAAAATAAATATTCATTATCTAACCTTATTGCTTGCCTTTTAGCTTCGGAAGCTGGACGAAGCAATAGAAGACTGTACAAGTGCCATCAGACTGGACGACACATACATTAAAGCTTATCTGAGGCGAGCACAATGGTGAGTGTACACATATTAGATATTGAGTAAAGCACTGTAGCTCAGTGATGAGAAAGGTATTTAATTTAGATTGGTTTGATGTATTATATTAAAATAGTTGAAAGGATTAGAAGTGTCCAAAGCTCAGCTGCTTTATTTCCCCATTTTGTCACTTCAGTAAACATTTGCTGTATTGCTTCTAAGCTTACCTAGTTTGATTGTTTTTATCCTTCCTCTCCCACCAAGATACTCAACGAGAGAGATATCTTTGTTGTTATAGGGTTTCTTTGGTCCTTCCAGTTTTATCCTTATTTAGTTCAGTGGTTTCCAACTTGTGGTCCACAAGAACTAAAATATGGCCCGCGAAGCAAAGCTCTTGTTAAATACAACTCCCAAGATTCCATTGCATTGAGCAAAGCCAACAGCAGCTCCACGCCAGGAAAGGTGGGAAGGGGAAAGAGCAGGAAGGGGGAGCAGAAAAAAAAGGAGAAAGAGGAGCCCTTTGCGCAGTCTGCCTCTTTCCTGCCTGAACTCAAGGCACGCCTCCTCCACAAAATGCCAGAGATTGAAAAGGCAGGCCTGAGGGAGCCTGGTTGAGGTGCAGCCTTCTTCCCTCCCTTCCTACTTTCTTTCCTTCCTACCTTTCCTCCTTCTTTTCTTCCTACCCTCCCTCCCTTCCTTCCCTCCCTCTCTCCCTCCAGTCCTTCTTGCTTCCTTCTCTTCTTCCTTCCTCCCTCCCTCCCTCCCTCCCTTCCTGGAAAACCCTACCCTCCCATTTCCTCCCCTTCTTCCTTGCTTTTCTCCTTCTTTTCGTCTTTCCTTCCTCCTTCCCTCCCTCTTTCTCTTCCTCCTTTCATTCCCTTGGTACCAATCCTTCCTCTTCCTTCCTTCCTTGCTCCCTCCCTGCTTCCCCCCTCTTGCTTCCCTCCTTCCTTCTTTGCTCCTTCCCTTATTTCCTTCCTTCCTTGTTTCCTTCCTCCTCACTTTCTTTCTCTCCCCCCCCTCCCTCCCTCTCTCGGTTCTATCTCTCCCTCCCTCCCCCCTTCATTCCTTCCCTCCTTGCTTCCCACCTTCCTTCTTTTCTTCCTTCCTCCCTTGCTCCGTTCCTTTCCTTCCTCATTTCCTTCCTTCCTCTCTCTCTCTCTTTCTCTCTTCCTTCTGCCCTCCCTCAGTCCAATCCCTTCCTCCCTTTCTTCCTTGTCTCCCTCCCTGCTTTCTGCCTTCCTTTTTTTCTTCCTTCTCTCCCACCTTGCTTCCTTCCTTTCTTCCCTCTCTCCCTCCAGCCCTTCTTGCTTCTCTCCCTCCTTCCTTGGTCCTTTCTTCCCTCTTTTCCTCCCCCCACCTTCCTTTCTCCCTCTTTTGTGCTTCCTTGAGTAATAATATTAGCCACAGAATTACCCAACTTGTTAAGAAGATACAAGCTCAAATTCACATTGATGCAAGCCAAATTTCATTTTCTATTTAAAATGTTATTTTTTATATTAAAATAGTAATTTGAATTCATATTACTATTAAGTTTAACAAATATGTTAAAAGTTTTCATTAAAGTTTATTTTTAGAACTACAGTTTATTATTCTTGAACCTTGTGGTCCATGCTTAACAACAACAACAAAAAATCAAAGCGTTCCCTGGTCAAAAAAAGGTTGGGAACCACTGATTTAGTTAAAGCTTTTTAGGTTAGACTAAAAACTAATGTTATCATTTACGCCCTGAGTTTAATGGTCAAGTGTAAATTTGAATTTGGGGTTTCCCCATTCTTTGTCAATGTCCCTTACATAGAATGCTGAATGCTGAGTCAAACTTGAGTTAGCAGAGGAAGGATGGATTCTGAAAATGGAGTTGGGAAGAAAACAGATAACCCCCACATCTCGGATTTGTTTATAGCTCAGGAAAAATGTTTTGTACTCTGCAACACCCAGAATCTCTATCTGGGTGCTACAGATTGGAGATTGTGAGAACTGTAGTCAAAAAAATTAACTTTTCCAAACTCTGGATACATTCGGTGACCTGTATACCTTCGGTGACCTGTATACCTTTATTTGAACAGTTTGGAAATTGTTTATATTTTCACTAAAGCCATATCAATGCTTCCTTGCTTAGTTACATGGATACAGAGCAATATGAAGATGCTGTAAGGGATTATGAAAAGGTTTACCAGACAGAGAAGACTAAAGGTAAAGGATGAACACCTCTCCACTCTCTTTTCCATCCTTCTCCTGGCTGGGAATGATGGGGCTTGTAGTTAAAAATCTGGTAGGTACTATGTTGGGGAGTCTGGTCTTGACTGTAACTTTTACAGTGTTAAACATTGATTTCACTCACCATGTATTTAGGGTTCAAAATACAAGTTATGCCCCTGTGAAGTAGTACTGCATCATATCCCCAGAATCCGATATTTCAAATATATAGTCAAGAAATCCAGGATAAACGTAGGGAGCTCTTTTCTTGAATGCCTCTCGAAGGGTATATGAAATGTAATTTGAGTGTCATTCTTTCTTACTCTAGCATGTAGAACTTTCCTAAGTGTACATTTACAACTTCAACCCCAATATTCTTGCCTTACATCTGTTTTTCCCAACGACAATACTTATAAGTACATAAACACAGACATACTTAAACAACAATTGCTTAACAAGCATACATTTCTACCTATAACAAAAAATACCAACATATACATAGATTAGTTTTAAAAATGGATTTCCAGCTTCTCTTTTGTCAGCATCTTTATAAATTTAAAATTTTTCTTCCATTTTCTATTCATAAAATTGTTTATTTCCATTTTTTTAACAATTGCAAGCGAATATCCCAACATTTTTGTTTCCAAACCTGTACATAAAGTCTTTGCCTTTTCCTCAGATTAATATTGATTAAATATTTAATATTGATTAAATATTGATTAAATGGTTTCCATTCTTTTAAAAATGTATCCGGAACCTATTTTTAACAACATTGTTAATTTGTCCATTTCTTTTATTTTCCACATCTTTACTGTCCAATCCTCTACAGATGGCATTTCTATCATTTTCCACTTTTGAGCATAATTTTTTTGCCGCCTTTAACATGAACTGCAGTATTTTCTCATGTTCCTTTTTTATTTGATCGTCCAATAGGCCAAGTAAGTAAGTAAGTTCTGGCTTGAAGTTGTTTCTTGTTTTAAGAATTTCTTGGATTACTCCATGAATTTGCATCCAGATGTTTTTGGCCTTCTTACATGTCAATGAGATATGATAGTAAGACCCTTCATGAACATCACATTTCCAACATTTATTATTTGTCCCTTTATATTTTTATGATATTTTTGGAGGTTAAATGCAATCTAAACATAACTTTATAGAAATTTTCTTCAAGGTTATGTGATAATGTAAATTTTAAACCTTTCTGCCACATTTTCCCCCATTTCTCCAATTCTATACTATAGCCAAACATCCTTTAACCATACAGTCTTTAATTATTTCAGATTCAGTTTCCATTCTCAATAAAACTCATGCATTTTACCAATTAATTACATTGCATAGTTTCTGGCCTGTAAAATTAATTATTTCAAGAAATTGTCAGAATGCAAGCTTTATTGTCAATCTCCTGAGTTGGTAGATATGAGAATTGGCCACAGTAAAGGGTTTGCATTCATTATGTGTTTTTCATATTTTTTTGCAATTAAAACTCACTTTTGATACTCATTCCTTTCTGTTTTATTCTAGAACACAAGCAGCTCCTCAAAACTGCACAGGTTGAACTCAAGAAAAGCAAGAGGAAAGACTATTATAAGATCCTGGGTGTTGACAAAAATGCCTCTGAAGATGAGATCAAAAAGGCATATCGGAAGCGGGCCCTAATGCACCATCCAGGTATAGAATAGAGTCCCCTGGTTACCACGCTTAGTCTTCAGCTGACCGTTCCCATCATTTACTGTGCGGATGGAAGTAGGAATACAGCAACTTCAAGAGAACTTTCCTCCCAAGCCATATGGCCATGATGGCATACTTTTAATCTGGGCATGTAAATATCTGATAAAGTTTCTATACCCGAGCTTGAAGGGGAAAACTCTCTTTAACTACAGCTCTCAGAATCCCTGAGCAATAATGGGAAAGCTCATGTTCAGATAGTCATTTTGTAAGCTCTCCTTGGAATCCATGTGACCACTTATATAAGTTTTCTCCTCCATTCATATCCTGCTTTCTCACAGTAATGGGACTCAAAGTAATTAACAAAACATTAAAAAGCTATGCAGATTTGCAGAATTTTAGGTGTCAGTTTGCTCACTTGGTGAATTAAAGCTGTGATTATTGCAATCCCTGGTATTTCCTTTCTTGGGGATTGGAATATGTATTGTGCATTTCCATTCTGTGGGCTATTGTTTTCTTTTCCATACTTGTTGACAAATTTAGGTAGAAATAGCATATATTCTCTCTATGTCAGTTGCAGCAGCTGTATTGGTATGCCGGGCCGTGGCCAGGGGCAGGGAGTTGAGGGTTCTACCCACCTACCCCAAAAGTGTTCTAACCCCTCCCCAAAGAAAACCTGGTTTACTCAAGAATTATAACTGGTTAACCAAGTTAAGAGTAAATCAGGTTTCTTTTTTTAACCTGACACATTTCAGGGCAGAGTTGAACTTTAACCCACCCCACCCCGGCTACTACCCTGTTGGTATGTCATCTGCTCCTACTAATTTACTTCTTCCACGTTCCCTTCACATTCAAATAGCTATTGGTTAAATAAATCCATCATTCTTTCATCTCTTTTCTATAGTTCTTCATTGTATTGTTTCCATTTGTTTTTTGTTTGTACTTGTTCATGTAATGTGTTCATCTGCAAGTCGTAGAGAATCCCTACTCTTGGTTTCCCTTTGATATCTCAGACCTTTTGGGAGATATCTCTTCTTTCTATTTTCTTTCTCATCTTTTACTTCTATGCATTGATTACACAGCCGAATCCAAAAAAAAAAATCTTGGTGTCTTGGTTTTTAGGCTTCTTCCTGGGGTTATCGGGGACTCTAATTCAGAAAAGTGCATTGGATTAACCACATCAACTCTAGTTTTTAGATGTGGTTATAATGATTTTATGGGCAAACAGATAAAAGTGGTATGTAGCAGATAGGTTTGATATTTGAGGCACCAAAATATGTGTTGGCCAGTCTTATGATAGTAGTTCTTTTTGTTACTATGTGGAAGTCACTAGATGGTTGCATTCAGGACTCTGTCTTTATTACTGTTACCTTTTACTTCTCATCTGTCCTTGACTGCTGGAAGATTTTTATCTGCCATCTATTGAAGGTTTCTCTTTCTTTTTGGCTGCAGATAGCGTCTTCTTGCATTCCTCCCTGTCAGTATCCCTGGCTTCCGTTCACAGTTCTGGCTTCCAGTCAGTTGGACTTAAATATTGCAAATCTGTATTTTTATATGATCATTAAATTCTAGAGGGATGCTAAATTCAAGAGTCTGAGAGTAGCCACTGAGAAGGCCCTCTCCAAACAAGCCTAGAACTTCTCCATAAACGTGTCAAGGTCTAATGGGCTCATAAAGGGTTATATGGTCCTTCAGATAGCTAGGGCCCAAGCTGTATAAGTTGCAGAAGTAGTGTTCCAGTGTTTTCCACACACCCTAGTTTCTCTTCCAAGTGACTGAAACGTTTTTTAAAATATATATTTTTATTCAATACATTTGTTATACATCATTTGTTTTTAAAGAAGACACATAATATTCAATACAATCTACACTACTTTAACTCTTGACATCTACTGTTATTTTTTGTTTCTATCTATTTTCTGTCCCTTTCTGTCTTTCTTTTTGAATCCTTTTTCAATATTTTTTCTCCATACATTATCAAAATCACCTTATTTCCATATTCCTCTCTTAACTTTTCATGTACATGTCATGCTTGTGATTTATTGCCAATGTCCATACTTCCTTATACCACTTTTCTATTTGTATATTTATTTCCCTTTTCCAATTCCTTGCTATAAGCAGTCTTGCTCGGTAGGACTGAAGACAAACAGGTCACAGGTTCGAATCTGGGGAGAGCATCTTTCTATTGCTAATAAGTTTGTTATCGCATCTTTATCCTCTTTTTTCAGCTATTTATTATTATATAATGATAATAAAGCTATACTATATAAATATAAATAAAGTGTTGTTATTATTATTATTAGGACTTCTTTCTATTTTAATTTTCATTATATCCTCTATCTCTCTAAATACTTTCCCCCCAAAAATTACTTACATATTTACACTGCTACTACTTGGCATCCTCTCCATCATTTTTTGAATAGTTTTTATTTCTTTTTGCTATTCTTATTAGTGTTAGATACCATTTCTGTATTAACTTATAGTAATTTTCTTGATAATTTTTCAAATGTCTCTATCTCCATAATTGTGACCACTCTGTTTCATTTATTTTCATCCCTAAATCTTCTTCCCAAATCTCCTTGAGGGTATTATTCTTTTTTTTCAATTTTTATCCTGTAAACTTTACTAGATATTCTTTTTAAATTTTTGTGTTTTTCTATATGCCTTCTATTTTGTATTATTTGTTCAAATTTTTGAACCATTGTTCTAATTGTATGCAATGGAACCGTGACTGAACCATTTTGAAAGAGAATATACAGTATTTGTATGGGGGAAAAACTTGAATATTCCTGTCTGTAAGGTTTCAGATTATATCATTCCATCTCACCACACTTTTCTTTCCTTTTTTTTCTGCTCTCCAACTTGACGTCCTGGTAGATCGACACAGTGGTGCAAGTGCTGAAATCCAGAAAGAAGAGGAAAAGAAATTCAAAGAGGTCGGCGAAGCCTTCACCATCCTTTCAGATCCAAAAAAGAAAGCCCGTTATGATAGTGGACAGGATCTTGAGGAAGATGGCATGAATATGGGAGGTGAGTGCTAAGGAGGAGTTTTTCTTTGGTGACTTTCAAGTGTTTACAGTTACAGTGACTGAGCTGCAGCTGTTTTCAAAATCCAGATACAGGCAGTCCCCAAGTTGCAAACAAGATAGGTTCTGTAAGTTTGTTCTTAAGCTGAATTTGTTTATAAGTCAGAGTACATTTTTTTAAGTGTAACACCAGCTTTGAATAGCAAAGAGAAGATTTAATACCTACCCCTGTAATGTTGGCTTTGCTGTCTGTGCCCCTGTTCAGAAGACTTCAATTCATTATTATTGTTGTTGTTTCACATCTTTGTATCCTGTTCTTCTCACCCCCGAGGGGGGACTCAGGGCGGCTTACAACAGACAACCATTTGGTGCCTATTTCTGTCCCTGTGATAACTGAAGACAACAAGTATTTTTCATCAGATATAATTTAAGGTCATTCTCATAGAGCTTTTTGCACTAAATTCAAATCTGTGTTTATTTTTTCTCTATCACATGTAGTTTTTGCAATGAGGCTAGTTGAATAATTAATTAATGCATTTATTCTCTGAATTAGATTATATTGATATCAGTATGTAAATGCATTAATTATTCAAATAGGGTGATAGAGAGAAAAAACAAATATCTGAATTCAGCACAAAAAAATTCTATAAGAATGACCTAAAATTATATCTGATGAAAAATACTTGTTGGCTTGTGTTACAGGAATATGATGCGAAATGTGCCGACTTTACTGTAGTCTGCTGTAATGTACAATTCATATTTTTAAAAGTTGACATGACAGAAACAAAATAAAGACATATTTAAAATCAACATTAAAATTAATTTAAACTGCTAATCTCATTTCTGATGCTTACAAAAAGTTTGATTTTTGGCTTTTGCAATTGGATTTTGACAAAATTTGTCTTGTGTAAATAAGGTGAGGATTGGTGGGAAAGCTCCAGTGGAGACTCCTTTTCCCCATGATAATTCTTCCAAGAACGGATTTCACTTCTGGAAGTAGATTTCCTCTCACTTCCTATTGTCTCACCCCTGTTCTTAAATATCAGTCGTTTGTAAGTCAGATGTTTGTAATTCGGGAACTGCCTGTATGTTCCCTGCATGTTCCCACAATAGACTATAGAATTTTAAGTCTGAAGATAGCAACTCTGCTTTAGCATCTTTAAGCAAAAGACTCTAAAATTGGGCCAACAGAAAAGAGAATGATAGTGACTAAGTTACAGAGCAAATATTCAGCCCTGTGAAACTTCCCAGTGCTTTTAGAGTGTATCACTATGAGTGTGTTTTTTATTGATCTGTTAAAAAACTTATCTCATCTAATCCTGTTTCTCTGTTTTTTTCTTCTTTTTCTACGCACATCCCCATTAGACTTTGATGCCAATAATATCTTCAAGGCTTTCTTTGGAGGGCCAGGAGGCTTCAGTTTTGAAGGTAAGTGGGATAGCCACAATGGTATCTATTCCAGAAATAGGGGGCCCTAAGTAGAGTGATGGGTCAGGGAGAGTGTAGTTTTCAACTCTGTAGAGAGATGAGGCAGGGAGAGTGTAGCTTTCAACTCTGTAGAGTGATGGGTCAGGGAGAGTGTGGTTTTCAACTCTAGAGGGATGGGGCAGGGAGTACTAGTTTGTTGTTTTTTGAACAGATGAGAAACCCAGAAAGTTCCGATCACAAGGTCTGAATTTATTGGCACCCATGTACACACAAATACTTACTCCTCGAGAGACCTTCAGCCTGCTGTCTATCCAGAACCATCTTTTAAGCTCTTTTTCTTCAAATATCAAAGTCATTATGCCATTCCTTTAACTAAACTCTGTTTTTATCTTGTTGCCTTGGTCAATCAAGAGGCTTTTTCTC